>NC_138101.1:97562310-97877310 GCF_964146895.1 Miniopterus schreibersii | reverse complement strand
GTATGGTAAGACATTTTTCCTAGTTCCAAAAGCCCCACCCAAGTTGCATCATTGCAAACTCGAAATTAATAGAATAGTAATGAGTTTTAGGCTGTTTTTCTTTCCCCAGTGGAAATTTAAAAAGATATTCAGGGTGAGTCATTGAAATGCACATAATCACAGCTTCTCCAGTGCAATTATTTCTAATTTAACATTTAGATTTTTTAATATAAAATAATAATACAAAGTGAAATGTAAAGAATAAAATTTTAATGAGGAGAAATCAGCTCATCTAGTGTGCTATGTAAACCCTGAAAATCTAACATACTTCAGGATGTTGTACAACTATGGATTTTATATTATTTAAGAAAATAGTATTTTAAGTATTATTAATAATATGATATAATTTTGGCTGCATTTTTATAAAATATTTTATTATTTTTCAGTGCAATCCTATGCAGAACATACACACCACTTTTTTTTTTTTTTTCTTTTCTTTTATACTAGGGAATTGAAAACCAGAGAAAGCAAATTTTTAACTGAGGTTGCAAATACAGCATTTGAGAGATGGATCCAAAGCACAATTTTTAGACTATTTCCACTATATCTCTTGTTAGCTAGATGCTTTAAAATATGTAAGTAAAGTATTAAAATTAAAACAAAAAAATAAATGGATTTCTGCCAACATCCTACTAGTAATGTTGCGTCAATCAGGGCCTTTTAATGCTTTACTGGTGCCACCCGTTAGTCTAGGAGACTCCTCCTCCCAAGTTGCTGACCTTTTCCCCCTTGGTTGTCTTACTTCTCCTGATTCCTTAGATTTCTGTAATTCTGCATTTTGGCAGTTCATTTTTTCCCTCTCTGATTCTATTATTATCTCCCTCAGACTCTTCATCTGTAATATGCATGTTACATTATTGTTTGCACTTCCAAAGTCTTACTTCAGATGTTGCTCCTCTTGCCTTCCCCTTCTTGAGTCCTACCTTCAATCTCTGGCATTCCAATCTCTTGGGGTTCCATGTTTCTCTCTGACTCATAAATTAATTCCAAAGCCTTTAGCCTGGGATTTTTGGCCCCACATGTTTGCCTCAAGTCTTCTCAGCTATTAATTTCTACTCTCCATTGCATAGTGGACAAGTTAGTTTTCATGCTCCCACCTGTTTCTCTTTTAGTCCTTGTTTGATTTCTATTTCTTCCTTGCTTCTTTTTTTTTTTTTAATATATCTTTATTGATTTCAGAGAGAGGAGGAAGGAAGAGGGAGAGAGAGAGAGAGAGAAACATCAATGTTGAGAGAGTCATTGATCAGCTGCTTCCTGCACACCCCCACCTGGGGATCGAGCCCACAACCAGGGCATGTGCCCTGACTCCCCCTTGCTCTTTTACCTGAAAAAATACACGCCACCTCCTTCAAGACATCTGTACTGATCCTCCCCAATGAAATATGATCTCTTACCTGAAACACAAGTTAACGAAGACAACAACACCACCAGTAACAATAAAAACTATCATTTGGGGAGCAATCACTATATGTTAAACTCTATTGTAAATGCTTTGGGGGTTTTTTTGGCATTATTTGATTTCATCTTTAAGTCACCCTCCAACTGCACATCTTGTATTTTTGTTTGATTCTGTGCTTGTTTGAGCCCACTATGATCTTTTTCTAACCTAGAAACAGCAAGTTTATTAAAGTTTGTTAAAGGTAAAGTTATGATTGATTTATCTTTATACTTTTTGCTATAAACTTTGTAGTACTAGGCAGTGACTTGGTATTTTAAAAAATATATATATTTTTTTACATATATATATATGTAAAATGGTATATATATATATATGTGTGTATATATATATATATATATATATATATATATATATATATATATACACACACACACCATGATTGAGTGATGTGTTAAATCAATGGACAATATCCACCCTGATAATTCAGGCTCTTAAGTGTATGTTTGAACTGATTTACCATTTGCATTATCAGTGTTAATTCCATTGACCATTTTAATGACAAATCAGTTTATTTGGTGTAGCTCCCTATTCTCACAAACAGCTGTATTCAGTTTATAAAGAATAGATTTTCAGAAGATATTTCAATGAATCTCCATTCTTTATACCAATATTTGATTTTGTACTTTCATTTCATATTTTTTCTCTGACCTTATCATATACACTATTAATTTGACACAGTCATGTACACATGGAGGTAAAAGAAAAACATCAGTATCTTAATGTTAGATAACAAACATGAAAATAACTAAAAAGCTAATGGGTATGACATAATTCAGGAAAATACTGATGAAAACAGCACCTTAACATTATGGTCTTCTTTACTGATGAAGACTGAAGTGGAATTTAGTTGTGTATTCCTACTGAACCTAAAAGTTATTTTTTCCCCATAGAATATTTTTAAAAAATCGTGTTCCAAAACAGTGTGTCAGGAGTTCCAGAGATGAATTCCCCCCCCCCCCCCATATCCACTAGCTACATATGTAGAGTCCATTAATTTCACACTAACATAGTTTTAAAACTTTCTTTAATGTCCTGTTGACAAGAATTGTCTCCCACTTTGAAAATGCATGATATTTAAAATACGTTGCCTCTTCTATATGCAAGTAGTGTTTAACAGTGTACAACAAGTAATACTCTAATACTGTATAACAATTGTAACAATCTGCATTTCAAGCTCTGAAGAAGAGTAAAGAAGCTGAAAAATGTTATTTTATTATTTTCACTTTTAAATGATCTGCAGATATATTCCATGATAAAGCAGATTATATTTAATTGTCATTTATTCTAGGACTAAAATGTAAACATTAAAAATAATAAATATTATTATTTATGTTTGGATTGACTTTTCCTTGGTTCATTAATACAACTCAGAGTTATGTACATGTTGCTATTCTTTACTCTTTTTCTCAGCTCAAAACAAGCTGGTATAATTGTTATACAGTGCTTGAAATACACTGTTAAAAACTACTTGTATATATGAGAGACAACTTATTTTAAATATCATGCATTTTCAAACTGACAATTCTTGTCAGCATATTAAATAAAATTTAAATCTATGTTTGTGTGAATTTAATGGGCCCTACATTAGTGGATATTGGGGGAAAATTCATCTCTGGAACTCCCAAAACACTGTTTTGGAATATGCTTCTTTGGAATATTCTATGGGGAAGAAATAATTTTTAGGTTCAGCAAAACTACCCAATTAAATATTTTACTCACTTCTCAACAAAGAAGCAGAACACAAATTCATTAAGTTATCTAGTAAAACTTTATTTATAAGGCATTTATTTAAATTTGAGAACGTTTGTCCTCATGTAAATTTTTAAGGCAGACCACAGATGTCCATGAACCATATTAAGAGCAATGTTATTCTAAGGTCATAGTTCTAAGTTTACGTTACGTGGAAAGTAAACGGTAGTGGTTTTTGGTTTGTTTGCCTGAAAACCAATGACATTTTTCCATCTCCTTTCTAATTACCAAATCTCTCTTTTTTTTAAATGTTGCGATTTTTTTTTTTTTTAATATATCTTTATAGATTTCAGAGAGAGGAAAGGAGATGGAGAGAGATCTAGAAACATCAATGGAGAGTCATTGATCGGCTGCAGCCGGAAACCCGGGCATGTGCCCTGACCGGGAATCTAACCGAAATCGCCTGTATCCTAGGCCGACGCTCAACCGCTGAGCCGCGCCCCCCCGGGCTCCAAATCTCTTTTTCCTTCAGGGTGCTAAAAATATTTTCCACTACCTTTATACTCTAAAGTACAGTTATTTTTACTACTTTCAATACTCTCTGGAAATAAACTGTGAATTATAATTTAATAAAATAAAACTGTTCTCTTGGTGTAGATATAAGCAAGACAAAAATCTAATCAAATTAATTCATATATCCATGACTTATATTCGTGTAATTATAATGAGACAGTTTGATTTCAAAACACCAAACTTAATTAAGACAATATTTAGTTAGTGAACAAAAGACAGTGAGACATTCTAAACATTGACTTAAATGAAAACATTTTTATGCAACTCTTTATATTCAATAACTAGAAAAATTTAAATTTTGCATTATTTGCATGTCATACGAAGAACACCCCTACTCATCTCCACCTAATATTCAAAGTACTGCAGGAAGCAAAACTGAGTTAAGACATAGTTTTGAATTGAAGTAATTAGCTCCATAATATACATATTTAAAGGAAAAATTGATTTGTTAATCTGAATATGTAAGAAAGGTGAATTTTTGGAATTTTCACCTTATTTTAACCAGATAGGGTCTTCAGTATTCTACCTCAGAGTGTATATATTCAGTTTTAATGTGCTAGAAATATATATTATTTTTATATGTAATTTGTATACCTAATGATATCTAATTTAAATTCCTTCCTAAGATTATTTGATTATCTCTAAGCTATTTCTTCAGGTAGGTTCAAAAAGCACATATTGAGCATCTGTATGTCACCAGTTGGACTAACAGCTAAAGATACAAAGTTTATTAAGGTCTAATGCCTATACCTGAGAATTTGCAGTCTGGCTGGGTAGTCAGAAATATCGTGGATCATTTCCATGCTAATCAGTAAGAGGGAAGATTCTACAGGGGTTTGATAATGAATGCAGAACATTAATGGAGGGAGATTCAGTCTTCCTAGTAGAAACAGGCAATCAGAAATCCTCCTTAAGGTGATGTCTAAGCTGAGTTTTGAAAGATGTCCAGGACTTAGTTTGTTGGGAAAATTGTAAGGGGTAAAGATACCAGCATTCTTAAAGGCTTAGAGGGCCAGAAATAGCATGCTGTGTATGGGAAGTGAGAGGCTGACTCAGCATTGCTGAGTGAAAATTGAAGACAGAAAAGGCACACCCGTGGCTAGAGAGAGGTGGGGATCAAGTCATGGCATGCTCCCTCGGTGGCTTCGCTGAAGAGTGGGCTGCCTCTTACTGTTGCTGTTCTCTTCCCTGAAAGACCGAGTTCAAACTCTACACGCGCCTAATTGGATTCAGCAAGTGTGTCCAACAGGGGAAATTGAATGTACTGCCTTAGCAGGAAAAGATGGCATTTAATCTTGTACAGTTAGTGCTCATTATATCACATTGATCATAGCAAAATAATTCTGAAGTTCTAGTCAACAGAAGGCATATTTTTTCTTTAGGTTTGTATTGCTAATAGAACTTAAAATGTTTGCTCATCTATGCTTAGCTAAAGAAAAGTATGTATTGATTAAATATTAAAGATTAGGAATCAGAGAGCCAAAGAGAGCAGATAATATGTCAAAAGATTCCATAATTACCAAAGGAAATATAAAAGGTTCAGGTAATCTGTTCGCAACTCATGTGTAAAGAATGGTCGAATTGACCAACTGTATTTATGTTTGTTTTTCATAATAGTGACCTTAAGAAAAAACACCGCATATTAAAGTAGCCAACTTTATTAGGATATCTAATCACTTTATTTGAACATTTTTGAAGTATATTATTGCTTCAGTGCTTATTCCAGAGACCAGAATAATCTTATGTATAAGTTAAAAACAATGGTTTTAGTGCCAACTTGATTTGTGTGGGTAATGTGAACTGATCTATAAGACTACTGAAATGCTATACTATACCATTTTATTTACCTATTAAATGGATGTTACATTAAATTGGATGCCTGATTAAACAATATTAATCTGATAATATTTTCTAGGAAGTTTTATTTATGACTTGAGTAATGGATTTTTTTTTATAGGTCCATGTTATTAGGTTAAAAATAGAAAGGAATGGATATTAGTTTAATTTAATCAACAAGATTTAATGATTAAATAGCTAATATGTGCTCAGGGAGAAATAAATGTTTCAATAAATTTTTAATAAGATCTTAGATATTTTTAAATAACAAATATTATTGCAAAAACAATAAAGGGGATTTTTAATTTTTTTTTATTGGAAGACTGTAAGATCTGGTAGAATTATTACAGTTATAGTCATGGAGTTTTATAATTTTTAAGGACTCCTTCACGTACATTATTTTATTTTACCCTTACTTCATGAGAAGATATTTTATAGATGACATTGTAGCTTGAGAGGTTAAGTGACTTAACTAAACACACACCTGATTGGTGGCAGAACTGGGGCCAGAATTTCTAGTCCAGTGCCATTTTTCACTTTGTACTGCCAAATTTTGTAGAAGATTTAAATATTTAAGTCTGTAATGGGCAGATTGTAAAATAAACCATGCTTTTTAATTGTAAAGCCCAAAGGATATGATAGGATGAGTGCACTCAATCAGGTTTAAGAATTAGAGACTGATTAGCAAGGTGGCCTAGGGAATATTTGGTTTCAAAGACTTACTTCCACATGCCAGTTACACAGGAGAGTAATCATTGTTTAGCTGCTTGCGTGAGCCAACTATAAGAACAAGAACAATTAGACACTGGTACTTTCTCCAACATTGCCTACTGTGAATCTTTTAATCCACCTTTAGATTTGACATTTTTATTTACACTTTTTGTTTTTCTCATAATCCCTCTGTTCCCCATATTTATCTAGTAAATCCCTGACTTGTTTGTGTTCCTCTAGCATACACATGTCTAAAACATAAATCCCCTACCCTCATAATGTATGTATACAGTGAAACCTCAGCACGTTTATCTATCATAATCAAGGACACAAATAGAATATCCAGTAGATTCAGTAGTTGTTTAACATTTGCCATATTATGCAAATTTGATTTGTAGAAACAAATAAAGATGCCAAATATAACACACAATTGGAAATTGGATGCTTTACAAACTAATTTTCATCATAGTAGAATAGACCCTGTACTTATTTTATTTCCTTAGATCATAATTGGAAATGAATATAACTGAATATTTTTAGAATTTGTTTCACCTAAACATAACATAATTCTAGCAGAGAAAACCCACAGAGTTAAAATGAGCATCGTTTACATAATAGGCAAAATAATCTGGTACATATTTTTATCAGTAAAATTTTGTGCTTAATCAACAAGATAACGGAGGAGCAATAGGAAAAATCTGGAGATTATTGGAAAGTATGAGTGCTTTTACACTGTATTCCATTTCCCTACCTGTCTTCTTTCATTTTATAATCTTAGAGGAGAAACAAATAGAGTTTCTACAGCCATGATGGTGCCATTTTAAACAATTTACATAAAGTTTTATTCTTTACATCTCAGAGTAGGAAGATGGTGTTCACTGTAAGTATCTCCAGGAAATGATCCATGTTGCTCTCACAGCAGCAGGGTACCATACAAGGTTAATATTGGCACCGTACTTACTGTGGTGAGCACTTTCCAACTACTGTGCTCATTCCTGTCACCTTCACTCACCAGACACATCACATTTTACAGCAGATAACACGGTGGAAACACAACATAAAATCTAAACCTTTAATTAATTAAGGAGAAGTGATCTGAAAGCTTCAGGGCAGCACTAATTTTGGACCAGATATTTGGGTGGAGAAACATGTGGGTAAGGCACATGTTCTCTACCTTGGTTCTGGTGATGGTTTCACAGGCTTGTGAAAATAATATCATTACATATCAGATTATACACTTTAAATACTTCAGTATATTTTTTTTCAGCTATACCTCAATAAAGGTGGTAAGATAACACACCACATATTTTCATCTCATAAAAGATCATATTAAATATGCTATATCAACTATATTAAATTAAATTTAAGTAAATTTTAAATGTAAACATAAAAGTCATTGTTCAGTTTTTAATAGTTATTTTTTCACCATAACAGATTTTTATCTCATAAAATATTTCTCTAAGTTAAAAATAAATTAATTAATGCAACTACTTATGGAAAAATTTAAAAGCTAGAAACATATTTTTAACAATACATGAAAACTTCTGACATATTCATGAATTTAAGATTTTTTAATATTTCTTCAGTCCCTTTTCATTAACTTTATTTTTGTAAGTTTTATCTTTATTTTTATGTTGTAAAAGTTTATGTAATTTACATTCTGATTTATAATCATTACTTTTTAAATTTAGTATTAATCTAATGTTTGTGTCACATCAATTCAGTACCCACCAGCAATCCTTTTTATTTACCTTCTCCATTCTTTTTGATCCATCCTCAATTGACTGGATTTTGTCATCATTTGCCACCACCCAACAATATGAAAGTGAAAGGTACTATAAGCTCTGGTTTTAAATGCTATGTGTATTTGAGAATCCTTTACTCTCGCTTTTATAGTTTAATGACATTTTGACTGGATATATTGCTCCATATATAAATGTTACTCCATTGACTGTTACCATGAAAATGTTTAGAATGTATTTATGAGCCTTGTTGCTGCCAACAGTGACTCCAGGAAATTTCTTGTCTTCCCAGTTTGCTGAAGAACTACGCCATCATCCCCAAAGTGCAATAACCTAGCTAGGATATGTGCCAGAGTGTGGGCATTCTACACCATTTTTCCCCTTGGAATATAGTGGAGTCTTTATTTTAAGAAAAAATTCTTGTAATTTGGGTAATTTCAATTTTATTAGTTCAGACTACTACCTCAGGGATGCTTTATTTTTATAGTGGACGGTGTTAGACTTCTCTATTTATTAGTTCCTTTCTGATTTGTAGTCACCTTTCTTCCCCTATGTACCTGTACCCTGGTTATATTGTCTTTTTACTTAATACATGCTAGTTACTCAACTTCAGCCACAATTTTTTTCTCTTGTTTCTAATTTGTTATTTATTTTATTATAGGTTGCTTTGTGTATCATTTTGTTTATGTAGAGTTGAATTTCTATTTGTATCCTTTTTTGCTGTTTTAATTGCTCATCTATAAACACTTGTTGGACAGAATTCAATTTCGTAGTAAGCTACCCTTCATAGAGCACATACATATTTTTCTTTATTCCTGGATTATGCTTTTTGCTCAGCTGCCTTGTCACATTCATTTCCTTTGTAAATGTTGCTTATATTTTGTACTTCTAATGTGGCTGCATAACTGCCTTGAAATTTTTTACAATATTGTTCTGGATTTAGCAACTCACAAGAGGCAATTAATTTGTTTTGCTATAGAGTGATTGGCTTCCAGACTATATTTCCGCTGCCCCCTCTCAGGCTAGTGCTTGAAGTTCTGTCCACATCATGAACAGCAGGGCTGATGCAGTGATATTTAGTCTCACTTAAGACACTTTGAAAAGGCAGCCTATTTTTACTTTAGATGTCACAGTGAAATAATATGTAGTGTGCTTAGTTTTAGAATCAAACTGTGTTTACTTTAATAATCAAAGGATTACTTAGGATTTAAATGTTATTTTCTTCCATCTGTTGATACTTGAAGGGAGATTATCCATGAAAAGTCAGATATTCAAAGTGCAGCTTCCTTTGGGATGCTAAAAAACGTGGAATTAGGACTCTAAGAAATTTAGTTCTCATTCCAGATGTGCTGCTGATGACTGCATGCTGTTAGGCAATTCAGTTAACTACCTTGTGTCTCATTTTTGAACTTAAGGAATACAGGGGTCTAATTGATCTTGAAGGCTGTTGTTTCATTTCTGATTCTAAAACTCTATAATCATCCTATCCTATTTCTTCATGACTGGGCGATTAGAACAACTCCTCTTCTTTTGAAAAGCTTATATTTGAATACAATACTGTAATAACAAATACTTCACAGTTAACAACTTAATTTCCAAAGATCCTGCACACATTTTTTTAATTATATATTCAAAACTGCCTGGAACCTAGGCAAAGAAGGTTTTATTATCCTTAATAGCAGTTACGTGCTCTGAAGTCAGGCTTTTACCCTTCAGCTCCCTGGTGTATTAAATAGATATCATGATGTCTAACTCAGTGTTGCTGCAAGGATTAAATCTGCCTGACATGGTAAGTATCAAATCAATGGCAGCCATTAATATTAGTGTAACTTTTTAGCTATAATATTTTTCACTGTTCTTATTGCATTGCACTTATTTTTAAGCAGAAAACCTAAAAGTGGTAAAGGATAAGTAACTTGTAAAATTTGAGCAGCTAACAAAGGGCAATGCTAAGATTCCAACCCAGGTGTTTCACTTTAAATTTCATCATAGTTAAATCCTATTTACTATATTAAAAAGCATATAGCATTCTTATATAACCCAGCAAGACATGTGTGTAGTAGAATAGACGAGCTTGCATGCCCTAATTTGTGAGGTATCTGTGCCCTTCTAGTTTGTCTCTTTATTGATTTAAATATTTGTCAGGGTAATTCAAAATTTCAGAACAGGGGTTTAGCACCCATCAATATCTGTTTCACTTTATTATTTTACTGATGGATGATTTATTAAATTTATTAAACAGTTAGTAGACTGTTGCCTACTATGACTGTCTCCTACCAGGAGGGTTATGTTCCTGAAGTCTCCCATGGTAGAACATTTTATAGCTGACCAACTTAAAATTCTATAGGAAAACATGACAAGGGAGATCAAGATTATGAAGTAAGATATTAAACCTTTTGTCTATTTTATAAAACTTGAAATAAAATAATATAAAATCAACCCACTAATGAAAATCATGTAAATGATATCATACATATATTCAAAAGCAGGTAGTGTCTGTTACTCACAATTTAAAAAATAAATTTTAAACTCTCTTTTAGGAAGTTTAAAAAACTATTTGAATTGTTTTTATTTTGTAGAGAATATCTATTCTGAAAGGAATTTTGTGTATCTGATCTTCCAAAAATCTTTCTCATTTTATGACTCAGTGCTATTGATTTCCATCTTCTCATTCTCTTATTGGAGTCAGAAATGCAGAAGACTTGATCTTGATCTTGCAGTTTTAAGACTGAACAAAGTTTATGTAACCTTTATTCAACCTTATCAGCATTATTAAATTGTTGGGTAATATATTTATTTCTAAAATCTATCTCCAATATTTATGTTTCTATAACTCCAGGTCTCCCCAGATAGCTTCATGAGCTCCACCTTCTTACAAGTAGTTTGGTTTTCTCACTCCTTATGGACAGAGAAATCATTTTCCAAATCTCATCATATTTCACTTTATTTTTTTATTTTTAGTGAGGGCTTTTTAAAAATAACTATGTTTTCAAAGAACTTATATGCATATATGCATAAACCATGGACACAGACAACAGTGTGGGGAAGGCCTGGGGAGGGGGGAATGTGGGGGGGAAGGGGGAATGTGGGGGGGAGAGGGGAACGTGGGGGGGAGGGGGGAACGTGGGGGGGAGGGGATCAGTGGGGAAAACGGGATAGACATCTGTAAGGCTTTCAACAATAAAGACAAATGTTAAAAAAAGAGAGAGACACACAAAAGGAAATACCTTTGTTTTCTTCCTCTACCATCCACTTTGTCTAAGTTTCTCACTCTTGGTTATTTTTTCAGATGATATTTAATAGGAATTATGAATAATCTTCAAGTAATAAAACCATGATTTTCCTCATAAAGAAGAGATATACACAGCATATTTGCATTAGTAGACCTTTAAATTTGAGTGTTCATAGCAGTGTTGATTTTTTTATTATATTGGTATTTTCACACCTAGAATTTACCCACCCTATTCCTTTTTATTAAAATATAATTTCAAAGTAATATTCGTGAATACAGCAAGTATTTTAAATTCCTTTGAATTTTGAATATTAATAATATTAAGCCAGAAGATTTACAACAATAATTGGATTATGTAATAATTTAATTTTCTTTCAACAAAAATTTGATGTTCTTCGAAAATAATGGCAGAACTTAGAGAATAAAACACTTTTCCTAAAACCTATAAAAAGAATAGTACTGTCGCATCACTCTCAGGATACCACTTCTGGACTTTACAAAATTATGCACATATTCTTGCTATTTTCCTACCTCTATGACCAATTAAACATATTGTTAAGGCACTGACCACTGACTTAGAAGTGAGCAGATACTGGCCATCGACCAATTCTTTTAATGGGAAAAAATTAAATGGTGTCCCCATATTTTCCCAGTCAATTGAATTAAACACTTCACTTTTATAAGAAACATGTTAGAAGTTATGGAACTTGCTCTAATTTCAATTTATTTCAATTCTTAATATATCAGCATATGAATAATGTAAGGATGGATTTATATTACTAAAACAAATATAAACACTTATTGTTACATTAAAATGTTTTATTGCATTTTTCTTCTTTTCTTATTTTGAAATATGTAAAAACTAAATTTTCACATTCGTAAAATTATACTGAAGAAGACTCTGTTAATAAAACTCACATTTATATATTGTCAAGTGAAACATGAAAACATTCAAAACAACTAGCAAGAGCTCTTTTTTAAATTTTATCTTTATTATTGAAAGTATTACAGGTGACCCCCTTTTTTTCTTATAATGAATTCAGAACAATACTACCAAACAAAAGTCACTGTCATAGAAATAAGCTAAATACATATATTACTTGACTAAATAACACAAAAATATTATGGATAATTAAGTGTACAATGTTTAAAATTATAATTCTTAGAATGTAATTAACTTAAATCCTAGAAACAGTGTGCTAGGTCCAGTCCTCTAAAAGCTTTAAACTTAGTTGATCAGTAGTTCTTAAAATTTGATATGCAACAGAATCATTTAGAGAATTTGTAAAAATGCAGAAACCCAGGATCCTACATAATCTGCCAATTCAGAATATTTTTTTTCTTATCTTTATTGTTGAAAATATTACGGTTGTCCCCTTTTTACCCCCATTGATCCCTTCTACCCCCAAATCCACCCCACCTGCAGGCTTTCCCCATACCAATGTCTGTGTCCATGGGTTATGCTTATAAACATATAAGTTATTTGGTTAATCTCTCCCCACCCGCTCCTCCATCCCCACCTTCCCTCTGAGATCCCTCAGTCTAGTTGCTTCTAGTTACTCAGAATATCTTGAGTAAGGCTCTGGGCACTAAAAAACCGTGGCTGATTCTAATGGACACTGATTTGATCAAAGGCACTGCTATAGATGATGCAGTAGAATATAAATGGATGCAGAGTAAACATAATTCTTTTTGTTTTACTCTGCTTTAAAATTCCAATTTGAATTAATCTGTATTAGTGCTCTCTCAAATTATTTTCATAAAATGATCTTCACCATATAATAGTATATCCTCTCTATTTGATCAGAGAAATATTATTCAACTCTGATCAAATTTCAGAAATTTTGTTTTGCTTTACACTAAACAAGCTAATTTTGGAATTAGGAATTCCAAATACCTCATTTCATTAATGGTGCTGAAAAATGTGGATGGCATCCAAAGGAATAGTACTGTAATGAGGCAAGATCTGACAATGATGTCCTAAGAGAACTGATTAAAGGAACCACCTTTTGTGTTTTTTAAAAATGAAAAGATTACAGTTATATTTAATTGCATCTTTCTGCTTTGTCATGTGGTTATTTACTTTGCATCAAGACATGAAATGAATGCCTTTATACTTTCAGCTTTGGAGGCTTTATATTTAAGGAAGTTTTGATTGTATATTTACAATCGTTTTGCTCCAAAACTTGAATTAACTATTAAAACCCATTTATAGTGAAAGAGCATGAGAGGGAGTACTGACATGGCACTGACAGCAAGTTATTGAAATGCTTTTATTAATTTATAGTTTGGTCTGTTGATGCTCTTTTTTATGTTTTGACTGAGTTACTGTGTTATGTATTTGAGTGTTTTGCATATGTGTGTATGTGTGTGTTTGTGTGTTTGTCTTTTCATTAATGTGTCATCTGAGCACCTCTGCCTGGGAGTTAATCAAAGAGAAAAGTTTGAGAGCCGAGTTCTCTGTGGCCTACTTTTATTTTGTTTTAATTTATTGTTGACAGTATTACAGATGTCCTCTATTTTCTTCCCTCCCTTTGGGCCCGTCCACCCAGCCCCACCCTCAGACCTTCATCACATTATTGTCTGTGTCCTTGGGTTATGTGTATATGCATATGTATGCATACATGTTCTGTGCTTAATCTATCCCAGTCCCCCCAACTCCTCTCCCCTCTGAGATCTGTCAGTCTTTTCCATGCATCCATGGCTCTGGTCCTATGTGGAATACAATAAACAAAATAAATGGACTATCTTTACTTTTGACACCAAATGCAAGAGTTGGTTCAAGGGGTCTTCAAAACCACCCTTCAGTTCAGTAATTCACTAGAAGGTCTTATAGAGCTCACTAAAAGCTACGATAGTCAAAGTTATAGTTTATTACAGGGAAAGTAGAGGAGGAAACACAGAGGTTCCCAAATGTAAAACTTCCTTTGTCTTCCTCAAGGAATTGGTATGTATTACCCTCCCAGACTGATGAGCAACAGTATGCATGGAGTATTGCAACCAGAGAAGCTTATCCAGGCTTTCGTATTTAGAGGTCTTATTGAAGCTTCATTATATAAGCATGATTTACTGAGTGATTACTCACATAGCTGAACTCAGTCTTCAGGTCAAATAACACTGTGTGAACAAATTCCCCACCCTAAATCACATGGTTGGTCTTCCTGGTGCATCCAGGGTGACCAAGACTGTCAGGTGTGGCCAGCTCACAACCTGAACAAAGGCATTTCTATCAGGTGTGACATAGATTACCTCCCAGATGCTGACAGAGCAGGCCAGACCTGTCTTTGGGCAAGGTTAAGTTCTTCACTTTTATTATACAGCATTTTAAAGGAGGAAGATAAAAGAAAGAATGAACTAAATAGAGAGTAAAATGGACCCTAATATATAAGAACAACATGAGAAGAAAGTGATAGTTGTAAAAAAATTCATTATAAGTACTATTTATTAACTGTGATTTAAATGCACAAAATTTGGAATTGATTATTCAGTATGAAGTATTTTAGGATGAGAACCTAAGTAGGCAGTGAAAGAACCTCCTAGAAGTTGATAACATGGATAAATAGTTGTTAGGTGTTTTTGAAAAATTCATACCCATTTATAGGTAACTGGGATAAAATTTGAAAAATATGTTTAATAAACAATACAATTTTATTAAAAAGAATGCTTCACATCATCATACCACTGGATAAATACAAAATCTTTATTTTTTAAGTAACATGTTAACATCTTTTTCATTAGAGGTGACTTTCCTTGTGTATGAGGAAAAAACTGATGATAGAAGATGATAGATAGATGATAGATAGAAGATAGATAGATAGATGATAGGTGGCTAAGTAGATAGGTAGATAGATATAGATCCACAATAAATAACTAAAGGGACAAATAAAGCTCAAGTTGAGTAATTCAGTTACTGGTGAAAGAGGTATTCAATTTTAGGACATCTGGTTGAAAATGCTTTTACATCATTCATTTCCCGATGCAATATTAAATATGTAAGTGATTACAATAGTCAGGCATATTGCTGTGTCATTAATCAACTTCATGCATGGCTCAGGAATCATCAGGACAATTCTGGAGGCTATTTTAATCTCACAATTCATTTTTTAGAGCTGAGCTCAAAATTTAATTTCTCTGACATATCAAAAGTGACACAATTGATATAGCTATGCTCATTACATAGTAGCTTTTAGCAATGTACAAATAAGTATATGATTGTTGGAGAACTCAGGTCTCTAGCTACTATGAGAAATGAACCAATAAATTATGAGAATTTTATGACAATATTCTCAAGAGTGAAAATTATTGTAGTGAGTTACAAATGAAACTCACTACACCGCACAGTTTTAATGTGTAATAAATTCAAGCATAAATTATTGCTACCAGCTACTATAGTATATAAATTATTAGTAAATTGTTATGTAAACTCATATTTTTATTTATCTTTATTGTTGAAAGTATTTCTCCCCTTCCTCCCATCCACCCTGTTCTTGCCCCCTCCCCAGGCCTTCACCACACTATTGTCTGTGTCCATGGGTTATATATATAAGCATAAAAGGTCTTTGGTTAATCTCTTTCCACTCCCCACTTCTCTCTGAGATTTCTCAGTCTGTTCTACGCTTCCATGTCTCTGGATCTATTTTGTTTGTCAGTTTATTTTGTTCATGAGATTCCACATATAATTGAGCTCATGTGATACTTGTCCTTCTCTGACTGGCTTATTTTGCTTAGAATAATACTCTCCAGGCCCGTCCACGCTGTCTCAAAGGGTAAGAGATCCTTCTTCTTTACATCTGCATAGTATTCTATGGTGTAAATGTACCACAGCTTTTTATCTACTCATCTACTGATGGGTACTTGGGCTGTTTTCAGATTTTAGCTACTGTAAATAGTGCTGCTATGAACATAGGGGCACATATATTCTTTCTGACTGGTGTTTTGGGATTCTTAAGATATATTCCTAGAAGTGGGATCACTGAGTCATATGGCAGGTCAATTTTTAATCTTTTGAGAAAACTCCATACTGCTTTCCATAGTGGCTGCACCAGTCTGCATTTCCACCACCAGTGTACTAGGGTTCCCCTTTCTCCACACCCTCAGCAGCACATGTCGTTTGTTGATGTGCTGATAGTAGCCATTCTGACAAGTGTGAGGTGATACCTCATTGTCGTTTTAATTTTCATTTCTCTGATGATTAGTGACTTTGAATATTTTTTCATATGTCTCTTTGCCATCTGTAAGTCCTTTTTAGAGTTGTGTCTATTTGCCCATTTTTTAATTGGGTTGTCTTTCTTTTAAGTTGTATGAGTTCTTTATATTTTTTGGAAATTAACCTCTTATCAGATGTATCATTGGCAAAAATGTTCTCCCATACAGTGGGTTCCCTTTTCATTTTGTTGATGATTTCCTTTGCTGTTCAGAAGCTTTTTATTTTGTTGTAGTCCCTTTCTGTTTATTTTTCTTTTGTTTCCCTTGCCCTAGGAGATGTATTGGCAAACATATTGCTATAAGAGATGTCTGAAATTTTGCTGCCTATGGTTTCTTCTAGGATTTTTATGGTCTCATGACTTACATTTAAGTATATTATTCATTTTGATTTTACTTTTGTGCATGGTATAAATTGGTGGTCTAACTTCATTTTTTTTTGCATGAACCTGTTGAATTTTCCCAACACCATTTATTGAAGAGACTATCTTTACTCCATTGTAAGCTCTTGCCTCCTTTGTCAAATATTAATTGAGCAATTTCTGGGTTCTCTGCTCTGTTCCACTGATCTATGTGTTTGTTCTTGTGCCAGTACCAGGCTGTTTTTATTACAATGGCTTTGTAGAATAATTAAACTTCATTTTAATAGACATTGAGCTGAAAGTAATTATTCCTTCATAGGAAGAAACAAGTGTTATATTTTTAAAATTGTGTTTAAACTCTTAACTAAAGAAGTAAATAGAAAATTGCCATGTATTCCTGCTGGAAATTTTGGTGGAGTTTTATCTATTTTTTCTGAACAAAAATACAGATTTAATTTTACAGTGGACATTTTAATAATTTTAATCACCTGCTAATATCCAACTCTATTATTGCCATGGGTATTGCCCTCCTTTTTCTTCTTTGCTTATGTGCACACCAGGGATTTCAGCTGTATAAGACTTTCTTAATCATTGTCACTAGAAGCAGTTTTGTTACAATGGTGTTTACCTCAACTGCTGATAGCAACTCTTAATTTTGCCTTTGACAGAAAATTATATTTAAGACTAACTTCATCTTTTTTAGTTACTATTACATATTTTTCTGAGTCCATGACGAAAAGCCAACATACAACAAGGCTCATTTTGTATTTCAACTTTGGATGGGATCCAGGAGTCTGATACTGAACTCTGTGATATAATAGATAGTGATTTAGCAAAGTTCCAAGGTATTAAATAAACAAAGATTTTTGAAAGTTTACTTTTTATTATGAGTTTATTATAAAATATTGTTAAATTAACAATTTTTTTGTTCTTGTAGTAATAAGGAAAAATAAATGCCTTTTCATTTCAGTTGATGAAGGAATTTCACTTCCTCCCTCTCCCCCTTTAGGAACATACAGAGGAGAAAATTTTATTAACTATTGATGTAAGTTATATGTTTGGAAATGTCCTCACAGATATCATTTACTTTTCTCATGAAAAAAATTTGTTATTTTTGTGTGCAGCATTTACTGGATATAAAATTGCCAAATAATTTAAACATTAAAGCCATAGATGACTAAACTTTGCTGCTTTGATTCTTAGCACATTAATAAAAAAATAAAGCAGATATTAGGGACTATTAAGGTAAATTATTGAGTTGATGTTGCAATTTAAGAAGTGTTCTGTCTGATAAATGGTCTGGAGAAGTCAATAGTTAAAAAAAATTGTTTTCTAAGTACCAAAATGAGAATACTGCTTTTTTCTTTTGAAAAACTATAAAGTCTTCTTTATATTTCATGAAGGATTTGAATAATCCTCAAGAGATGACCTTTCTAAAGAAGAGGATGTCTTCTCTCTATTATTATTCTGTATCCTGAAATTTCTACTGAAGTATGTGACATTTCCAGAGAACTTTAAATAGAAATATTAAAGAACAGAACAGGAAGTACATTCATTATAATAAAAAAGTGTCTGGCTATATGACCCCAATAAAAAATGTTAAATATATTAACACTACCTATTTCATACTGAAGGACCAGATGGTTGCTGGAAAAAATTACTGGCAGTAAAGCTTAATTCAGCATGTGCTCTGGTACTTGTAGTCCTAATCCCATACTCCTTCACAGAAGTGATCAAGAATCTCTTGCTCCTGTATTTTGTAGCTCTGTGTGTCTGTGTGTGTTTGATTCCTAAAATTGAAAAAGTCAATAAGTAGAAGTGTGATTTTTTTCATACTTTCTCTAGCTCTTGATTGAATTATTAAGCATATTACTCTACATAACAAAGTAAAATTTGATATATTTTACAAATAAAATTTGTATGTTAATATCTAGCTGTATCTAGTATTCTTACTAGAAATTATTTTAAATCTTTGATCATTTAATTTATTTTTAACTGAATTTATTGGGGTTATATTGGTTAATAAAATTATAAAGGTTTAAGATGTACAATTCTATAATACATCATCTGTATACTGTATTGTGTGTTCATCACCTCAAGTCATGTCTCGTTCCGTCACCATTTAAAATATAAGTAACATTTTAGGAGACAACACAATGGCAGTGTAGGTAACCGCAGTACCTGCCGCCTCCCACAACCACATCAGAATTACAACTAAAATACAGAATCACCATCACTGAGAACCTCCTGAAATCTGGCTGAACAGAAGCCCTACAACCAGGGAACTGAAGAAGCAACAAGAGCAGTAGGAGGGGCGGAGATGCAGGCGGGTCGGGGCTGAATCCTGGACACGGGCCCCAGGCCATGTTTTAAACCCGGGAGGGACATCTTGGCTGTGGAGGTTTCCCGGAGGAGTGAGGGGTCCCAGCCCCACATCAGGCCCCCAACCCAGGGCTCCAGGACCGGGAAGAGACGTCCCCCAACTCTGGGCTGTGAAACTAGCAGGAACTGTGGCTGAGGGTCACGGAGGCTGACGGAGCCCCAGGCAGCTCCTTTTAAAGGGCCTGCACATGGACTCACTCAGACGTGTTTCCTTTGAGCCACAGTGCCAGGCAGCAGCTTGCAAGGAACCTAGGACATTTGGGGAGGAACTAACTTGCCTGAAATTGGGGAGAGAGGTGGAGGGGCAGCTTCCTCCCAGACAGAAGAGCTGGGCAGATGCCATTGCTCCTCTGGTGAGCCCTCTCTCCACAGAGCCAGCAGGCAGGCAACATATTTGAATCTTCAGCACCTAACTCATACCTATGGCCCTGACCCGGAGATTCCCAGAGACCCTGACCCTCCCTACTTCCAAGCTCATCTAAGTCATTTCCAGTGCCTTTTCTATGCAAGTGGCCTCTCAAACCTCATGCTTAGGACTTTCCTAAAATATCTCAAACAAGTAGCACCTGGCCTCAGTGTGCCCCACACCTCTCAATAAGTTGCCCCAGGGCTGGCACTACTAGATGCTTATTTTGGTTCAGAGCTTGGCCTCTACTGGCCCAGCACAAGTAGCAGCCATCTACGATTGCCTGTGTAGCTCATGCTGGGTGGCCCTGGGCAAGGCACTGGCAGAGGCTGACTTTGCACCTTCTGGAAGGCCCCAGAGACAGTGCACCTGATGGTAAGACTCCACCACACTGGATTACAACCCTACCACATCCACAAGTGACACACTCAAGGGGTGCACTTGGCAACCACTAAAGCTCCACTGAAGTAAATCCTGATCCATAGGAGTGTCTCCAGCACAGCAGCTCTTCAGCTGTAGCTGTAGTTTGTCCTCAAAGCCAATTGGCCTGGGGGTGAATTCCACCCAGTGATGCCAACAGCAACCAAGCCTCAACTACAGCTGGATAGTGCACACAGCCTACACAGGGAAGCACCTAGAAGGCTCAGCTCAGGTGACTGGAGAGGCTGAGCCACTGGACCCTACAGGACACCTACTACACAAAACCACTCTACAGATTCAAGGAGACATAGCAGCTCTACCTAATACATAGAAACAAACACCAGAAAGCAGCCAAAATGTGGAGGAAAAGAAACATATCACAAAGAAAAGAACAGAAGAAATCTCCACAAAAGGACTAAATGAAATAGAGCCAAGTAAGTTACTAGATACAGAGTTCAGAATTTTGTTTATAAGGATGCTCAAGAATATTAGTAAGACTATTAAGAAAATAACTGAGACAATCAATGACATAATAAAGTACCAATCAGAAAGGAAGGCTACACGAACTGAAATGAAGAATAATTTACAGGGAATCAACAGTAGAGTAGAGGATGCTGAGAATCAAATCAACAATTTTGAATATGAGGAACAAAAAACACCCAATCAGAAGAGCAAAAAGAAAAAAGAATCCAAAAATATAAGGACACTGTAAGGAGTCTCTGGGATAACTCCAAGTGGCCCAACGTTCATGTTATTGGGGTACCAGAAGGGGAAGAAAGAGAGCAAGAAATTGAAAACCTATTTGAGAAAATAATGACAGAAAACTTCCCCTACCTGGGGAAAGAAATAGACTTACAAGTCCAGGAAGCACAAAGAGTCCCAAGCAAGAGAAACCCAAAGAGGCCCACCGCAAGACACATCATAATTAAAATGCCAAAACTTCAAGACAAAGAGAGAATCTTAAAAGCAGCAAGAGAAAAGCAGTTAGTTACCTACAAGGAGGCACCCATACGGCTATCAGGTGATTTCTCAACAGAAACCTTCCAGGCCAGAAAGGAGTGGCAAGAAATATTCAAAGTGATGAAAAGCAAGAACCCACAACCAAGATTACTCTACCCAGCAAAGCTATCATTTAGAACTGAAGGTCTGATAAAGAGCTTCACAGATAAGAAAAAGCTAAAGGAGTTCATCAGCACCAGATCAGTATTACATGAAATATTGAAGGGTCTTTTTAAAGAAGTTAATGAACAAAAGAATCTGACAAACTAAATAGACCCAGAGATACAGAAGCATGCAACAGATGGTCATATCTCAGAGGGAAGAGGGAAGGGAGGTGGGGAGTGGGAAGAGATTAATTAAAGAAGTTATATGCATATATGCATAACCCATGGACACAGACAATAATGGGGTGAAGGCCTGGGGAGGAGGTGGGAGTAAGGTGGAGGGGGTCAATGGGGGGAAAATAGTGGTATACTTGTATTACTTTCAACAATAAAGATAAATTTAAAAATATATATATATAAATATACACACACACACATATAAGTAACATTTAAAGACCATTTTTCAATGTGTGTTGCATGCAACTCTTGACATTAGCAGAAACTCAAAAATAAAAGTAGTTAAATTTTTTGGAAAATGCTTAACAAATGTCAACAGGTATGGTTGCCTGTACTTGTTTATAGTACTCTTAGCACCTTTATTCTGTTAAAGCATAACATGGATTCCCAGGAGGAGAATAGAACATGCAGCATGTTCCAAACTAATTTTACTATGAAACTTCTTTTATATCTTTTAATTTATTCAAGAGATATTTGAGATTCAATGAGTACTTGAATTATCATAGTAGACACACCTGAACAAGTCTCTGTTGTCATGGAGTTTATGTCCTAGTAAACTAGTGTCTCGGGACTAGTGCTCTACAGAACCTTTACAATGGCTAACAAATGGAAGCAAGGGACATTATGTCATCTCACTTATTTTTGAAACAAACTAATGAGTTAAGCACTATTATCAACCTCATTGTACAGGTGTGAAAATTGAACTTAAGAGAAGTTAAGTTCACCTGTTTCGAGGTCATATGTCTAGCAGGTGATGAGGTCTAGATTCAAACCTGAGGGCTCTTAACTACACTATATTGCAGGAAGGACTGATCCTTCATAACAGCCTGCCTTACAGAAGACATAGACAAATATTTTTTCACATGTATGAAATTTAGAGCTGTAATTTTAGTTTTATAATACAGCAAAACTGAATGTTAGGAAATATTAGCAGGAATTTGGGCACTAACAGGGTTGTTGAACTGCTAACCTTTGAGGTTCCTTCCAACTCTGAGAATTCTGTGATTTTATGAAATATTCATGATCCACTGGGAGATTCACTGTTTGAGGCCCCTGTCACTCTTCTCTTTGCCCACCTGGTGCAGTCCTATGTAGTTAATCACTATAGACCATGTGTAAATAAATGCCTGTATGTAGTCCTATCTCTGATGAACCTAATCTGTATGGAAGCTATTTTGATTTATTCATATCATCTGTATCTTTTACTCTCCCATTGTCAGTCACTCAGGTGTTAACTGGATGTGCATTGAATAGCCAATGCCAACAGACTAACATAATGTTATATTTAGTCTCTCCAATCATAATGCTAACACTATTTAATTCTAGCCATGTTGAAAAGAGATTAGTCACATTTTGTCAATTGCCAAGGTTAAAAAATAATATAAACTTTCCACTTTGTATTTACCTTTAGCTTATTCACCAGTAAGAATTTTCCCTACGTACATCAATTTTATTGTATCTCCAAGTGTGCTTTTATTTTATTGCAACTATCCTGTTTTGATATTTCAGGAAAGTTCCATTTTTTCCTATCACTTTCCTGTAAGTATCCTTAACCCTTATAGATGTAACAAGCCACTAAAAGCTGCTAGTGAAATTATGGAAAACTATGTGGACACAGAAGATAAAGATCTGTAATGACATTAGAACTCAAAGAGTTGTATGTCAAAATACAAAGAAAAGTTATAACCAGGCTGAGAATTACAGGTGCCTGGGATGAGTAATGTCCTACTAGTTTAAAGTAGTAACATTTGTGACTTGGGTTTGCTTTTTAAATATAAATTTAAAACAATTAGAGCAAATTTGATGTTATGCCTTGGATATACTTTCTTGAAAATAAAGTTAATGCTATCAGTCCAGGACTTGCATGTAGCATGGAAAGTTTTATAACCCTAATCAAAGAGAACATGAGGTTGTGTTGTGCATGAGAGTATTATCCAAATGTCATGGTGGAGAAACAGTTAAAAATCATTCTTCTAAAGAGATCTGTTTTGAAATGTGTCTCATTTTTACTGGCAAAATTATTATAGAACATGAATTTCAGTTCTATCTGAGAAGAGAGACAGGTAAATCACATCTTCCTGAGATTTCTTAAAACTCTGCCCATCTATTCCTCTTTCCAGCTAACATATAGCATTCTTGCTGGCATATAGGAAGGTTGCACTTATTCATTCTCTTCATTAGTATTTAGTTTTCTGTGAGTCCTTCTGCTACTCTTTAGCTTCTTCCTATCTATAAAATGCACACCCTGGTGTCAAACTGCTGCACTGGATCTTTTGAAAGCTGAGACACTGCTGTCACCGCACACAGCATAAGCAGCCTTTCTATCAGCCAACACATCAGTATCTAACCTTTGCTTCCCTGGTGTCTCAGTTTCTATTCAGTTGCTTATGTTCAAATTAAACTTTCAGGCAGCAACTATCTGAGTTGTGGTGTCAGAATTATGCTACTTTACTTGATTTTTTTATCAACACTTTTTTCTTATCCATTTCTTAAGGTAAATATAACCCCCCAATTATTCTGCTTCTTTTTATCTGACCCTAGTTTTGTGTTCCTATTCTTTATAATTTATGAAATAACTAGCACGATTCTCCAATTATGAACCCGAGGACACAAAAATCATTCCTGCAGAAAGACAGCAAAACTCAAACCTTCTTCCATATTCCTATGTGGCTTTGGTAGCTAGTCCCATGTTAAAAAGCCATCTACACTATGACAGTAGTGAGAAGACGTCATAAAAATTGAAATGTGTTCTCTTGAAGAGAGTTAGATAATACAGCTTACGGCCAATGTTCATTGGAGCTACAGTAAGTCAATATACATAATTTATAATGGAATTATAAGTTTCACTGAGAGATTGAGAGCGGAGGGTTATAGGCAAAATAAGAGTAAAGAAGGGGAAAACTCATGGAACATTAGGAAAAAAGAGTGGCATGAGTAGGCATGAAAATATTTAAGGCTTTGGATAGAGAGTATAGGCTGACATGGATGACAAGGGGGTGGTCACCAAGTTAGAGAGCAGGATACCTTACTGTCTTCCCTCATATTCCTCCCTGTCATTCTATTTCCATGATTACAGTAAGAGGAAGGGAGATGAAAGAGAAAACAAGTGTTCAGAAAAAGTGATACTGGGAGTGTTTGATTGAATGAATTTATTGGTTTGAGCTTATTGATTTTCAACCTGCATTCATTTGAATACTTGATAAACCTTTGATGACAATTTATAATTATTTTTTTAAAAATTTACTGTCAACAGTATTACAGATGTAGCCCATTCCCCCACCTTTGTCTCACTCCACCGAACCCCTGCCCTTCTCCAGGCCTTCCCTACACCATTGTCTCTGTTCATGGGTTATGCATATATGCATATATGTTCTTTGGTTAATCTCTCCCTATCCCTTCTACATCCATCCCCTCTGAGACCTGTCATTCTTTTCAGATCCTAGCTATGGTAAATATATGTTATAATTCTTGTTTTAAAACTTTTAATATGCTGTTTTCCTTTCAAAATTAGTTTTGAGCAAATATGATGTATTTTTAATTGTGGTTTGTCTTTTAATTGTGGTTATTATAACCTCTTCACTTTTGTGTTTTAAATTCTTGAAAATTGTCTTCCCATTGTCTGTAATGTTGTGTTGGTAGTATTTTGCTTTTTTTTCTGAAGGGATATGAAGTGTATTCTTAGACTAGTTTTTTTCCAGAGAGTTGGCTGGAATGTTTATGAACTTCTTCAAAAAATCAAATAGGTTGTTTATTGAACATATTTAGTCTTATTTCTACTTTTCAAGTGAAGACCTTCATCTCAGGCTTCTTTTCTTATCCATGTCTATTTCCATGACTTACCCTCAGATCCCACATAACATCAGAATTAAAAGTTTCCAGTTTCTCCCTACTCTGGTCTCTCTACTTTTTTCTCTTTTCAGTGATATTTTCCAGTCTATTACTATATTTTATAATATAAGACATGTTAATAATATTAATTTCAGCACTACCATTCATCAATCCTCACACCATCACATACAATAATATCTGCTCTAAATAACTAGCGTACTACTACAATAAATTATAGCACACTCACACCCACACACACACACCCCCAGAGGATTCTATCTCAACATTCTTTGATTCCTACAGACATATATTTCTTACTTTACAAGACATAATCATTTATCAGTAAGGAGGAGTCCAATTTCAAGCTCTAATATTATATTACTGTATTTTGACTTCTCTCAATCCAGGTTAACATTCCTAGCACATATTAGGAACTTAGTAAATGTCACTGTCATTAATTTCCCTTGATGATCAAGGAGGTACTGTTCTAATCATTTTTGTGAATCTTATTTAGGAGAATAATTAAACAAAAGTATTCACATACACTAATGTTGTGCCTTAAAATGATTTTCTGTTTACAGATCAAGTCAGTTCTTTCTCAGTCTATCAATATGGTGAGTGTCATGCTGCTGCATCTGTCCTTTGGAATCCTCGGAGCAAAGGCTTTATGCCCACCTACATAGGGCACAGCTCCTTAAATTGCCCCATGGTTCCTGACAAAGAAGGGGTCTTTTGGATATTGTGAACACATAGTAGATAATAATGTTTTCTACTGTAGACATTTTTAACACAAAATTCTGTTACATCTTGGCAGGACAGATCAAAAAATATTTTGTGACATTTCCCCACTAGTAATAAGGGGACTTACTAATCACATGGATTAACAGCTTATCAATGAGAAATCAAGCCCTGTTTGCTTGGCCAGCCTTTTCCCAAAAATTCACCTTGAGCATGCAATACTTTAATGATTTACTTGAGAGAACTGTTATTTGAGAATGATAGTTCAGATATGCTTTCTGTGAATAAATTTTTAAAAATAAGTTGAGATAAATGCAGACTGTGTATCAGGTATTTTAGTATTTTGCTATCATTAACCTACTACAGATAGGTAGGCAGATTGATAGATGATAGATAGATGATAGATTATGATAGATAGATGATAGATATAGATAGATGATAGATAGATGATAGATAGATAGATAGATGATAGATAGATATAGATAGATAGATAGATAGATAGATAGATAGATAGATAGATAGATAGATAGATGATAGATAGATAGATAGATGATAGATAGATATAGATAGATGATAGATAGATATAGATAGATGATGATAGATGATAGATAGATAGATAGATAGATAGATAGATAGATGATAGATGATAGATAGATAGATAGATAGATAGATAGATAGATAGATAGATAGATAGATGATAGATAGATAGATGATAGATAGATAGATATAGATAGATGATAGATGATGATAGATGGTAGATGATAGATAGATGATAGATAGATAGATGATAGATAGATAGATAGATAGATAGATAGATGATAGATGATAGATAGATAGATAGATAGATAGATAGATAGATAGATAGATAGATGATAGATAGATGATAGATAGATAGATAGATAGATATAGATAGATGATAGATGATGATAGATGGTAGATGATAGATAAATGATAGATAGATGATAGATAGATAGATAGATAGATAGATAGATAGATAGATAGATAGATGATAGATAGATAGATGATAGATAGATGATAGATAGATAGATAGATAGATAGATAGATAGATAGATAGATAGATAGATAGATGATAGATAGATAGATGACAGATGATAGATAGATGATAGATAGATAGATGATAGATAGATAGATGATAGATAGATAGATGATAGATAGATAGATGATAGATAGATAGATGATAGATAGATAGATAGATATAGATAGATATAGATAGATAGATTAGATAGATAGATAGATGATAGATAGATAGATAGATAGATAGATAGATAGATAGATAGATAGATAGATAATAGATAGATAGATAGATGATAGATAGATGATAGATAGACAATGGATAAACTGGGACAGAGTTGTGAGCATCACTGAAATGGCTTGAAAACAAACTAAGGCGACGAGTAAATGTGAGAAGTTTTCTTTAAGAGTCAGAAAGTTCTTCCAGGATGTCCCAAAAAATCAATAAGCATTCTTACCAAGATTTCTAAGTAATCACTGATAGAAAATCAGACACTCTTGACAGGTTATGCTAAAAGTGCAAAATAAGTTACTCAGTTCTAGCAACTGTAATAATTAAATTAGTCAAAGGCAATCAGATACAGCTTACACTGACACTTTGGGAAAATACCTTACCATTGTGTTTGTAAGATAACTAAGATAGCATGCTAAACACCTAGTTGTGTCTTTTGGGTAGATGATTCTGTTGAACCTTTAATTTTCTTTAAAAAGATTCTCTTTGGAAATTTCCTCAATAGCCTGTTTAAGACTACCTAGTATCCAGTAAATTTAATTATGAATTTTAATCATTCTTTAGATCAGAATCAGAAAGAAAATCTTACTTCAATATTTTCAGGGAATGTGTTTGGGATATTCTGGGATCAGTGCTGGCAGATGCTCAGGTTGTCAGCCTTCAATATTGTTCTTCCATTTTATGTGGTCATTAGTGTTGAGCAAAGCACCCTGTGCTTTATAATTAGAGGGAGTAGCTTAATCTCAGAAAGAATCCCTGAAGAGGCTTTGTTGGTACAAATAATAAAGGCACAGATGTAGAGGTAGCTGATAAACCTTGTACAAAGGGCTTCTGTATCCATTTGTGCATAATTGAGTTCTGTATGTAACCTTGTTCTTGAAGGGAAAATAATTGATATCTCTATGCCATCTGTTATTTTGTGTCTGTCCTAAGTCCCAACACCATAAAGTAAAAACAGTGGTTTGTGAGAACCACTAATACTCAGTTGGAATATGATATTTCAGCAAGCTTCCTCAGGCTGTCAAAACTAACAAAATATAGTGATTCTTTTTAGTAGACAAAGATAGTACTCAGAATGTTATCTATTGACTAATTACATCTATGGAGCAATCTGTGAAACTCAGGAAGTTTTGAAGTCATTTTATTTTCTTAGAATGACTCAATTGCAGATAACTAATGGTGACTGATTGAGGTAGATAACAGCAGTATTAAAGCAGTAGGATAAATTGATGAGATATGTGATTCTTGCATCAAATATCTTTATTTTCACTTGAATACCTTATTATTAAAATAATGTAAGGTTCCTGAAGGTGTTCCTTCACTTTACCCTGTGTTATTTTATGGTCAGTATGTGGTACCACCACCGGTAAAATTGAAAAGAGGTTCCCTGATGGCCATTCTTTATTAGCTCCGTGTAAGCCATTCAAATAAAAGTTTGCTCCGTTGTCAGTTGACATGCCATATTCTATTGTTTAACATTGAGAGTGGATTTTTCCACTGTGGCATGGTTTTCTTTAGAAGTACATAACATCCTTTGTTGCCAGCACATGTTATTTTGAGAAGCAGAATGTCAGGGAGGGGATGAGTGAACTATCAAGAAAACCAAACTTTCTGGTCTAACCATACAATAAATCCCCAATGGCACTTTGGGTTATGGCAACTTTGGTAGGAATTTTTTATTGAATTTATTGGGGTGACATTGGTTAATAAAATTATACAGATTTCAGGTATATAATTCTACAGTAAGTCATCTGTATATTATATTGTGTGTTCACCACCCCAATTCAAGTCTTTTTCAATCACCATTTACCCCTCATTACCCTTTCCTAACTTCCCCACCTGCTTCCCTCTGACAATCACCACACTGTTGTCTGGGTCTATTGGTTGTTCTTTTTATCCTTTGCTTAATCCCCTCATCCTTCTTACCCAAATCCCAAACCCCTCTCCTCTGGCAGCCATCAGTCTGGTCTTTGTATCCATGAGTCTCTCTCTACTTTGTTTGTTAATATATTCCCAGATGTGGAATCACTGGGTCATAAAGTAGTTCAATCTTTAATTTTTTGACGTAACTCCATACCACTTTCCTCAGTGGATGCACAAATCTGCATTCCTGCAACAGTGCCTGAGGGAATCTCTTTTCTCCACATCCTCACTAACACTGGTTGTTTGTTGATTTACTTAGAGTCAATCTGATAGGTGTGAGATGATGCCTCATTGTGGCTTTAATTTGTATTCCTCTGGTGTTTACTGAAGTTGAGCATCCTTTCATATGTCTATTGGCCATTTGTATATCCTCTTTGGAGAAGTGTCTATTCAAGTCCTTTGTCCATTTCTTCATTAGATTTTTTTTTGGTGTTAAGTTTTATAAGTTGTTTATAAATTTAGACTATTAAGCTCTTATTAGACCTGTTGGTAAATGTTCTCCCAATCAGTGGGTTGTCTTTTCATTTTGTTGATGGTTTCCTAAGGAAACTTTTTAGTTTAATATAGTCCCAGTTGTTTATTTTTTCTTTTTTCCCCTTGCCTGAGGCAATATATCACAAAAGATATCGCTAAGAGAATTGTCTGCGATTATACTGCCTATGTTTTCTTCTGGGGATTTTGTAAAGGTTTTGAGTCTAACATTTAAATATTTAAGGCATTTTGAGTTTATTCTTGTGTATGGTGTAAGAAGGTGGTCTAGTTTCATTTTTTGGATGTATCTGTCCAAAGTCTCCAATGCTATTTAGTAAATATATTATATCCCATTGTATGTTTTTGCCTATTTTGTCAAATATTAATTGACCATACAGGTGTGGGTTGATTTCTGGGCTCTCTATTCTGTTCCGTTGATCTATATGTCCGTTTTTATGCCAATATCATGCTGTTTTTGATTACTATGGCCTGTGGTATAGTTTGACATCAGGTAACATGATACCTCCAACTTTGTTCTCCTTTCTCAAGATTGCTGTGGCTATTCAGGGTCTTTTGTGGTTCCATATAAGTTTTTGGAATATTTTTTTCTAGTTCTGTGAAATAAGCCATTGGTATCTTGATAGGAATTGCATTGCATCTGTAGAACGCTTTGGGTAGTTTGGACATTTTAATGATGTTTTTTCTTTCTACTCGTAAACACAGTATATGCTTCCATTTATTTGTATCTTCTTCAATTTCTTTCTTCAGGGTCTTATAATTTTATGAGTACAAGTCTTTTACATCATTGATTAAATTGATTCCTAGGTATTTTACTATTTTTTTGGAAGCAATTGTGAATGGGATTGCTTTCTTAAATTCCCTTACTGATAGGTAATTATTGGTGTATAAAAATGCAACTGATTTCTGGATATTTGTTTAGTATCCTACTACTTTAGTGAATTCATTGATCAGTTCTAGTAGTTTTTTCATAGAATCTTAAGGGTTCTCTATATACAATATCATGTCATCTGCAAATAATGACAGTTTTATTTCTTCCTTTCAAATTTGAAACCTTTTATTTATACCTATTCTCTGATTGCTGTGGGTAGGACCTCCAGCACTATGTTGAATAAGGGTGGTGAAATCATTCATCCCTCTTTCCAGATCTCAAAGGGAACACTTCTAATTTTTTCCCATTGAGTATGATGTTGGTTATGGGTTTGCCATATATGGTCCTCATTATATTGCGGTAAGTTTCCCCTGTTCCCACTTTGCTGAGAGTTTTTTATCATAAATGGGTGCTTGATTTTATCAAATTCTTTTTCTACATCTACTGATATGATCATGTAGTTTTTATCCTTTATTTTTTTATGTGGCATACCACATTTATTGATTTAAGCATATTGTACCAACTATGTATCCCCAGAATAAACACCACTTGACCACGGTGTATGATTGTTTTACTGTATTTCTGAATCAAACTTCTTAATATTTTGATGAGGATTTTAGCATCTATCTTCATCAGGGATATTGGCCTATAATTTTCATTTTTTGTAGTATATTTATCTGGTTTTGGAATTAGGATGATGCTACCTTCGTAAAATGAGCTTGGGATTTTTACCTCCTCTTCAGTTTTCTGATTTTATTTATTTGGGCCCTCTCTCTTTTTTTGGTTGATGTGCCTGGTTAAAAGTTTTTCAATCTTGTTTATCTTTTTAAAGAACCTGCTCTTGGTTTCACTGATCTTTTGAATTGATTTTTTTAGACTCTATTACATTTATTTATGTTCTGATCTTTATTATTTCCTTCCTTCTATTCACTTTGGGCTTTGTTTGTTGATTTTTTTCTGTTCCTTTAAGTGTAAGTTATATTGTTTATTTGAGATTTTTCTTGTTTCTTGTGGTAGACCTGTAAGGCTATGAATTGCCCTCTTAGAACTGTTTCCACTGTGCCCCATAGATTTGGGGTTCTTGTGTTTTTATTTTTATTTGTTTCAAGGTATTATTTTTATTTATTTCATCCTTGATCTTATTGTTAACCCACTCTTTGTTTAGTAACATGTTGTTTAACTCTCATAACTTTGTTTCTAGTTTTGCCCTTGAGATAGATTTTTAGTTTTATACTATTATGTTCAGAGAAGCTGCTTGATATGATTTCAGCCTTCTTAAATTTATTGAAACTTGTTTGTGTCCTAACATGTGATCTATACTAGAAAACATTGCATGTGCACTTGAAAACAATGTATTTCCTACTGCTTTGGGATGAAATGCTCTAAAGATATCAGTTAAATTCACTTAAGACCACTGTTTCTTAGTTGATTTTCTGTCTGAAAAATCTATCCATTGGTGTTGATGGGGTGTTAAAATCCACTACTATGACTGTATTACTGTTGATCTCTCCCTTTATATGCATCAAGATTTGCTTTACATATTTAGGTGCTCTTATGTTGGGTACATAATTGTTTACAAGAGTTATATCCTCTTGTGGGATTGTTCCTTATATCATTCTATAATATCCTTCTTTGACTTTTACTATAGCCTTTGTTTTAAAGCCTATTTTGTCAGATATAAGTATTGCTACCCCACTTTTTTTTTCATTTTCATTTGAATCAAATATCCTTTTATATCCTTTTACTTTTAGTCTGTGCGTACATTTTGTTTCATGGTGGATCTCTTGTAGACATCATATGTATGGACCTTGCTTTCTTATATATTCAGCTACCCTATGTCTTCTGATTGGAACATTTAAGCTATTTATATTGAAAGTGATTATTAGGTGTGTATTTATTGCCATTTTAGTCTTTTAATTATACTCCTCTATTTTGTTTTTCTTCTTCTACATCTTAACACAGGCCCTTTAACATTTCTTGTAAGATTGTTTGGTGGTAACAAACTCCTGTAGCTTTATTTTGTCTGTGAAGCTTTTTGTTTCTCCTTCAGTTTTAAATGATACCCTTGCTGGTTAAAGTAATCTTGGTTGTAGGTCCTTGCTTTTCATTATTTTGACTGTTTTTTGCCAATCCCTTCTGGCCTTCCGTTTCTGTTGAGAAATCAGCTGACAGTCTTATGGGACCTCCCTTTTTGGTAACTGTCTTCCTCTTGCTGCTTTTAATATTCTCTCTTGTTCTTTAACCTTTGCCATTTTAATTACGATGTGTTTTGGTGTGGGCTTCTTTGGATTTATCTTGTTTGGGACTCTGTATACTTTCTGAACTTGTGTTTCGTCTTCCTTCACCAGATTAGAAAGTTTTGGGTCATTATTTCTTCAAATAGGTTATTGATCCCTCACTCTTTCACTTTTCCTTTTGTTACACCATATTATGTGGATGTTGTTACATTTTATGTTGTCCCTTGGGCACTTAAACTGTCTTTATTCCTTTTGATTCTTTATTCTCTTTGCTGCTCTGATTGAGTGTTTTTCTTTATCTTGCCTTCCAAATTGCTGATTTGATTCTGTTTCTTCAAACATTTTATTCCTCCCAGTGTATTCTTGATGTCAGATATAGTACTCTTTATTTCCAACTGGTTCTTTTTCATGGTTTCTATGCCCTTTTTCATGCTGTATAGTACTTACTAAGTACCATGAGCATCCTTATACCCATTACTTTGAACTCTGTATCTATAAATTCTTCCTTACATTTCACTTCACTCTTTTTCTGGCAAATTTTTCTGTTCTTCCACTTAGCACCTGTTTCTTTGTCTCCCCATTCTGTCTACCTCTTCATGTTTGCTTCTGTGTATTAAATAGATCTGCTATAAGTCCCAGTCTTTGTGGGGTGGCTTATGTAGTAGGTGTTCTGTGGGACCCAGTGGTGCAGTTTCCTTGATGTCCTGAGCTGGGTGCTCTAGGCATTTCTCTTGTGTGGGTAAAATGACCCCTACTGTTGTAAGTGAGTCTTGAATGCTATTGGCCCATTCATGCCTGGGATTGACCCTGACCACAGCATGCAAGCTGTTGTGCAGATGCTGAATGAAAAAAAAAAAAAAAAAAAAAGGAAGAAGAAGAAAAAGAAATGAGAAAGGCAAAAAAGAAAAGAAAAAAAGTGGAATTTGCCTCAGTAGGGTATAGTGCCTGCTGCAATCTCCCTTTGGATACGATGTTTGTGAAGTTTATTGGATCCTGCTCTGTTATTGTCTGAAGCTTGCCACTTGGCGTGTTGGTTTTGGGCCTCTTGGAGGGACTCTGGTGTAGGCCAATGTCAAACATTTTCTGTACCTGGCCATCAGCAACCTGTTTGGAGCTACAAACAATCCAAATTTTGTGGCTGCCTCTGCTGGACTTGGGTGTTCATGAAAAGGACCACGCTGCACTCCAAGGCAGGCTTTTACCAGCACCAGGCCCAAGGACAAGTCAGCAAAAGTCCGAAGGCACCCTGAGATTGCCTCCGCTTGTCTTTGTCTGCTGGCTGTTTGTTAGGCTCAGTCACTGAAAATACTCTGGTAGAGTCAGGAGAATGAGGTTAGTGAATCTCTTGTGAGGGTGAGGAGCCATTTTGGCTTCAGGGAAGTTCGTGGTTGTGGTCCCTGCCTCAGAGCCACAAGACTTAGTCTGTCCCAGGTTTTGCCTTGACCACAGCAGGGTGGAGCTCTAGGAATCAGGTGGGTAGGGCCTCTGGACCCCAGCATTTGGGTCTGCCAGAAGCCAAGAAGGTTGTTTTATTGGATCTTCCATGTAGGGGAAGAACAGCCAGTCAGGTTCACATGAAAGTGGGGGGAATAACCCCTGCCTTACAATTAAATACCTTAGTCACTGTCACCCTCTGAATCCATCCAGAATTCTACACCCCAGCCTAGGAAGCTGACTCCTCAGCAGGGCCTAAGATCTGAAGGGTGGGGCAACAGGGAGCTCAAAGGGTTGGAACAATTGCTTTTCCCCAGGCTGATGTTGCTTAGAAGGAAATGCTACAACCAAGAAATATGGTGACTGCAGTACTGGAGAACAATTCAACACAAAGATCCTGGTGGCTTTTATTAAAATAAGTAGAAAAGTTATCCACATATGACGCATTCTCCTGCAGTTTTGAATTTCTACTGTTTTGTCAATGCTTGTATAAGACTCAAAAGGAGACCTTTGTCAAACAGATTCTAAGCCATCTCCTTGAAGCTGATCTGGATATTAGGAATATGAAACTCCATAACTTCATTGACTTCATGTTGCCTAAAGCATTATCAAAATTTAAGTAAGCTAAGGTTTTCTGTCCCCTGCCTCATCCCTCAAACAGAGTCAGCTTCCAACTGGGAAATGCTGGGGAAGAGGCTTGTCAATTCCAAGATACACCAGTGGCAGGCTGTCTGCTTCATGTTCCACAATGGGAACATGAGTGAGATGGACTTGAAAAACAGCAAGCTGATAATTTTATCTATGAAGAAACTCTATTATGAACTGAGAAATTCAAGGTGCAAACTCCAAAAATTGTTGTGCCAATCTATAAGCCCTATGAGGGTTCTGAAGGAGCTTGTCCTGGTCTGTCATGATGAGAACCAGCTGACCCATCTGAACTTGAGTTATAACAACTTGGGAGTTGCTTTATTCATGGTGATTTTTAGAACCTCAAGGCACTCAGCATGCAACCTTGTGTATCTGTGGTTTGAATTGCTTGGCCTCACCTCCGTGGTTTGTCACTGTCTCTTTCTGAAACTCAGCAAGAACTCCAGTCTGCATTTCCTCACCCTGGGGGGCAATGATCTCTCTAATATTGAGGTGAAAAACCTTCTGAAGCCCTTTGACATGTCAAAATCTGCCCTGAAGTAGCTCTACCTGGAAAAATGCAACATGTCAGCAGCCAGCTCAGAAAAGCTCGCCTGGATTCTCACCAGCAGCCAAGAACAGCTTGCCTATGCCTGGGATTTAATCAGCTCCAGGACAACGGTGTTTAGGTGGCTGCGTGCTTCTCTCAGTCAGCCTGACTGTGACTTAGAGAGATCGGTGCTCTGTTTCTGTTGGTTCAGCACTCCCAGCGGCAGGTACCTGTCAGTCACTTTCTTGTATAACAAGAGTCTGACTCACCTGGATCTCACCTGAGCAATGAGGACCTCAGTCATCTGGCCCTCAGTGATCTGGACTGCAGCCTGCAGAGCCTAGGTTTGTTGGGATGCTCATTTACAGCAGAGGGTGACTGCCAACCCCCTTGAGAACAATCATAACATAAAGGTTTTGGACATAAGAGGGAAAAACCATGTTCAAGTAGATGGAGGGAAGGAGATGTGTGAGGTTCTAAAACATTCGAGTTGGTCACTGAACACACTTGGGTTGGAGAAATACAGTCTGACTTCTGCTTGCTTCCAGCATCTCTTCTCGGTTCTCAGAAGTAGTAAAAGCCTATTTCATCTGAACCTCCAAGGAAATGACTTGGGGCCTGAGGGTAACAACACACTGTAAAAGTCCTTGTAAAAATCAATGTGCAAAATGCATAAACACAAGCTGGAAAGACTTATACCATCTAGTAAAAGGGAAGTTGAAGTAATTACAAGGTAAAGGGTGCTTTCTGTTAATCTTGTGTAAGTGGAATTTTAATGACCTTGAAGATAAACAGTGGTGGTGATCTAAGGATGAGATGCTACTGCTTTCTTGGGGCATAACCACCAGGAGTTCCTCACTGACATTTTCAGTAATCACTGTTCATTGGACAAATGGGCTGTCACTTCTATCATTTTCCCACAGTATTATAGGCAGCATATCAAATACCCAATCCCCAGAATTCTAATTGAATGTTATATTTGAGCCAGAGAGCCTACATTAGTTTTAAGTATTTTTGGTCTTTCTTGGTGTAATGTTTTTAATTTGGGGGTATCTTACAAAGATTTAATAAAGCAAAAGATGTAAAAAATATTTTATCTGTTGGCCCTTAAGAGGGCACCTATGTCTCCAATGGACTGTTTCTCCTTGGTGGACAGAAACCCTGTAGCTTTTCAGTTGGATTTTATGTGGATGCTTCTTCCAGACTTTGGTGTTCTGGGCTGGGGAGCCTGGCCTGGGGTTTATGGCCCACATTTTCCTGGAAGAATCCCCTGCAGCTGATATATCCTTCTGGGACCTCCGTCCCTGAGTGTGGGAGCAGGGCCAACCATTTTTGTGCCTCCACCCTTCCTACCAGTCTCAATATAGCTTTTTATGTAAATCCTTGGTTATAAGACTTCTCTTCAGCTAGTATTTACTTGGTTATTCAGGGTTATTATTCTTTAATTTAGTTGTATTTCAGTTTTGTCCTGGGAGAAGGTAATTGTATCTTCCAACTACTCCACCACCATCTTGAAAATCTTGATAAGAATATTTTGTTTGTTTGTTTTTTGTTTTGTTTTTTAAATATGTCTATTGATTTCAGAGAGTGGAAGGGAGAGGGAGAGAGAGAGATAGAAACATCAATGATGAGAGAGACATTGATAGGCTGCCCCTTGCATACCCCCTAATGAGGTTCTAGCCCAAAACCCACGAGTGTGCCTTGACTGGGAATCAAACCAAAATCTCCTGGTGGATACTCAATCACTGAGTCATGCCAGTCAGGCATTGATAGGAAATTTTTATGGTGTTCTTCCAGATGCATATTCAAAGACATTACTTTCTTCATGGAAAATTCTGACTGACAGAGAAAAGTCAACTGAGGATTCTATTAATTTAAATTTACTAATCATAGGATGTAACTGTGAAGAAAAGTATAGAAAATTTTATGAAAATATTAAAAATAATATGCCCATATTGGAAAAAATAAATTTATCAGAAAAATATTGACAGTAATACAAAAAGTTAAGAATTGCAATAAGTTACATAATTATATATTTTAAAAATTATTCTACTTATTTCATTTGTAATATTCCCTTAATATAATTTAAAATATTTTCTATGAATATATAGGGATATCTACTGTATATATAGTTTAATTTTTAAAACATTTTGAATTCCTTTTATAAGGGAATTAATTTTTGGTCCCACAGATATGTTAAAACTATTTGTCATTCAATAAACAAACATTTCAAAAAATATATAACTCTCCTAAATTTCTCCTCCTCCCAGGACAAAACTGGAATACAACTAAATTAATTTAGGGACTTTTTTTGTACATGGTTTGGAAGATAAAATATATGGTTATTCTTCTTGTCTCTTCATGCTAGCATTTGTACCACACAATGTCTTGTATTATAGACACTAACATATATATATATATATTACCTACTGAAGAAAATTTTAGTGTTCTGAGAACAAAACTTGTGTCTGAAATACAATGTCTAGAAGTGGATTTAATAGTTAGGTGATGGTCAAATATTTTTGAATGAATGATTGGATGCATGAAACTTGCTCTATGCATATCCCATATTACTCAACTTCTGAAACCCTATCCTGCACTGACTAATGTACACTTTTAATCACTTTTATCAACATGCATTTTTGACTTGGAACTCCTCTCATTTTGGTTATAGAATAATACACTTCAACAGTCAGTCTAAGACTTTCAGTTAACTGAGTGCCAGGTATTGTAAGTGAAAATCTAGTCAAGTCAAGCACAATGGTTGGATTTTCAGTCCCAGCATCTTTCCACAGTAAATATTACTTTCTAGCAATTTTATCTGCTCCATCCTCTTTGTGTACCCAAAATATTGTTTAAAAATCAGCGCATGAGCAGAATATACATTATTTTCAAGTGTACATGGAACATTTTATAGGATAGACCACACGTTAGGACACAAAACAAGCCTTAATAAATTTAAGAAAATTGAAATGATATCAAGCATCTTCTCTGACAATAATGGGGTGAAACTAGAAATCAATCATAAGAAAAAAATCAAACAAAACCATAAACATATGAAGGCTAAATAACATATTACTAAACCACAAATGGGTTAACAATGAGATCAAGTAAGAAATAAAAAAATACCTTGAAACAAAGGAAAATAAAACACAACCCAAATTCTATGGGACACAACAAGAGCATTTCTAAAAGGAAAATTCATAGCATTAAAGGCCTAACTCAAGAAACAAAAAAAATCTCAAGCAAACAATTTAACTTTATAATTAAAGGAACTATAAAAAGAATAATAGACAAAGCCCAAAGTGAGTAGAAGGAAGAAAATAATAAAGATCAAAACAGAATTAAATGAAATAGTCTTTAAAAAAAAAAAAAAAGGCAATGAAAAAGAGCAATGAAACCAAGAACATGCTCTTTTAAAAGATAAACAAGATTGACAATCTTTTAACCAGAATCATCAAGAAAAATAAATAAAAGACCTAAATAAAATCAGAAATAGAAGAGGAGCCCCAGCCAGGTGTCCCTTTTTGTTAGAGCTTCATATCTTACACCAAAAAGCTGCAGGTTTGATTTCTAGTTAGGTCACACACCTGGATTGCATGTTCAATCCCCTAAGAAAGAGAGGCATCCAATTATGTTTCTCTCTCACATGGATGTTTCTCTCTTTCTCTATCTACCTTGTCCTGTCTCTAAAATCAATAAGCATATTCTCTGGTGAGGATTTTTAAAAAATGAAAGAGGAAAAGTAACAACTGAAACCGAAGAAATACAAAGGATTGTAAGAAAATGTTACAACTATATGCCAATTAATGAGACAATCTGGAAGAAATGGTTAAACACCAAGAAAAATACAATCTTCCAAAACTGCATCAGAAAGAATCAGAGAATCTGATTAAACAGCTACAACTAATAAAATTGATTCAGTAATCAAATACTTCCAACAAACAAAATTCCTGGACCATATGGTTTCACAAGGGAATTTTACCAAACATTCAAAAAAGAACTAACACCTATCATTTTCAAACTATTCAAAAAAATTGAAGAAGAGACTCCCAAGCTCATTTTATGAGGCCAGCATTATCCTGCTTCCAAAATCAGATAAGCACACTACAAAGAAAATTATAGGCCAATATATCTGATGAACATAGATGCTAAAATATCCAATAGAATATTAGGAAGCTGGATCCAGCAATACATTAAAAAGTTTATACACCATGATCAAGTGGGATTTATTCCAGGGATGCAAGTTTGGTACAATATGTCTTAATCAATAACCATGATACACCACATAAACAAAATGAAGGGAAAAAAACCACATGACCACATTAATAGATGCAGAAAAAGCTTTTGATAAAATCAAGCACCAATTTATGATAAAAACTCTCAGCAAAGTGGGAACAGAGGCAACTATCTCAACATAATAAAGGTCATATGTGACAAACCCACAGCCAACATTAAACTCAATGGGCAAAAACTAAAAGTGTTTCCTTTAAGATTGGGAACAAGACAGGGTTGTCTGCTTTCACCACCTTTATTCAACATTGTACTGGAAGTCCTAGCCACAGAGATCAGATAAGAAAAAATAAATAAAATAAAAAGGCATTTAAATTGGAAAGGAAGAAGTAAAACTGTCATTATTTGCAGAAACATGATACTATATATGGAGAACTCTAAAGATTCCACCAAAAAACTACTAAAACTGATAAATGAATTCAGTAAAGTATCAGGATATAAAATAAATATCCATGAATCAGTTGTATTTTCATGTACCAATAGTGAACTATCAGAAAGGAAAACTAAGAAAACAATTTCATCACAAAAGGTAAAACACCAACGAATAAATTCAACCAAGGATGTAAAAGACCTGTACTTAGACAATTATAAGACACTGAACAAAAAAATTGAAGAAGATAAAGCTTAGCTGAAGCATGCACTGTGTTCATGGATAGGAAGAGAACATATTAAAATGTTCATTCTACCCAAAGATATCTATAAATTCAATGAATTTCTACCAGATGGTGTATTTCACAGAACTAGAACAAATACTAAAATATTTATATGGAGTCACAAAAGACCCCAAATAGCTACAACAATCTCAGTAAAGAACAAAGTTGAAAGAATCATGCTACCTGATGTAAAACTATGCTACAAGGCCATAGTAATCAAAACAGCATGGCACTGGAAGACAGACACATAGTTGAATGAAACAGAATAGACAACGGAGAAATAAACCCATGCCTCTGTGGTCAATTAATATTGGACAAAGGAGGCAAGAACTTACAATGAGGTAAACACAGTCTATTCAATATATGGTGTTGGGGAAACTGGACAGATGAAACCAGACACAATGGGTCCAGGCTGCCTGTCACTACTTCAGCCAATTAAGCAGAGACAAGGTTGAATTATATTTCGACATTTATTCCACTAATGCCAGCAGTATGGGAGATCAGCAGGATCCATCCATGTAAAATCTGCTCTTAACCCCTTTCTCATAAGCCAGCTGCTTATATTGGGTAAGAGGGCAAAGATTACATGGGGAAGTGAGCAAAAAGGAATAAGAATGGGTATAATGGTGTACAGGTTACAGGAAATGTGGGCTGGAGGTCATAAAGGGTGGGCCCTGGGGGGTGGGGGTACTCCATTGTTTCAGAAACATGGTTGTTATATTTCCCTGGTAAGAGGAGAATAGACCACACTCTAAGGTCAACTCCCATGTCCTGGAACTTACAAATCCCAGACAGATTTTTAAAGTGCTCATTCTAATCAGAACAAAACAATCATGGTCAACACAGTATGATTAATGTTTCTTATAACTATAGGTAAAACCATGGTTAACAGAATATGATTAATAATTCTGCCCCTAACACATATGCAAAAAAATGAGACTAGACCACTCTCATACATCGTACACAAGAATATGTTAAAAATGGATTAAAGAACTAAATATAAGACTCAAAACCATAAAAATTCTAGAAGAAAACATAGACAGTAAAATCTCTGATGTTTCTCATAGCAATATTTTTTCAGATATATCTTCTTGGGCTAGAGAAACAAAAAAAATAAACAAGTGGGACTACATCAAATTAAGTTTTTGCACAGCAAAGAAACCATCAACAAAATGAGAAGACAACTCACTCAATGGAAGAAAGCATTCACCAATGATATATCTGATAAAGGGTTAAACAAAATTTATAAAGAATACAAAGCAACACCAAAAAAACAAACAATCCAATTAAAAAATAGGAAAGGATCTGAATAGATACTTCTTTAAAGAGTGCATGAAGATGGCCAATAGACATATGAAAAGATGCTCAATGTCATCAGAGAAATGCATATTAAAACCACAATGAGATATCACCTCACACCTATCAGAATGACTTTCATCAGTGAATTAATAGTTAACAAGTGTTGATGAGGATGTGGAGAAAAGGGAACCCTTGTGCACTGTTGGTAGAAATGCAGATTGGTGCAGCCACTGTGGAAAACAGTAATGGAGTTACCTCAAAAAATTAAAAATCGCCCTATGACCCAGTGATTCCACTTCTGGGAATATATCCGAACAAATCCCCAAACCATTGAAAAGAATATATACACACCTATGTTGATTGCAGCCTTATTTACATTAGGTAAGATTTGGAAGCAGCCCAAGTGTCCATTAGTAGATGATTGGATAAAAATGTTGTGGTACATTTACACAATGGAACATTATAAGGAAGGAAGAAACTTACCTTTTGTGACATCAGGGATGGACCTGGAGAGTATTCTGCTAAGGCAATCAGCCAGTCAGAGAAAGATAAATACCATATGACTTCACTTATATTTAGAATCTAATGAACAGAATAAACAAACAAAATAGAAACAAACTCATAGATAAGGAGAACAGACTGACGGTTGTCAGAAGGGAGAGGTGTTGAGAGACCGGATAAAAAAGTTGAAGGGATTAATAACCCCCAGAAAACCTCATAGACACAGAAAGTAGTATCGTGATTATCAGAGGAAAAGAAGGCTGGGGGGAAGAAGGTAAAGGGGAGATAAATGGTGATGGAAGGAGACTTGACTTTGGGTAGTGAAAAAATATACAATATACAGATCATATATCATAGAATTGTACACCTGAAACCTATATAATTTTATCAACCAATGTCACTACAATATTTTCAATTTTAAAAAAATCAGGTAATAAAAAGTTAGGTCACTCCAAGCCACAAGTACACTCCCCTCCTGTGAAAACAGAACAGAAATACTTTATGTCATTCATTTCACACCTACCACTTGACATTTCTTATACTCTATTGAACTCATTTATTATATTATTTAAATGTTCATATATTTATGCCTTGTCTTCCCAAACTGGACCATATGCTCTGTGAGGATAAGTACTTCATATTATTTCTCACGGTGCCTGACACTGATTTGTATATTGTTGTATTTAAAAGTACATATAACTTTTTTTTAATCTGCTAGTTAAGTCTGTTAAAGTTCCCTGAAAGAAAAATGTGTTCTGTGGTGCTTCATACAATTCCTTACCTCAATAGATATTTCTTCATTGACATAAAGATAAGCTGTTTTTCAAGGAAAATTAAGAAAGGCTTTTTCAAAATCAGGGATGGTCAGACCTTTTCAGAATTTGAAATATAGAAATTTTACAATGATGAACGCTAAAACCCACTGTATTAACATTTAGAGACAGTAATTTTACATATAAACAGTTTAGGAAAGGATCTATTTTGCAACTCAGTGTTTAATGTAAACATACAGTAACCAAAATAATCCTAACATGTGTGAATGGAGATAGGAATATTATCTTGCATCTCTGAATCACTCTTCAGGAAACTTTCAGCACTTTTTAATAGGGCTTCTGTGATATTTTTCCAATGTTTGCAAATGAAGCCACTATGACTTGACAGAAAGAATGAAAACATTTCTCCCTCTATTACCATCAATAATTCCCAATTACAGTTACTTGACATACAAGCATTTGAAGCAAATTAGAAAGTGTTTTGCTTCTTCTGTCGTTTCCACCATGTGGAATATAGTGAAACAATATATGTTTTTTATGACAGTTATTGGCTGTTTTGAAGTATATTGTGAAAGCATACACTCAACAATCTTGTAATTTTCAGTAACATAATACATGGCTGTGTAAATTACTACCTATAACCCCTATTTTTACATAATTTTTTTATTCTATTTTACCATTAGCATGAGTGTTAAATGTTTTCCTTAAATTATAGTAGAGAGCCATTTTTGTTGCCTAAATTAGAGTGATATATTAATTTTAACATTTTCTGTATATGAGTGGTTCCTAACAATTTTTTTATCAGAGTATTTACCTTTGTTATAAGGCAAACAAGTAAAATAAAACAATGTGATCACTATATTAGATGATACAATTTTGCAGCCACTGAAATTATAATCATTTTGGTTTTGTTTTCTGGCTTACTTTGGTTTGTTGTTTTTGTTGAAAGTATTTCACATATAAATACATAACATATGAAGAATGTCTTCAAACTTCAAAGAAAATAAGTTTACTAAAATATCTGCTAAATAGAAAACACTTCTTTAAGTAAATCATAAGCCAAGAGTAAAATACAACTTCTCTTTTATATTTTTGGAAATGGAGTCCATTTTTTTGTTATTGTTGTTTTATTGTTCTGAAATTTGTTTTATTCATTTTCTTTTTCAATTACAGTTGACATTCAATATTTTTTTATTTTAGTGTCAGGTTTACGGTGGAGTTGTTAGACATTTACATAATTCATTAAGTTATTCCCCTGATAGGACTAGAGCCCACCTGGCACCATACATAATTATTACAATATTATTGACTATATTTCCTATGCTGTACTTTATACCCCCATTACTATTTTGAGACTTTCAAATTATTATTCATAATGCCTTCACTTTTTCACCCAGCCCCACAACACCCCTCACATCTGGCAACCATCAGTTTGTTCTGTATCTGAGTCTGGTTTTGTTTTGTATGTTTATTTTTTTCTTTAGATTCCATTCATAAGTAAAATCATATGGTATTTGTCTTTCTCTGTTATAAGGCAGAGAAAGACTTATTCACTTAGTATTATACTCTCTAGGTATATCCATGTTGTAACAAATTATACAATTTCATTCTTTTTTATAGATAAGTAATATTCCATTGTATACATGCATCAATTTTTCTTTATCTAATTGTCCATTAGTGGGCACTTGTGTTGCTTCTATAGCTTTGTTATTGTAAGTAATGCTGCAATGTGATGCATATATCTTTTCTTAATTTTTTTTCTTATAGTTTGTTATTGGTGTATAAAATTGAAACTGATTTTTTAATATTAATTTTATATTCTGCTCCTTTACTAAATTCATTTATCAGTTTTAAGATCTTTTGGTGGATTCTTTAGGGTTCTCTATATAATGTATCATGTCATCTGCAAATAATGACAACTTTACTTCTTCTTTTCCAATTTGAATCCTCTTATTTCTCTCTCTCTCTCTTTTTGTCTGAGTCTTTTGGCTAGGACTTCTGATGGAGTTTATTTTTAAGCTCCTTACTACCACTAAAGCAACATGTCATCCACTTTTTGGCCTAAGATTAAGCTTTACAATTTCATAGCAAGATTTCAAGGGTATTCTTTTGCTTAGTTTCCTCTTTGTGAAAATTTCTGCATCTGTTTTGTTAGCTACTGTGTTATTGCTTGCTATTATCTATTAATAAATTTATAAAAGATCAATGAATTCATATTATATTTGTAAAAGGCATCTATTTTCTTAAGTAAAATTATATGACTTAATTCAAGCAATAAATGTATAAAATAGGTTTGCAGAATAGATTTCTAGATATAAATACAACATAAAAATATTGTTTTGTTGACAAATATAGCTTTATGTTTTCCCTAATTGGGGTATTATCAAATGATCATTTTATTTTTGAATGTAGAAATATTGGCAGTAATTAAATAAATGGATTTTCTAATTATACTTACTATGAACATAGAAAATGAGCAATCTATCGTGTTTCTAGTTTTTCTTATTAATTAGTGTTTATCCTTGTGAAAGAGAAAATACTAAAAATTTAACTCATTCTCATTTTAATCACTTCCATTTAACATTTTGAAAGACACTTTACATTTTTCTTCAAGGAAAACATGAAGTTCTTAGACTCTACTACTTTCTGAGGATAGAACTTAAAAATGGACATTTTTTTTCTGATATAAAAGTTCTAGAGTTAATTTTTATTTTTTGAAAGCTTGATAATAGATATGGCATACAGTCATGTTAATATTATTCTTTTTATTAAATAAAGCATAAAGAATTGATAATTTGGTCCCCATAATTTGGATAGAATATTTCTATAGTTTTCTAAAATTCCAACAAAATGATGAAGTCAGAAAGATATAAAGCAATAGTTTGTGCATATTATAAGGTTTAAATTTATTAAAATTACAATCAATCTCTACACATTAGATTCAATAATGGCATACATAATCTTAAAGAGCAGATGACCAAGAACAATATGATTCTTTACTAAGTAATGTCCTTAAAATTCCCATTCTAGGGTAATTATTTTCAGCAATATATGACAACAAAAATTATATTAAGGAACTAAGAAAATGAGTGAATGAATGGAAGATCTTGACAGTAATGAAAGAAAACAACAAAGACGATACATTAAGTAAAATATACTAAGTTAATGACATTGTATTTACTAACTGATATGATAGAGACTCTTTATTATCAACCTTGTTTATATTTTCAATGAATTATTTGTAAAATTTTTTCATGTATTGCAGATTATGTACATAAGAATAAATTTCTGCCTGAAAGTCTATTCAACTGCTAACGTGTTCTTTTTTAAAATTTTCTGAATCAAAAGATGAAGTCCCATCAAATACTATCATTGATTCCAGCCCTGGTCAATGTGGCTGAATGGTTAAGGGATCTGCCCTCTTGTCAAGGGCACTTTACCTGGATTTCAGGATCGAGATCCTTGGCTCCAGTTGGGGCACGTGTGGGAGGCAACCCCACCTATGTGTCTGTCTCACACTGATGTTTCTCTCTCTCTCTCACTCCTTTCTCCATCCCTTCCACTCTTTAAAAAAAATCAATGTAAAAAATACCCTCCAGTGAGGATTAAGAAAACAAACAAAAAAATGCCATCAATTCCAGAGAAAGAATTAAGTAGAAGTTCTCTATTGGTTAGTGAAAAAAAAGTTGATGTGTAGGTGTAATCTTTGTTAATTTCCACAACAGTGGTGCATTGGTTTTCTTAATCTACTCCCTTCTCTTTCCATCATATTCAAGGAAACCATTAGCCTCTTTACTGTGCCTCATACACTTTTCCTGTTTCCTTTGTTTGCCAAAATATGTTAGCATAAAACTTGTTTTCTCTTACCTTGCCTTCTGCTTACTTCACTTTTTAAAAAAAATTATCTATATTGTTGGAAGTATTACATATGTCCCCTTTATTCCCCCACTGATCCCCTCCACCCCTCATCCACCCTACCCCCAAGCCTTCCCCATACCAATGTCTGTGTCCATAGGTTATGCATACAAGCATATAAATTCTTGAATGATATAAGAATTTAATTTGTTAACATGTCATCTCTTGATTTTCTCAACTAAGTATTGGGTGTTTTTTATTATTAAAAGCACAATTTCCCTAGATTAATCTTTCCCCAACCACTCCCCCACCCCCACCTTCCCTCTGAGATTCCTCAATCTGTTCCCTGCTTCTATGTCTCTGGATCTATTGGATCTATTCGGTTCATCAGTTTATTTTGTTCATTATATCCCCCATATGAGTGAGATCATGTGGTACTTGTCTTTCTCTGACTGGCTTGTTTCACTTAGCATAACACTTTTATTTTTCCTCATCTTATTTTCTAAACATTGCCAATAAGAATTGCATTTGGTAGAGGAATCTCCGAGTCATTTCTATAAATTTCTTATTTCCCTATCTTATTTGCATATCTGAACCACAACAGTATTCAGCAATCCTTCTTAAATTTCTGTCTAAATATTATCTCTAAATATTCATGTTCTTGGTTGATACAAATGAAATAAGGATATTTTGAACCTGCATCCAATAGTAATACAATCTTAGATAAATGAAATTATAAATTTTAAACAGCTAACATTTTGAAGGTATATTAGCTTGGGCTCAGATATGTTTACTATTGCTTGGTGGTCATTTACATGTTACTCACATTCCTCTCTTGGAATTCCATTTTCCTTCACCACTAAGATGGACATAATTACAATACCAGTGAGAACACTTAAGAGAAACACGCACACACACACACACATACAGAGACAGAGATGGAAAGGTGGTTATACAATAAATATAGCAATTTCACTATTTTTATTGAATGATATAAGTATTGGGTGTTCTTTATTGTTAAAAGCACAATTTCCCTAGATCATTTTACACAGTGAACAATAAAAAGCAGATGAATATACCCTGGCCAGGTGGCTCAGTTGGTTGGAGCATAGTCTCGTACACCAAAATGTTGTGGGTTCAATTCCCAGCAAGGGAACACACCTAGATTATGGTTCAATCCCCAGTTGGGGTTTGTTGGGAAGCAACCAATTGATGTTTCTCACCCATATTGATGTTTCTCTCTCTCTTTCTCTAAAAAGAAATAAATGTATATCAACAAGTGAAGCTGAAAAAAAAAAGCAGGTGAATGTATATTGGGTAGCCATTTGAATTGAGAAGAAATGGCTTGAATAAAATGACCCTAATGTGTAACTATTCCACAGTGTCCCCTCTAAAAAAAACATTCTCTTCCTTTAACTATAAACAAACTGAGGGTAGCTCTATATATTTAACATCCACAGCTTCACACTACTGTAAAGATTTTAAAATGGGTTATATAAATATTCTTTAATATTAGTTTGAAGATTTTTCTTGTTTATTTTAAAATCTTTTTTTTTTAAATATATATATCTTTATTGATTTCAGAGAGAGGAAAGGAGAGGGAGAGAGAGATAGAAACATCAATGATGAGAGAGTCATTGACCGGCTGCCTCTTGCACGCCACCGACTGGGGATCGAGCCCACAACCCGGGCATGTGCCCTGACCGGGAATCGAACCCCAATCTCCTGGATCCTAGGCCGACGTTCAACAGCTGAGCCACCCCCGGCAGGGCTTAAAATCTTTATTATTTTTTAAATCGAGAGTAGTGCTTTGCTTAAAGTTGTGCTGTTTATCAATCTGGAAATTGTTTTTAAGAAACAGAGAAAAATTATATTCACATGCAATGTTAAAAGAACTCATGAACTTGTCTCTGATCCCCTTATTAAGAAATAAACACTAGTACAAATTTCTCTAGAATCTGGTGTTTTCATGAATTGCTCTTTTCAAATAAGTTAGACATTTGTATATGGATTTACACATTAGAACAATCTTTGCCCCCATTACCCAGTTTGGGACACTTGCCAGACATCTGGAACCATCAGATATAAGAACAGAAAATGCTAAAATTAAAATTAAATGTTGAGCACTTTTTACTTAATGATTTTATTTCAATCAAACTTTTAATAAATTTAAAAGGTTACATCTTCTATATGCACTTATTATTATGTATATTAATATATGAGTAATACATAAATTCATTTATATGAAGTGCAATGCTATATAAAATGTAATTTGAATCCGGTTTGAAGCCCATCATTAACAACATTTTTTAACCTAGCAGCTTTTTATGCTTTTCACAATACATGATTCACATACTTGACCTACTCAAGTTTATGAATTCTAAGTGATGGTGTAAATGGACTATTTTAATTGATAACTTTCAATAATCAATAAGGCATTTCAGATTTTCATATTCAGATTTTCAGAAGCTTATTTGAGGGAAAGGCTAAGTCATGAAACATTGGTAGTATTTGTAATTGGAAAGAATGTTATTAAGAACATAGATTCTGGAAACATATGGCCTTGTTTGAATCTTTATTGTGCTGTGTGTTAGCTGGCTGACTGCTTAACTTTGCTCTACCTCAGAGTCTTCTTCTATAAAAAGAGTTACTATGATAAAAAATAAACTGAATATCTCGACATAATATTTAGCACTTAGTAACTAATCAATATAAAGATATAACTATTTTTATCACCATCATCCCTCAATATATATGTAGGAAGGTAGTTTGACAATCTTTTGAACCAGTAATTTTTAATGTAATTCTGTATAACATAATAGTATATTTTTAAAATCATTTTGTTTAACTGAATGAAACATACACAGGCACCTATTTATTTCTCCTAAGCAATCCAACTTTTAAACATTTCACATCTAAGTGGACTTTTTCTCACATTTTTATTTATTTCAGTTTCTTAAAATTATATATCATAATAAAGCATAATGAGTAAATCTTACTCTATGGAAAACTCAATATAACTATCTTTTTTTGACTCCAGAAGCTTTTATCATATTCAGAGCCTTCACCCTACAACATTTAATCCTAATCACAAAGGTTTATCCTTCTCAATGTGTAGTCCAAAGAATGAATCCACAGCAAACTTGATTGGATTATAATGAGTGTGCAGTTTCATATTCTCTAGCTTTTTTGAGGTTAAGGAACTACCCTGAAATCCAAGTAGTATGGATAGTCTTTTTTTTTCTTGTTGAGAATATTACAGATGTCCCAGATTTTCCCCCTTCCCCCCTCAACCTGACCCCCACCCCACCCCAGGCCTTCACTGCATTATTGTTTATGTCATAAATTCTTTGGTTAATCTCTTCCCACATCCTCTCCCCCTTCCCTCTGAGATCTGTCAGTTTGTTCCATGATTCCATGTCTCTGGACCTATTTTGTTCATCAGTTTATTTTGTTCATTAAGTTCCACATATAAGTAAGATCATATGATTATTGTCTTTCTCTGACTGGCTTATTTCGCTTAGCATAATAATTTCCAGGTCCATCCAGGTTGTCCCAAAGAGTAAGATATCCTTCTTTTTCACAGCTGTATAGTATTCCATTGTATATATGTACCACAGCATTTTTTAATTGAGTATAATGGTGTAGGTCAATGTCTGGGGTCTCTATTCTGTTCCATTGATCTATATTTCTGTTCTTGTGCCAGTACCGGGCTGTTTTGATTACAATGGCCTTGTAGTGTAGTTTGATATCTGGTATTGTGATCTCTTCAACTTTGCTCTTCTTCCTCAAGATTGCTGCAGCTATTCTGGGTCTTTTTTGGTTCCATATAAATTTTTGGAATATTTGTTCTATATCTGCAAAATATGCCTATGATATTTTAATAAGAATTGTGTTGAACCTATAGATTGCTTTGTGTAGTATGGACATTTTAATGATGTTAATTCTTCCAGTCAATAAACACAGTATATTCTTCTACTTGTTTGTATCTTCCTCTATTTGTTTTTTCAATGTCCTATAGTTTTCCAAGTACTGGACTTTTACCTCTGGTTAAGTTTATCTCTAGGTGTCTTATTATTTTTGTTGCAATGGTAAATGGGATTTTTTTTTTTTTCTTTTTCTGAGACCATCATTGGTGTATAAAAATATCATCAATTTTTGGTATTAATTTTGTATCCTGCTACTTTGCCAAATTCATTTATTAAATCTAGTCTTTTTTTGGTGAAGTCTTTAGGGTTTTGTATGTACAAAATCATTTCATCTGAAAATAATGGTAGTCTTTTAAATAGCAATAATAATTTCCTTCATTGGGGGATGATTTCTAACTTACACTTTGTTGAACTTAATGAAAACACTCTGTTTGAATAGTTTTAACTCAACACTAGCAGATGCAGATGTCTTTATAGGCCATTAATAATTAAGTGGTCTGAGTCTTCTAGGTTTGGATGAATGACATATACATATAGAGTGAGAGTATAACAAATTCATTATTTAAAATAATCTAATAGGTCAGATACATTCAAAGAATTCTCATAGAAAATCATTCATAGAAAAAGTATGTATTTCAAGAGATTTTCTTGTTACGTACAATTAATTGCATTTATAACCTTTGCCATTTAAAAAGAAGTCATAAGAAGAAAGATAAGCAGTTGCTAACACTTTGTTTTATTAGACAAGTACAAATACAACTTGAGAGTAAATGTGCATTCACTTAATTTTGTTGCACTTGACTCTAGTATCATTAATCTCCATTCTCCTTCATCATTTTATTCCAATGGCATTTTGTCTGATCTTGTAATTACTGCAAAGTTCTCTACCTGTGATATATTCAATTCCAATAAAACCCTATCTTTTAATATGAATGTTCTGGTTTCCTGACTTCATTGTTCTCAGTGTACTTGTTTTTCAATTCAACCCATTACTAGTACTTGTTGTTCTAGCAGTTCAGCTCATTGACTTTCTCCATTAGTTTTCTTTTGAATTTATTTCCTTCAAAAACCAGCTTGTATCCCATGCTCTGTCATCTAAACTGTATCTCTTCAATTGTCCTGTCCCCTTATGCTTTTGTCTCAATCAACTGTCTCCACTTATAATGTCAAACTGCTGAATTTTTAAGGCTAAAAATCATCTCTGTCAGTTATTTGTCGTTGTGTAACACACTATTCCAATACCTAGAAATGAAAATGAATTACATTTCATTATATCTGATTATCTTATTTCTAGTGAGTCAAGAATTTGAGCAGAGCTTATGCAGGCTATTCTTCTGCTTCGCATAGATTATAGTATTATCTGGATCACTTGGTATTATTTTGGGTCTGGCTGGTCTGGCCTGAAAAGTCAAAGTTGGCTTCATGTGCCTGGAGCCTTGATGGAGATAGCTGGAAGGGTGGGCTTAACTCTTCTTTTCTTCTCTATATAACCTCAGGGCCTCTTCACATGGTTTCTCTAGAAGGGTCGTTGGACTTATTACATGTATTTCAAGAGATGGGGATGAAATTCCTAGTTTCCTTTGGCCTGTGCCCAGAAGTTGGTGGTGCAATATTTCTACAATATTGTACTGCTCAAAGTAATCATGAGCCCCTCTAGATGTAACAGAGTATATGTAGAATCCAGGTCTTGATGGGAGGAATATTGAAAACATTGTGGATATCTTTACTTTTTTACATCATTCATTTATTCATTCATTATTCAATCAGTAATGATTTGCCACTAACTGTAATGCTAGGTACTTGATGGATAGTGAGGATGAAGCAATGACTGGGGGGTTTTAAGTCCCTTTATAATGGAGCTTACATAAATAAGATATGAACAAATGGTGATGCTATGCAAGAAGTAAATGTAATGATTACTAACAATTAACAGTAGGAGAGATACCTTACTAACTGGTAGTCAAAGGCTGGCTTTCTAAAGAGGTAAGGTTTAAAAATGACAGACAGCAATGGAAAGAACAAAGGAAAGAATGTCTTAGGAGGAAAAACAAAGTCAAAGGGCCAGAGTCCAGAAATGGCTTGTTGTGCAGGAACAGGAAGAAAAGCTATGTTTCTGAAACACAATTGAGATGAGAATGATTGAGAATTTGACCACAGCTGGAACTTGCCTAACCATGTAGACCTGTTTAAAAAGCAGGAGTGAGTCAATAAAGTGTTCTAATCATGAGAATACCAAGAGCTGATTTCTCTTATAAAAGAACATTTTGCTAATCTCAGAAGGACGGGAGAAGGCCCAAAAGAGGAAGCACATTGATTGACATGTTAGGAGGCTATCACAGGACCTTTGTAGCAGTTCATATGAGAGGTAATGGTGGTAGTACAGATTGAGAGAATTGTATAAACTAATATATTTTGAAATTAGAATCAGTAGAAATAACTATATTTTTTAATCATAGACAATATTCTTGAACAAATAATTGTCATTCTTGATCTCTACTCTTTAACCATCTCCACCTGCCAAAACCTGTAACCCAGATTATATACACTCTGCAGAAAATGCTTTCACTATAATCATTAATGACATTAAACATGTAAGAAACAATAGATATTTTCAGTCTTGTGTCTTGTTAACTATTGGCACATTTGATTATTTTGTGTTCTTTGAAGCATGCAACTCTTTTAATTTTTGTCAATCACATATCTTTCTGCTAATGTATGTATATTCTCCTCTAAGAGCCTCAATTTTCCTCTAACCCTATAAGTCATTATATTCAAGAGTAAAGTAAAATTTACCATTTTATTTGTCTTTGTTAACACTTACTCTGAACTATCTCAAAAGAACCATAGCCTGCAGTTTGCCCCCCATTTGAAAGTTTAGATCTATACTTCCTCTTGGCTAACAGAGACATGTAATTCTCAGCATATAATAGAAAGTATGTCCTGTAAAACCCTTCCAATACAAAGTAATGAAATTGCTGGTAAATAGTCTTAAAATATTATTTAAAACATTAAAGTGTTTATTTTAAAAATACCATGCCACCTGGCCAGGCATGGCTTAGCGGTTGGCCATAGACCTAGGATCCAGGCGATCAGGGTTCGATTCCCTGCCCAGGGCACATGCCCAGGTTGTGGGCTCGATCTCCAGTCAGGGGCATGCAAGAGGTGGCCTATCAATGACTCTCTCATCATTGATGTTTCTATCGCTCTCTCTCCTTTTCCTTTCCTCTCTCTGAAATCAATAAAGATATATTTAAAAAATTAAAAATAAAAATACAGTGCCAAATGCAAGGGAAGTAGCTTAAGTCTACTTTTGCCCCCAGGGCATTTGCTAATATAGGCAAATTTGAGCTTCAGTTTTGATGACATCTTTGGGCAAGGGTTGCAGAACCCTGAACCCTTTCCCCAAGAAGTTGGAGCTCAAAGGACTATATCCACAGGGTAAGATTAAAGCCAAAGTAAACCTAGTCTACACATTGCTACTTCTAAATGAATGCAAAGAAACTTGCTTTTGAAATGAGCAGTGTAAGGGTGATGTGGGAAGTCATACTTAAAGATATAATCACAAGTTGGATTTTTATGTGGATTTTTAAACTCAAATTCATGTTACCTAAATGAGTAAAATAAACCTTAAGCCGTGAACTTAAATTAATGAAATCCTAGATATTGATGTCTATTGTTGCTTGTGGACACAAATCTTTCTAGAAACCATCATCTTAGGCATCAAAGTAGTCCCATAAATATTTTTAAACAGCAAGAAGTATCATAGAATTAAAATTAACAAAGAATATAGAGTAACAAGGTACCCTGAGAGAAAAACACCGATGCTAAGCAAAATAAGCCAGAAAAAAAAAACAAATGTCACATGATCTCTCTTATATGTGGAATCTAATGAACAAAATAAACTGACAAAAAAAAAAATAGATCCAGAGACATGGAAGCATGCAACAGCTGACAATGCTCAGAGGGAAGGGGGGTGGTGGGAAGAGATTAACCAAAGAATTTATATGCATATATGCATAACCCATGGACACCCACAATAGTGCTGTGAAGACCTGGGGAGGGGGTGGGAGTGGGGAAGAGGGAGGGAGTTTATAGGGGGAAAAAAGAAGATATCTGTCATACTTTCAACAATAAAGATATATTTTTTAAAAACATAATTGGGAATACCAGACTGTATAAAAATACTTTGTATAAAGAAATAAAGGACAAGCCTTACTATATTTGCAGGTAATAAGAAAGTATAAAATAAAGTGGTATAATAGGTATACAAAAGAGCCACACAAAACATTTAGAAATGAAAACTACATTATCATAATTAAGAACACAATGAATGAGTTTAGCGTATTAAGAAGAGCTGAAGAAATTATTAATGAACTGAATTAGCTCAGAAAAAGTTATTTATAATGCAATACAGAAAAACCAAGAAATGGAAGAATTGGAAGTGAGGTTAAGAGACAGAGAAGGTAGAATGGAAATGAGGACAGAAAGAAAAGAACACAGGTATTATCTGAAGGACTGATGATTAAAAGTTTTCAAAAATCACTTAGCTGAAAGACACCAAACTTAAATTAACAGATGTAAGAGGCCCAGAAAGTCTCAAACTATAAGTAAAATACAACCCCATACCTGGAAATATTATATTGAAGCTGTAGAGTATCAAAAACAAAGAGATTTTAAAAGTAGCTGGTGGAAAAAAGACGCACTTTAAAGTGTGGGACTTTGAGCTTGCTTCTCTACAGCAATAATGGTCATCTGAAGATATTTCCTGTTGTGCTGAAAGAAAATACTGCTAACTTATAATCCCATGTACAAGGAAAATATTCCTTAAGAATGAGGTTTACCAAGAATTTATATGCATATAAGTGTAGCCCATGGACATAGACAATAGTGTGGTGAAGGCTTGGGGCAGGGAGTGGGTGCGAGATGGAAGGGGTCAATGGGGAAAAAGGGAATATCTCTGTAATATTTTCAACAATAAAGACAAATTTTAAAAAGAGAAAAAAGAAAACTGTCAGCTATATAGCAATAATAATGTAAAAAAAAGAATTAGATTAAAAATATTTTTAGAACATCACATTAGAATGTTCACTAAAGATAATTCTAAATGATGAACTTCAGGCACAAGGAAAGTGATCACAGATTGGAAGGTTTACAATGAAAGAAGGAATTAAGGGTGAATAGGATATATCTGAATAATTCTAAACAAAGATGCAGGTATGAAATCTTTATAATGTCCAATAGTTTTTCATAAAACAAATGCTGGCATGTGAATAAGAGAAGCAAAGTCTTTTAAGATTCTTATTTTGTCCAGGAGGATGGTAGAGATATTAATTGATATTTTTAAATAACTTAAGATGCATGTTGCGGGTTTTTGAATAATCAATAAAATGATAGAAACAGTAGTTAAATTCCCAACTAGTAGCAGGAAATGATTGGAATAAAGAAACAATCCATCAATCTAAAATAAGACAAAGAAAAATGAACATAAAACAAATAGAAAGTACAAAATAAGACGACACATTTGTACCCAAATATACCCATAATTATAAGTGTAAATGAATAAGGTGCTAAGTGTTCTGAGTAAAATAAAAAGATCATCAGATTTTCTTGAAAAAAAAAAAAAAAAGAATATAACCACATGTTGAAAAGAGATGCTTGTACAATGTAAGGATACTGAAAGCATAAAAGGATCGAAAAGGCATAACATTCAATAACTAAATGAATGCCACGGTTACTGTATTAATATGAGACAAAATAAAGTTTTAAATAAAAATAATTAATAGAAATAAAGATTATTTTATAATGATAGAAGCTTAAACTTTTCAATAACACAAAGTAGTTTTAAATTTATATGCACCTAATAGTATAGACTCAATCAATATATGTAAATCAAGAAGGAGACAGAATTACAAGAAGTCTCTGCTTTCCCTTCCATCTTTATTTCCATCAAAGCCCTCTTTCACTTGTGCTCTAGCTATGCTCACTCATCTATATTGCTCTGAACACTGCCCTCTCTATAGCCTCTTTACCCTTACATGTAGTAATCCCCCTGCTGGAATGTTTTCTCTTGCTTGCTGACATGATCATTTTCTTTATGTCCGGAAGATACAGCTCAAGTATCACCTTCCTTGAGATGCCTCCCCAGGTCAGTCCTCCTAAGTTTATTCTCTACTTTTTAGCCTAGAATAGTTTATTGTACTTGTTTTGTAAATTAGCTATCTATATGTCTGCCTATTGTATTAGACCATAAACTTACAGGCAAACAGGATTTTTTTCTAATCTTTTTTTTTTTTAATTCTTAGCAGTTAGGTAAGAAGAACTAAAAACATTCAATTCAAGCTTGGCTTGTGTGGCTCAGTTTGGTGTCATCCCATGTCACCGATTCCTGGTCAGGGCCCTTGCGGGCTTGAATCTCAGTAGGGGGCATGCAGGATGCAGCTCATCAATGTTCCTCTCTCCCTCTCCCTTCCTCTCTCTGAAATTAAAACAAACAAACCAAAAATAGTATTTTTTTAAAAAATTAGAAAAACATTAAATTCATGAATAAAACTAGAATTAGAAGAATAGCTTTAAAGATATTTGTTGAAAGAAGCAAGAAGAGCTCGACCGGACATGGCCCTGCGTTTGAGCATTGACCTAGGATCCTGGCTATCGGCGTTTGATTCCCAATCAGGACACATGCCCGGGTTGCGGGCTCGATCCCTGGTCAGGGGCGTGCAGGAGGCAGCCGATCAATGACTCTTTCATCATTAATGTTTCTATCTCCCTCTCTCCCTCTCCTTTCCTCTCTCTCAAATCAATAAAGATATATTTAAAAAAAAAGAAAGAAGCAAGAAGTGACAGTTAACAGATGGGTAGTGAGAAGAACAATAGTATAAAATAGTGTGTGGAATAACACAAAAAGAATATCAGACGGCACATTTGGTGCGGTAGTCCTAAAACCTTTTAGCATCTTGATGGAAGGGATACCAGGTAGAGCTGTACAGTGTTTGTACTGCACAGCTCAAGAGGTTACATAAATATCTAATCAAGGATATGACTGTGTTGGGCAATGTAAACCTGAGTGGTCACATACGCTCTTTGATTAAATAAAGCCCATTGTTAGCACCCAGGAAATAACTGTCACTAATTATGACCATTTGGAGTCATTAAAAAAAGGACTATATTTTGACTACTCTAAATAATGAGAAAAGTATGTAACATCTTTTAGAAATCTTCTTATAGAAACCAAATAGATTAGGTACCAAGTGTAGCAAGTTTTAATTAGATGGAAAAAAAAAATCACAATTAAGCCAGACAAACATGCCCGTTGCAGTGGGTTGAAAACCACATCCACTTGTAGTACAATGAGTCAAGTTTGCTTAAGATTTACTCATGTTATTATGACTGGCAGTCATATAAGTCAAACCAAGTAGTTTAGAAAATAAACTTATATACTTATGTTACCTATTTTATTATATAATGGGTACTCAAATCCCGAGGACTGAGCCTTGCATGGAAATAATTAGAATTCACCAATGTCTTTTATCTGTTTCAAGGTTTTCTTGCTAGTTTGGAGACTGCATTTCATACGCAGAAGAAAATCCTTTGGTTGCTGACAGTATAAACCAAACGCAGTCGTGACAGTCTTTTCTAGGAAGCAGCTAGAAAGGAAAAGTAAACACTCTTAGTTTCACTTGCTAATGCTTTTTTAAAGCAGCTAGTCTCCTTCACTGCCCACACTCAGTAAATCAGTTCCCCATCCCCAGCTGAAACTCCTGGGCCTAGATATGGCTTCACCCACCTCTTATATCCTTCCCTGTTGCTGAATGTGTTCTTTAAAATAGCTTCTCACAAAAAGAATAGCCATTGGCTTATTGCAACCTACATATTTTACCCATTTTAACATCTCTTTGCCACAGATCCTCCTGCTGTGGAACCAGCATTTTTGGAAATCCGACAAGGACAAGAACGAAGTGTCACTATGAGCTGCCGGGTTCTGAGAGCCTATCCCATACGGGTACTGACCTATGAGTGGCGCTTGGGCAACAAGTTACTACGGACGGGTCAGTTTGACTCTCAAGAGTACACAGAGTACCCAGTGAAGAGTCTTTCCAATGAAAACTATGGGGTTTATAACTGCAGCATCATCAATGAAGCTGGAGCCGGGAGATGCAGCTTTCTTGTTACAGGTAATATTCCAAATATTTTGCTTAGGTGTATATGTATATATTTGAGATCAAGGGGCCTTAGGATTAAACCAGTATGAGAATGAAAGCATTTTGCAAATTTATGGAGCATACTATGAGCAGCTCGACTGTTCAAGTTAAAAGTCTATTATTTATTTTGAAGGCAAGTCTATTTTAGTAGTTAAGGTAGTTTATGTATTTATAAAATTAGAAGTTTATGTGAATTCAAGTAGTTTGTGAGGTTAATTAACTAACTTTGTGTAGATCAAATTGCAGATGTTAATGAATATATACGTTATTCTGCAAGTCTAAAATCCCTTGGGGACCAACACCTGCTTGATTTCTTCATAGCAGAAAGTGTGCTTTCTTTTCAATTTTTTTCTCAATTCTTTATTACCTCTTAATGTGTGCTGAATCTCTGTTTTGTCCTGAGCTCACTGTAAATTTATAAATATTCAAAAGAAGAGCAGTAAAGTTGTATCATGTATAATGAATTAGAGAGAAGTATCAATATTTTATGTTATTATCTTTTAATGTATTTAAAGAAATAGTAAATCTGTGTTAAATCTCAGGTACTTATTTAATTTATTTTTATCATCTATATACTAAAATAAATTTGAGTGTTTTTTGTTTGTTAGCTTTTTTAATCCTCACTTGAGGGTATTTTTTCCATTGCTTTGAGAGAGAATGGAAGGGAGACAGAGAGAGAGAAACATCGATGTGAGAGAGAGACATCGATTGGTTGCTTCCCGCACTTGCCCCGACCGAGACCAGGGATTGAGCCTGAAACTGGGGTATGTGCCCTTGACCAGAATGGAACCCGGGACCCTTCAGTCTGCCAGCCGACGCTCTAACCACTGAGCCAAAACAGCTAGGGCTGTTTGTTAGTGTTTTTAATTCTCACCCGAGGATATGTTTATTATGAATTTTAAAGAGAGAGGAAGGGAAAGAGAGAACAAAACATCGCTGAAAGAAAGTGACATTGATTGGTTGCCTCCTGAACTCACCCCGACCAGGGATGGAACCTGCCACCTAGGTATGTGCCGTCACTGGAATAGAACACACACCCTTTTTTTGGTGTGCTGGACAATGCTCCAACCAACTGAGTCACCCAGCCAGGGAAAATTTGTGTTATTTTTCAGGTAGGGTTGAGGCATACACAAAAAGAATATACTCTTTTTAATTATTATTTTGTTCTAGTTAAATTTATTTATAATAGTTGGAGTGTTTGTGCTAGTGAAAGAAGAAACCAGACACTGTATATAATCTAAAAAGCAATTGTAAAAGTTATGATTAAAAATTTTCAGACTTCATTAAAACTTCATTGATAATATAAATTCTTATTAATAAGAACTTACAAAAGAAATCTCTAAATATTAATCACTTTGAGACATGTTTGCTTCCTGAAATGGAATTAGGTAGATAAAATATAATTGATTAACTAAAGATGTCCTTTCTGCTGAATCTTATTAGCACTTGGTTTCACAACTCTTTTTATTAACATTCAGTTGAATTTAAAGTTTTTCAACTTTGATTCTTAAAGTGAACTATTAAAACAAAACCTAAAGTCCATAGGACAATATTACTTAAGGTGGTGATCTAACTGCTAATTTTTATCCCTAGGAATGTTTAAAAGAGAAAAAGAATGTAGTCTGTTACTCTATAGGGTAATTTAAGTGGCATGATGTAATTCTATTCCATGTTTACATATAATTGTCTCATAGCAATAAGAATCACAAAAACAACTGTTTTTTTACATATTCATACCAATGGAGCACCTTCCTCCTTTAATCTACCAAACAAGGCTACCCTATAAAATTAACTATATCCCTTTTCTCAACCTTTGGGGGCACATACACATTCTAATTTTCTGTTTTCTAATTTTATTCTAGTTTAGACTATGATGACTCTGCAAGATATTCATTTGCTCTCTGTTATGTGATACAAATCCTATTTTGTGAACTAGAAGACAAGCTGAGACCAGAAGAAAAACTAGCTCCGTTTTCCCATTTCAAATCCATGGGGTGCAATAAGTAGATTTCTATAGCTACAGAAAAGAATAAATCTGTTATGGGTTGCCCTGCAGAGGGAGAGGAAAGAGCCCCATGTATGAATTTGTTTCCAGTGTACGTTTTTACTTTACAATCTTCAGGTCAACCTCAATGTTTCAATATCATCACATACAATCTAAAATAGTTTTGAAGAACAGAAAGGGAAAAGACTGAAATCCAAATACAATAAAATCCATGTAAATATATTTTTAAATGATTTCATAAAAACAGAGACTAGAAGAAGCTTTGAAAGACCATAACTTCTACTAAAACATATCAGAAGTAATTCTAACGGATTTCCTACAATTCAAAACCCTTTGAAGCTATAAAGAGGAGTGTGAATATAATGTGTAAAGATACATATAGTTTTATGCACATATTTCTTTTTTTAAATTTATCTTTATTGTTGAATGTATTACAGATACCCCCTTTTTTACCTCATTGATCCCCTCCATCCCACATCCGCCCCCCCACCAGGTCTTCCCCACACTATTGTCTGTGTCCATGGGTTATGCATACATGCATATAAATTCTCTGATTAATCTCTCCCCACCCACTCCCCCACCCCCACCTTCCCACTAAGATTCATCAGTATCTTCCATGCTCTATGTCTTTGCATCTATTTTGTTCCTCAGACTATTTTGTTTATTAGATTCCACATATGAGTGAGATAATATGAAACTGAATCAGGAAGAATCAGAAAACCTGAATAGGCTAATAACAATTGATGAAATGGAAGCAGTAATAAAAAAAACTTCCAGCAAACAAAAACCCTTGTCCAGACGGCTTCACAAGAAGCTTTCTAATTCTTTAAGTTCTAGGGCTAGATAATTTACTAAAAATGTTTCTTGCTTTTTAAGGTAGGTTTATAGTACTATGAACTTCCCTCTTAGTACCACTTCTGCCGTGTCCCATTGATTTGGGATTGTTGTATGTTCATTTTCATTTATTTCCAGGAAGTTTTTGATTTCTTTCTTGATCTTATTGGTAACCCATTCATTATTTAATAACACACTATTTAGCCTCCATGTGTTTGAACGTTTTTGAGGGCTTTTACTGTAGTTGATTTCTAAGTTCATGCCATTGTGATCTGAGATGCCTGACATAATTTCAGTCTTCTTGAAGTTGTAGAGACTCGTTTTGTGCTCTAACATGTGGTCTATCTTTGAGCATGACCCATGTGCACTTGAAAGGAATGTATATTCTGCAGCTTTGGGGTGAAATGTTCTGTTGATATCAATTAAATCCATATGATCTAGTGTGCCATTTAGTCACTGTTTCTGTGTTGACTTTTTGTCTGGAAGATCTATCCAGTGAAGTCAGTGGGGGATTAAAGACCATGACAATGACTGTATTGCTGTTCATCTCTCCCTTGAAGTCCTAAGGTTATTATTGATAGGTCCTTATTTATTGACATTTTAATTCTTTACACCAATGTTTCTCTGTTTCTTCTTATTATTACAGCAGTTCCTTTAACATTTCTTGCAATGCTCTATTTCTACTTCTAATTACAGCAGTTCTTTAACATGTCCTACAGTGCTGATTTAGTGGTGATAAATTCATTTAGCTTTTTTAGTGTCTGGAAAGATCTTTATTTCATTATTTATTTTAAATGGTAGCCTTGCTGGATAGAGTTTCAGATCCTTGTTTTGCATTACCTTGAATACTTCATGCCATTCCCTTCTGGCCTGTATAGTTTCTGATGAGAAGTCAGCTGACAACGTTATGGGAGCTGCTTTGTAGATAGATTGTTTTTCTCTTGCTGCCTTTAAGATTCTCTCTTTCTCTTGAATTTTTGGCATTTGTCTGGGCATGGGCCTCTTTGGGTTCTTCTTGCTTAGGACTCTCTGTGCCTTGTGAACTTGTGTGACTTTTCCCTTCACCAGGTTAAGGAAGTTTTCTGCCATTATTTGTTCAAGCAGGTTCTCTAGCCCTTGCTTATTTTCAACCTCTTCTGGCACTCTTATAATGCAAATATTGTTACATTTCATGTTGTCCCAGCTCCCTTAGACTGTCCTCCTGTTTTTTAATTGTTTTTTATCTTTTTGGATCTCTGAGTGATTTTTTTCCTACCCTGTCTTCTAATTCGCTGATCTGATCCCCAGCTTCCTCTAATCTGCTGTTTATTCCTTCCAATGTATTCTTTATTTCTGATATGTCATTCTTCGTTTCTGACTGGTTATTTTTCATAGTTTCAATATCTTTTTTCATAATGTTGAGCATCCTTACAAGCAGTATTCTGAACTCTATATCTGATAAATTGCTTATCTCCATTTCATTTAGCTCTTTTTCTGGAGACTTCTCTTGTTCTTTCATTTGGGGCTTGTTTTTTTGTCTCCCCATTTTGGCTGCCTGTTTGAGTGTGTTTCTTTGTATTAGGTAGGCCTGCTAGGACTCTCAGTCTTTTTGGAAGGTCTCTGGTGCACGCCAATGTCAGACACTGTTTGTGATTTGCCTTAAGTACCCTGTTTGGAGCTATCAACAACCCATGGCTTGAGGTCCCTTCTGTTGGGGCTGGGTGCATTTGAACAGGACCAAGATGCACACCAAAGTCTGCATTTCCAAGGCTTGGGTCCAGAAGAAGATCAGGCAAAGACTCAAAGCACTCTGTGGTCTGCCTCTGCCTGCAGGCTGATTAATCTGATTCTCTTAAGGAGCCTCAGGCTGTAGAAACTCCACAGGGCAGGGCGAGAGGTTTTCCAGGAGGGTGGGGCAATTACTTCCTCCTCAGGCAAAAGCTGCTTGGAAGGTAAATGTCTGATTCTCTAGTATGGGAGAATGACTCAGCACAAGAATCTAAAAGGGCACCCTCTGAGCTCTCTATCTCTCGAGCCCACAACCCTAGATTCTCCTCACAGAGCTCCCGTTCACTCTGTCTTCTCCTGTCCTGGAGCCCAAGGTGAGTGGCTGCACACAAAACTTTGTGCATTGGCCCTTTAAGAGGGTGTCTGCATTTCCAATGATCTCTCCTTGGCAGACAGAAACCTGGCTGCTTTTCACAGCCAGATGTTATGTGGGCACCTTTCTCAGTTCTAGTGGTCTTGGCTGAAAAGCCCAGCCTGGGGTTTAGGCCCCAGAGTCCTCAGTGGGAACCCCCACAGCTGAGAGATCCCTCTGGACCTTCAGCTGCTGCCTATGGGAGCCCAGCCAGCCCCCTCACCCCTCCACACTTTCTACCAGTCTCTATGTGGTCTCCACTTTTCTTCCTTGGTTATTAGGGTGCTCTCCAGCTAGTCTTCAGTTGAAGTTAATTATTCAGGATGTCTTTTCTATATTTCAGTTGTAATTCTAGTTTTGTCCTGGGAATGTCAGTGTAGCTTTCACTCAGTCAGCCACCATCTTATGCATATATTTCTATCCACAAAACAGATCTTTGGAAATAATTCTCTATACTTCCTGAGAACTAAATTAACTAAGAAAATTTTAAATTTGTATTCTTACAAGTATTTTACCAAATTCAAGATGACTCTTCCACTTGTCATGAATGTTATATAGTTACCCAAAAGTGGATTTGATCTCACTACACATCAAAATGTACAGAATAGAACTAAAAGGCATGAGCAGCCCTCACACCTCTATTTATTTTAGCTCCCAGAAAAGCTCAAAAGTTCAGACCTGTTTTCTCAATTTATTTAATATGTGGGTGATGTGTGTGGAACTATGGAGGTAGGAGAGTGGGGCTGTATTCACTGAGAAGTTAAAGAGGGTTTGAGAATATTTACTCTAAAGAAAAATAAGAAAGCAAGCAAAGGTATTTTGGGAACACTGACCAGCCTACCTAGCAGTGCACTGTCCATCTTAGAAAATATTAATTATAATATGACAAAATACTGTGTATTTTCATTTATGTTATTTAATTATATTGTTATGGTGAATTTAAGCTTAGTTCTTTTGTGGTTTAAGTAAGCTTTGTGAACTGTTGTAGAAACTGAAACACCATTTATCATATCTTTCTTTGGAAGATTTTGTACAAGTTCCAGAAAATATGTATACATAGTTAAATGTACTTAGACTTGTAAATCATTAATGATTTGATCAATGGAGACACCCAAGGACCTGGGTGATGGTGTAAAATGATATAAATTAAGTGCAATTGAAGTAGAAAAAAATAATTATTATGGGACAAAAAATTTTCAAAGCTACAGATCTAAGCATATCATGGTACATAAAGCAAGAAAAATAAAAAGAAAACTGCACCTAGGCAAACCATAATCCAACTGTGGAAAACCAAAGACAGAACTTTTCAAAGCAGCCAGAATCAAAATGATGTTCTAATAATATGTATGACAATTACCCCCTCTTTTATTAACAATGTTCACTAGAAAACAGTGGAACAACATTTTTAACTCTTTAAACATCTTTAAAGTACTGTCAGTTTATAATTTTATATCCAGTCAAATTATACATTAAAAATAGGGCCAAATGAATATATTTTTTGTAGAAATGAAGCTAGAAAATCAGCAGTCAGCAAAAGTGCACCATAAAATATGGCAAAGGATACTCTGCATACTAAAAGGAATGGTTATCAGTGGAAATCAGGATCTATAAGAAGAAATATAGGATCTATAATATGTTTTCTTATAGGAATTTATGGTTTCAGATCTTACGTTTAAATCTTAATCAATCTGAGTTAATTTTTTGTGTACGGTGTAAGACAAGGGTCCAATGTTATTCCTTTGGATGTGGATATCCAGTTTTCTCAAAACCATTTATTGAAGAGACTGTTCTTTTCTCATTGGGTATTCTTGGCACCCTTGATGAAGGTCAGCTGGGTGATAAATCATAATAAACCATAAGTTTATTTTTGTGCTCTTAACACACACTCTCACATACACACAAACAAAAGGAAACTTTTGAAGGCAATGGGTATGTTTTTTACCTGGGTTGTGGAGATGATTACATGAGGTATACATATGTGCAAAATTACCAAATTGTATATATTAATTATGTGGAATTTTTTGTATACTGATTATCCTCATTAAAGCTGGGTAAAAAACGAAATGAAGCTGATTAGATCCATTAAATAAGTGGTAAAGATAAAAGACTGTTTCTTTTTTTCTTGTAAGTTCCCTAATAAACAGCCATATGAACAATGGTCAGCAAATTACAACTTGGGGACCCACTAACTGTTTTTATAAGTAAAAGTTAATTGGAATATAATCTTCCCTGTTGTTTATGTATTGTCTATGGCTGTTTTCATGCAAAAACATGAAAGGTGAGTAGTTATAACAATAACCATATGGCTCAAAAACCTAAAATATATGCTAACTAGCCCTTTAAGGAAAAGTCAGCCAATCTTTGTTTTTTAGCAAAAATAATAACACTGTAAGTTAGAGTTTCTAACATATCTAGAACTAAAATGTCACAACAATAGCACCAATAATAAGATTAATTTGAACTATATTGTTGTGGGGAGCAGTGAATAGAGACCGCAGAGAATCCTGAAGTGTGAAATATATTAAGTGGTACAATACTTACTCTGATATTGACTCTAAGTAGAATTAGTAAGTTAAAGTTCCATAGTTTTAGCTCTACAGAGACATCTGAAAAGTTTTTTTTAAGTGGTGCATCAAAAGAACTAAAATATATTTTAATTTACTCAAAACATCACAGGAAAAGAGCAGCAGATGAACAACAAAAATAATACTGAAAGGACAGAAGAAAACAGATGGTAGACTTTAACCCAATTGTATTAATAATTACGTGAAATGTAAATGAACTTAATAGTCCAGTTAGTATCAGAAAAAATAGGACAGGATAAAACAAAGCAAGCTATCTACAAGATATACACTTCTTTCTACAAGAAACATGTTACAGTAAATGCAATGACACAGAGAAAGGATGGAGGTATACAAAAAGATGCCAACAAACATAAGAAAGCTGGCATGGCTATATTATTATCAGACAAAAGCACTTCAGCACAGAAAAATGTAAGTGCTAAAGAGGGATATTTAATAATAATAAAAGAGGAATTTATACAAAAGATCTAAGAGGCCCGGCCGGGCGTGGCTCAGCGGTTGAGCGTCGACCTAGGATCCAAGCGATCGGGGTTCGATTCCCGGTCGGAGCACATGCCCAGGTTGCGGACTCGATCCCCAATGACTCTCTCATCATTGATGTTTCTGTCTGTCTCTCTCTCTCTCTCCTTTCCTCTCTCTGAAATCAATAAAGACATATTTAAAAAAAAATAAGACCTAAGAGTTCTAAATATGTGTCTCTAATAACAGAGCTTCAAAATTTGTAAATAAAGGGTGCCAAGAAATATAGACTATTCCATAAATATAGCTAAAGGTTTGCTTGTTTATAATCCTCACCTGAGCATATATGTGTGTGTGTTTATTGATTTTTAGAGAGAGGAAGTGAGAAGAGGGGGAGAGATAAATATCAGTGTGAAAGAGAAACATTAATTGATTGGCTCCCTTATGTTACCTGACCTTAACCTGGGATTGAACCCACAACCTAGGTATGAGCCCTAACCAGGAATCAAACCCAAAACCTTTTCTTTTTCTTGGTGTATGGGATGACACTCCAACTAACTGAGCCACCTGGATAGGGCATTAAAGATTTTAACACCTGTGAATAATCGAGAGTTAGACACACAATGCAATATACAGATCATGTATCATAGAAATGTATACTTGAAACCTACTAACCAATGCCATCCCAATACACTTAATAAAAAAGTAAATAAAATGCAAAAGAATGAGAAAAAAGAAGAAAAGCTACTTCTATTCACAGATCATATGATTGTTTTTGTAGATAATGCTAAAAATGTACAGGAAAATTGGCTTGAATTAATAAGATAATTTAGCAGTAGCATGAGATGCAAAATCAGCATATGAAGTCCATCATATTTCTGTATAATAGCTACAAAAATCAAAATTAAAATGTAAAAATATTTCCAATTATATAAAAATGTGAATAAGTGTAATAAAGTATGTACAATACATAAACTAAAAATACTAAAAAAAATTTACTGAGGGGAATTAAGAAAACCTAAATAAATGGAGGAATATACCTTGCTCATCAATTGGAAGAATGGATATTGTATTGAAGTGTGTTCTCTCCAAATTCATCTATAGAGGCAATGCAATATTAGCAAAACTCTCATTATATGTTTATTATTATTATTATTGAAAAGCATACTCTAGATTTTGTTTGGAAAACTAAGGTCCAACAATAGTTAAGGGTCGGGAAGATTCATACCACTTTATTTCAAGGTTATTGTAAAAGCACAGTAATTAAGATAGTGTGGTTTTGTATAAAGATAAACATGTAAATCAATGAACTAGGATAGAAGATCCAGAAATAGGCTTCTATGGTCACAGATATAATACATATATGGTCACTTTAGTTTTTCAAAGTCACCAGCATTATCCATTGGGGAAATAATTGTCTTCTAAATAAACTGTGCTAGACCAACTGTATATCCATATGTGAAAAAAAAACCTTGAATGATGCCTCACGCTACCCACAAGAGTAATTTAAAATTGATTGTAGATGTAAATATAAGAAGCTAAAACTGTAAAGTTCTAAAGAGAACATAAAAGAAAATCTATGCAAATTTAAGATATGCAAGTATTTCTTAGAAAGTAAACAAAAGCATGACTCATTAAAAAGTAATATATCGATGTTATTATAACTACAGTCTTTTTGCTATTCAAAAGAAAAGGCAAGCTGCAGACTGGAAGAAAAAGTTTGAAATGCATCTATGTGACAAAGTCCTCATATTCAGTATGTATAAATAACTCTTAAAACTCAATAATAAGACAGTCTAATTAAAAAATTAGCAAAAGGTTGAATAGACATTGCAAAAAAGAGTATATGGTTGATCAATAATTGCATAAAAAGTGATTGTCATCATTAGCTACCAGAGAAATAAAATTTAAACCACAATACTACACATACATTATAATGGCTGAAGTTGAAAAGACTGACACTACCAATTGTAGATAAGAATATAGAGTAACTGAAACTAACACACACTACTTCTGGGAATGTAAAATGAGATTACTTTTTTGAAAATAGCCTGTTAGTCTCTCATAATCTTAAACATGAAAGTGATCTGGAAATTTTACTAGTAGATGATTACCCAACAGAAATGAAAGCATGTGTCTACACAAAGACTTATGCACACACTTTAATAGCAGCTTTATTTGTAATAGCCTCTAACTAGAAACAACCCAAATATCCATCAACAGCTGAATTGATAAACAACTTGTGATCTACTCAGTCATAAAAGTGGAAAGAGCTACTGGTGCACACAATTCTATGGATGGATGGATTTCAAAAACTATATGTTGAGTGAACAGAACCAGACACCAAAATGCATGCTTTCTATGAATTTCCTGAACAAGCAAAAGGAATATTTAGTAATAGGATTGATTGGCTATAGCTGATTGATTACAAAGGGGCAGAAGTAACTTTCTGCACTGATGGAAATCTCCTATGTATGGCAGTGGTGATCACATAGTTATATATATATATATTTCTAAATATATCAAAATCTGCTCTTAAAATGTGTGGATTTTATTGTATTTAAATTATACTTCAGTAAAGTATTACTGAATAAATGGATGATATTTGAAAACTAAGCTAAGCTACTGTTGAGATTGGGAGGTAGTTCATAGTTTGAATGGCATTTTTTCTATTTAATCCTATCATGTATATAATTTTTTTAATCTATATTATGTTAATATATTCAAGGTAATTTTAAAAAATGGATTGTTCCTCAAGAATCCATTTTCTTCCCCTAACTTCTAAATTACTTTCCTTTAAACAGAGACACTAAACTGGTTATCTTCACAGTATTTCCCCTCCCCAGGATAACTATCATCTTTTCTCAATTATACCCCTTACTTTAAGAGATAGTGACTGTGACATTAAGAATATAGAATGATCTGATATATTGGTAATAAAGATCATGTATAGTAGTTAAATACATGAAAGACACGGATCAGGTTTTGGAGGATTAACAAGACTTTCACTGCTGAGTAGAATAAAGGGGACACAGAGTTATCAGCGTAACAAGGTAGGTCCCAGGATTCCAAAACTATTTCTCACAGCTTCTGCATATTATTTTGGGCAGGAATTAGATGCAGTTAGTCGAGAATAAGATGATAACAGACTGAAGTCACAAGTAGTTTTCCCTGAAAAAAAAACAAACCTTCATAATATTTACTAACACCACGAAAGAATACAACAAAGAAACCCCAATACAGAAATGAAAGCATATATATAAATATTATGTGTTTAGTATTTCTATTCTTTTTTGTAAGGGTATGTTTAGCACTTGAAGTACAGTTGGATTTTACAGTGGATGTTGGGTGGTAATAAAGAATGGGAGGAACTTTTAGTTCTGTGGAATCAAAGCCGTCTCCCCTACCTCCAAGTGCCTATTTAAGCACCTGGCTTCTGTCCATCATCCTGAAGGGATGATTACTGGATGAGAACAGGGCAAAACGTGTTCTAATGGCATGACAGAAACCAGGCCAAGTGACCAGGAAAGAGATTTCACAGATGGTTGCCCACAAACTGGCCATCCTCTTTTCTAAAAGGAGGTTTTGTGATGAAGCCACAGGTTGAAAAAGTCCACAGAGGTTTCCTTTTATAAATTCTTTCTGTGTTTTGGACCAGAGGATATAACCAAAGTCTCATAATTTCACATTACTTAAGAAATCTCTTTCTTTCTTCACTCTAATGAGCTTTGTCTATTTCTAAAGAAATCATCAAAATGGCAGTTACTAGAAGACTCCGGATATAACTGCAGGCGGATACCTGCTTTGCAGTCAGATCCAGGCCAGTGGTTCTTAGCAATATGATAAGAACTGTTATTTATGCCCTAATCTTTTTCTTATGCTAGGAGTCTTAACCATAGATCTTTTGCTTATTCTTAGTCACAGCAATTCAGTTTCAATAACTAGTTTCCTTTATTCACATCTAAATCCACTTTATTAATTCCAGTTATATGTTTGGGAGAAAATAAATGTTCCTAGAAGACAAACAGCATACCTTCCGGGCTCCTCTCCAACTCACTTGACCACCTCTTGCTCCCTGCCTAAATTATATTCAGCACATTCATATTCAGCAATGGACCACCCACGTGTGTAGCAGCAGCATTTGCCAAGAAGTTAATGTGGCCTATAAGTACACCATTGAACATTCAGCTCCCGCAACCTTAGAGCCACTGGGTCAGTTCATTCATCTGTTCCCCTCCATGCGCACATCTCAACTAATGCTTCTTTGAATAAACACAAAGCTTTTAGATGTTTTGGAACTGCTAAGTTTTTTAGGAAATGTATAACTTTAAGGAAGACATTTATTTGCAGCTTATTATATATTCATTAAATCTGAGTTAAATGTTTAATAAAATACATATAGTTCTCATTCTAGACATTCAGTCAGCCCTTACCTTTATTAACTCCTGTGTTGATGATACTTTTAGATAGTGATATAATAATGCAATTCTGATTGAGTCCCAGAGGTAAATTTTAATTTAAGTTTCTGTATTCTCAATGGGCAGAGTAAGGATCTTTTTTAGATTAGTGGAAGTAACATTTTACTAGGAAACCCACCAGCTTGAACAATGTTTGTGTGTGACTTTGGAGAAAAATGCCCCTTTCCTGAAGCAGATGTGTCTCCTATACCAGGCACACATGGCTGCAAGAAGAATAGAGCCTGGATTTCAGTCACACTTACCCCTTTACCCAGGCACGCTTTGTAGTAGGATGTGAGATTAAAAGGGCTTTGACAGTGTGGGTTCAGAATGTAGCTTTGTTACTCACTAGTTGCTTATTACAAGGCAAATTGTTTAAGGTCACTAATCTTCACTTTCATCTTTTGTAACAGGAAACAGATAAGAATATTCTCATTCTGCAGGGCTTGTGGATATTACAAAATGTAATATATGCAAGTTGATTAGCATAGTGCCTGACAAATAACAACAAACGTGCCTTTAAAAAGTCTGGCTTCTGTTTGGGAAAGATTAGGCACTCATTCTTCCTTTAGCCTAGAAAGAACTGTTTCATCTTCAGATTAAGCTTTCTCCTAATGCTTTAGAAACTACAATTAGGATATTTTCTGTGGCCAATGAGAAGACGGGAAGCAGCCTTACAAAGTCATGAATAGAAAGACATCAATGCAAAAGTGTTTCATGGTGATTTCATGAGAACTTATCCATCTACACAGATATATTTGTAGCATAAGGCAAGAAAAATTCAGCATCTGAAGGATTTTACAAGACTGAACAAAAATAAATTGGACCTCTGAAATTGAAATGTCACATTGCCTGGCATTTTTCCCTTTGTTTCGACACACTCTATTTGAAATTTTGTATATCGGTATTTTTGCACACAGTTTTTTAGTTACATAATTCAGATTTACATAGAATTTGGCCACACTATACACAACCTCAAGGGAAAAGTGTGTTGCCTGTTCCTTGACTGTCCTTTTGATAGAAGCTGGAATAAGAAAAAAAGCATAGAAAAGCAAAGTGACTGACTTTTGGATTACATACCAAAAGTACTTTGTAGGTTCCCAGAACAAACAAGGAAACATTTTGGAAGTTTATAGACCCTAGTACATAGGCAGAAATTTTGGTCATTCCATATACTGCCTCATAAATATTCTTGTATATTTAAGCGGGATCCAGATACTATTTATGCTTCTTTTCTGGTCCATATAAAAATTAGCAATTGAGCTTCTAAATTCCTAAATACTTCAGTGATTTGATTACCCAGCAGTATTTCTTAAGTGTGGGATGCATAGAGTGAGCCCAGGAAAACAGAATTGTTCAAAGAATAATGGTGTACTAACTATTAGTACAAAACAGGAGACTTGTAACAAGGATGCAGTCACTACACAATAAGAGATCTGTGCTTTTCCCAGAAATTTCACACTATGTATATAATCACTTTTTATTTCTGGATTTGCTTCTGTCTTATGAAATTTAATGGCATCTATGGAATTTGTTCTTCAATCCTAATTATGTCTCTGCTCCCCATGCCATCACACACATACATATGTGGGAGTTGGCTCATTAACAAACATGGTTGTGATATAAGAAAGAAGTGGCATGACTCTTGAAATGATAGCCTATAAATCTTCAGATGCAAACAAAAGAGAATCACGAAATTAACCTTGAGCCATCATTTCGACATAGCAAATGCAGCACCCCAGACAGCTACTCTGACCTTGTTCTGCCCTCACCCACTGACAAAGTTTGTTGTGTTTCTCTCACCCACTGAAAATTGACATGTACTATTATTAATTAAATGTTGTTTTTTCAATATAAATTGAAGCAAATAGTTTTGTATTCTCTCTGACTTGTATTTGCTGCAGTATTTCCCAACAGAGACATTCCTAATAATTTCATATTATCCTGACATTCCTAAAATAATATACATTGAGGAAGATAGGATTCAGACCCTCTCAGTTTAAAAGCCAGTTTTATATGTATATTTAGGTGAGTGCTGTAATGTCTCTTCTTACAAAATATTCATTTGGACCTTTTTGACAGATGACCTGCAAGTCAGACAAGTATTGTTTTAGCACAGTAATTATTGTCTTATTGCCCTTCAAGATTTGCAGCTTAAGCCAAGTAATATTCCTTTGCATGTTTACCCTTCCCAACCTCTGTAAAGACTAAAATAAGTTAATATTTTTGAAAGTACTTTGTAAACCAAATTTCTATATAAATTTGAGATATAGTTTTCATCTCTCAAGATATTTTCTTGCTCAATGAGTTGATGATTGCAATGGTTAATTAAATAGAGTAACCTTTAAATAGCAGCCCCAGACATAGAATTCTGGTATGTGTCTCAAATATTGGACAGGGTATTGGTGAGCAAAGGCCCGAGGGCAGGAGCTATGGTCTACGAAGGGACAACTGAAGTACAGTATTAAACAGTTGCCTTTTTTTTCTTTCCCTTCATAAGAGTTTCCTCTCCACCAATAGTCAACCATTTCTATTCCCAGAGGAGCTTGCCAGATTCTTTTTCTTTAGAACATGTGGTTTTTATACACATAAGACTGACTTAGATATTTCTAAGTAAAATATCAGTGGACTTACAGTTTTTGCTTCCAAACTTTCTCTAAACCCTTAGCAATTTCCTATTTGAGTGCCAAATGTGAAAGTCAAATGTTTCATCAAGTCCAAATAATCTTTTAAAAAATTTGGGCCAGATCCTGATCTAAGCCTATTTTGAAAAAAACAAAAACTTATCCATATTTTGCATTTTTTTGACAAAGTAAATTTACAGTTTTGAGTAAAAGCGCTATTCATTTAAGCTGAAATCTTAACAGGTAGATGCATGTGTTTGTTTTAAATTACCCAAGACAACTATAAACATTTGGTGTGTAAACCAATAAAAATCTTATGTAAATATTTTGTTTTCTAGGTGGATGCCTAAAAGGGGTCAGAGGTGACTCAATTGTATTGAAATAGTGTTTCATAAAAGTTTAAAGAAAATAAATGGAAGCTCATTTAAATTTGTCTAGCTTAGTTTTAAAACTGCTTTAAGATCCTGTGCTTCTGAACAATAACAATGAACCAACTATGGAACTATTCATAGAAAGTTTTATTTATTTTACTTTTTTTTTTCCTTTCTTGTTTTGTAGGGGAGGATAGAGTAGGAGGTTAATGTTTATTGAATACTTACTGTTTCTCCAGTACTATGAAAGTTTTTTTAAATAAAGACTATATCAAATAACTTAAATAGAACAAATTGTGTACAAGGCGGAGCAAACGTATGTTTACAGTTGTGAGTACACAAAGCACAGAGTTTATTTTTGTGTTATTATTTATGAATTATTATATTAGTTTTCATGTGAACAACTGTAAACCTACTTTTGCCCTACCCTGTATTTTGATCCATTTGAATCTCCAGAGATATCTTTTCAACCCATCTAACTTCATGAAATAATTGTATTTTTGAGAACCAAAAAGCCTAATTGAAAGAGTCCTTACCAGTAACAAAACAAATCTGTTATTATTATTATTATTTGCTGATTACACTATACTTATTAATTCTTTATATGGCAGAAACCTACACAAATGAAGTGATGAACTCTTTTAAGAAATGTTTTAAGCTGGGGGAGGATTTTTACATGGGAAACATCACATTAGTTTCCAACAGATGTGGATATGTATGGCTTGGACATTTAGAGGTTTAGTAAAACCTTGTCATTTCAGAGGTTTGGTAAAACCCTGTCATTTCAAGAAGCAATTATTAAGCTATATTACTTCTGAAAGCCTATTTGGTTGCTCACTTACTTCAGTCTGAGTAATTTGTCTCCTAATCATCAATGGCAGGATTCTTGGTAAAAAAAAAAAAGAGTCTTTGCATTTTATCATTATTTTCATATTTTCTACCTCTCAGCAAATAGGCCTGGAAGCCATTTTCTTGATCTTTAATTTAATGGTCTTGACCTTCTTAGAAATTAAGGAAAAGGCTAAATTATTAATATATGAAGATGACTCTTAGGAACTTATAAAAGTCAGTCTTGTGTTCATTCTATATTTCAAATATTGAAATAAAAATTATTTTAACGTAGACAATTTAAATTCATTATAGTTAAATAATTTCACAAGTAGATATTTCTAAGAATATATTTCTTCTAAATATCTAATCTTTTAAGAAGTAGTTGTAAAGAAAAATTGAATTACGATAGGAGAATATATTCAAGTGAATGTAAGTTACTAAAGCAAATTATATTAAAAGGCTAAGTTATAATTTTTCACACAAGTCTAAGTATGTTCTTTCAATGTTTTTTGTTAACTAGGAAAAGAATATTGCTACCTCTTTAATTACTTAATTATTATTGTGCTTTAAGCTAATGCATTTTAATAAAGAATGTGATTTGTATGAAGCTATTTCATAAGTATATCATGATAACCCTATATGGCATTTTCTCCAAATGCATTTTACTAGATTATTTTAATAATCCTAATCAACTTCAAACCTATGTGGATCAAGAAAGAAAATTGAATGCTTAATAACTGAGATTTGTCTACTCTTAGGTAATGTACACACACATTATCCCATTTTGCTCTATATCAATTTTTGTTATTCCAGTAATATTTTTGATGGTCTATTGATTATCCAGCAATTTTTGTTTATTTTAATAAAATTTTAAGGAAAATTTCTGTAAAGATTTTTATTGACATGTCTACAACTAAACTGACATTATATCATTTACCCTAAAAAATAATAATAAATCCCTAAACGTAAACCAACAGGAATTATTTTAAAATATTTTTTTCTGCATTACAACTAGAAAATGATGAAATGGTTTTTCAAAGTCCTACTGAAATTAATGATACATATTTTGAGTGTTCTGTTCTGGGGAGATAGTTTCATTAATTATATTGATGTTATAATAGAAGAAATAGTAATTTAACAAAGAAAGGATAGTTATGATTTGGGCACCAAAAAAAATAAAAGGTAAGAATTTAAAAGCAGAAAGAAATCACACAGAAAATTGTTTCTTTTTAACTTGTCAAGATGTGTGAGGATAAAACTAGAGTTTTAGGAACGTTCAGCCTTTGCCACTGAGTCATCAGAATATAGACAGGAGAAGAGCAATCAGGAGAAATGTTCACTGGTTCATTTATTAAACACACACAAGCTAGGAGCCTTTTATTGGTGTGCAGTGAGAAGACTGAAATTTGACATTATCAGAATAAACTGCAATAGTTACAATCAATAGACAATCTAAAAAATGGATCTGCAAATGCAAGAGAGAAAAGAGGTAAAGATGGGTAGGCAAGGTTTCCTTTCATAAAGGAATTTAGCCATAAATCCCATAAAGCTTGTTCCCAGTTTCTATTGCTGTATTTCCTTCATAAAAATGCTTTACACATAGTATTAGGAATTTATCAGTTCATAACGTAAATTCATGAACATACATTTGTTGAAAATATTGTTTTAGTGACTAGATTTTATTTAAATGGTGCTAAAATTTATTTTTTTAAGTTATTCCAGATATGAAATAAGAACACTAACTAATACAGATTACTTTAAAAATGTCAATTTGGGGAGAGTGAGAAATTTACTTCTTTAACAGTTTTATTTTGAAAAGGCATAACCTACAAAGAAAATCATAATGTGACCAAGGGAACTATATCTTATGCTTGGGCAAATTGGAAAGCTTTCTATAGAGATCCCAGTGATTTTTAAAGACTGACACAACTATCACTAATTTTATTATTTAGCCAGTCAATAAACTTGCTCTCCAGGACTGTGAGTTCTAAAGAAAGTCTTGAGTGCTAAAGTGTGGTCATTGAGCAGTCTGCCTTAGTGTGGTTTTCAGAGTCCTGATTCCAGCAGAAGAAAATGGACCCATATCAAGGTTGAATAAAAGCAGTTATGTTGCAAATTCAAAATAATGTCACAATAACAGCTACTCATTTAAAAACATATTGACTGTCTCTAAATGGGAAAAGAAAATATAGAAAAACACTTCTGCATTTCAAATACAAAGGCATTTAACCTAAAGGATTTAGTTGGGTTCTAAATTGTTACAAGTCTTGCAATATTTTTTACTTTTTATGAACCCTAAACAATCATTGACTGAGAGATGTTGTCATTGATTTCACAGCTGTATAATTTAGTTGTTATGTTTTTGTTTTCTGCACACATATTGACAAGGTATTCCTGTTGAACAAACTCTTGATGACACTCAGTTTTATTGCTGCTATGACATTCATCTTAACTCTAGGATAAATTGTTCTTCATCAGATGCAATAGTTTCTTTTGTTAAGTATAACTTACGTGTTTTCCATTTTTTTCATTTCTTCTTCATATTAATTTACCGCCTTTCTAGTCAAGGGAGTATAGGCAGAATCAATCAATTTAGTAATAATTCCTCTGTTACTTACTTTTAATGAGATAAAGACTAGTATTAAGTATCATATAACTAAATACGAAACATATATAACACACACAAGTACATTGATTCTTTAAAAAAAATTCCTTTGACTTCAAAAAAGTAAACCTTTTTATTCTCAGAGTACTCCTTATGCCTTATTTCGTAACATTTTTACATGGCTTTACATCAAAACTATAAAGTTCCAGAAGGACAGGACCCACCTACAAGGTAATGCAATTCTTCACTCCTTTTCCAGGATGAGAGGCATAAAGTTCTTTCCATCTCATTTAGAAACTCGGTGCCCATACAGTCTCTGAAGATTGAAAATTTAGGAGTCTCCCCACAACATCCACTCAGAGGACTAGCGTTAATTACTTGTATTTATGCAATGGTTCTGTTTTAAAGACTGTCTTCTTACTGGTTTCCTGCCAAGAGTTTTTTCACTTATCTGATCTCTTCTCTTTTTACTTACTAGATATAATCGTAAAATATAAAGTGGGTTTATATCATATTCCTGATTAAAAACTTAGAAAAATCCCAATTTCTGTAGAAGCATTTCTTTTCTTTTTAGTATGACTCAAGATTCATTAATTTCAAGAAAAGGTAATTATACTTCCAACAATTTCATGTTCTTTCTTCTGCCCTATGAAGGAATGAGAGCTACATAGATTTTTATGTATATTATGCCTAATAAATTGTAACAAGTAATTCATTGCCTTAGTCTGTGTGTCTAAACACAATATGACTCACTCCAAAAGCACTTAACTAGTGTTGATCAGCTTTTATTAAAAATGCATACAGGCAGAGAACTCTGATTCCTGTGATTTTTAGAAGTATTTTTTTTAAATCAGCACATCATCAGTGTTTCTGTTTGCCATAGATTTATGCATTACTTTCCTTGTACCCATAAATACAGCTTTGAAAAGTTTTAAATTGTTATATTATGCTTGATACTTCTCAAGTGTGTTTTTAAAATTCTTTCATTATTACCATATTGAACATTGATGTAGCTCTCATTTAATTCTTTGATGTCACTGAGTTATTTCAAACTGGACAATAAAAATCAGTGGATTCAATATAAGATTTTTCTCCCACTGATGAGTACTGGTTAAAATAATTTTAGAATGATTGAACTATAGGGTAAATATAAAACATCTTATCATATCAAACAAGACACTTCATAAATTAGCACTGACCTGACTCCCTGTCTTATTTAAGTACTTGTGTTGTGTTAGCCATTGTAGTAAGAGTTGATAAGAACATTTATGTTATTCAAAAGCACACAGTGTGGTAGAAAAGATGGGTATGGCACGTTACAGTCACACCAGATCTCGTGTCAGTTCTAAAATATTGTCTCTTACTCATTTTTCTCTTCCTAAGGCCATACTCTACTTCCCCCCTTCTCTTATGCCCCCACCAGCCAACCTTATCTGTCTGAGGAATTTCTTCTTTTTCAAGATCAATAAAGATTTTAGATAGGTTCCCTGTGAAGCCTACTTTTAGTTTCAATAGACAGTATTAATTGTTCTACTATAGAAAGTCCCATAGAGTTTGTTTACCATTTTCCATTGTATTTCTTTAGTTGCTTCATACATAATTATTTATAAATTCCATTTCATGGTTGCATCAGCTGTAGTCTAAGTCCGCTGTTTATTATCCTCTTTAGTCATCAAAAAGGAGCATTTCCCTGCATGTTACTAATCTTGTATTTTGAGTTCATATTCATTGAGGTTTGAGTTGGAGAAACCTCTGCAGTCTGAGCTGCAAGCATGTTCTTTAAGAACCACTTGATACTAGATCCACTGAAGCACTGCAGTGGTATCTCTAGCCAAGGATGATTTGTTTCTTAATATAGTATTTTTGTCACCTTCCTATGCTGGTGAGGGGCAGCTTTTTTCTAGGATACCTTATGTCTGAGATTGCTGTTTTTACTGATCTTGATCGAATGTGTTGTCTTAATTTCCAATTTTCCATCTTGGACTGGCCCATTAACCTTCTCCCTTATGGCTCTAAAACTCAGCTCCCAAGGGTACAAAGTAACAGCACTTCTTTTCTCTCTAAACCCATTAATTGTTTGGTTTCCAGTTCTTTGTTTTTTGACCCCTGTGGAATAATCATCTTTCTTGCTTGTAAACATAAGTATGCATCTAAAAATATTTTTATTATATTTTAAGCTAGCATTTTTAGACCAAGAAAGTGACATCTCATAGCTTCTTATCTTTTACTTTGAGTTTTACACTTAAAATCATATTTTGAAACCTCAATTCAATTACTTTTCAAAAGTTATTCACAAAATAGAATGAATTTACTTTTACATAAATTCTATGTAAAACTTTGAATGACAATTTTTTTCTTATGTATATTTTAAGAATATTTTAAAATCTAGGATCTTTTTATAATCATACATAATGTAACTAAAAATTATCTGCTAGTTTAGATAATGAATGTAGTTCTAGGTCAGTTAATCCAAAAGCATTTAAACTAGAACAACTTTGCATAAAAATAAAACTAGAATATAAGAGAGAAAGAATACATTCTTGATATGTTTGCTGGAAGGACCAAAAAAAAAAAAAAATAGACCTGGAGGAAAAATAAAAAAATATTATGAATTCTTTCTTTGCTCATCCAGCAGGTATCATGTTGTAAGAGCCTAGAATTATTATAAAGATATTTTCTTAGTACTCCTGTGTGCTTACAAAATGAATGTAAAAACAAATATGATTCTCTGTGAAATCAGAGAAGAAATGTGTGTATGTTTTTTAAAGTTTTAAGATGCATTTCTCAAATGAAATCAGAAAGTATTTTTTCTTTGTAAAATTTATCCAAAAGTGATTTAGTACAAAGTTTGCCCTGAGACTTAGACTAACATATCTAGACTTAACTATCACTATTAAAAGTTATTTTTATTAGTAATTATATTCTACTCATCAATAGTATTTATGCACCATCTAAACACATTTTTCCACCTTTAATTCTAAAGTGGTACAGTTATTCAACTAAAACAAAACTTTATTTTATTTTAATTTCATGAATCAAGCTCAAAATTTTAAATGGGTCCTTTTGCATTTGATTATTTATATTGATTTCAGTATGTCATCACCATTTTTATAGTTTCTAAATTTCATTGTCATATGACATTGAATAGATTATCTCTAAATTATTTTCTAATCTAATGTTACATTAAAATTATTACATATGATATCACTCATGTAATAGAGATATATCAATGCAGAAAAAATATCTTTTAAATACTTTGGAAAGTCTGTGTAATAGTCTGCAATTAAATAGAAAGATGATGGTAGAATTTTACACTGTAACTAGGTCTATTTGGATTATTTAAATGAGAGATAGATTGTAGCTTAATTTTTTAAATTTTTATAGAATTAATCAAGGTGACATTGTTTAAAAATTTATATACGTTTCAGGAGTTCCATTCTATAACACACCATCTGTATATTGTATTGTGTGTTACTACCCCAAGTCAAGTCTCCTCCCATCACCATTCATCCCCTCTTTGACCCCCCCTACTCCCATTTCCTCTGGTAATCACCATACTGGTGTCTATGTTTATGAGCTTTTATTTGTTTGCTTTTGGCTTAATCCCTTCACATTTTTCACCCAGCCTTCCAGTCCCCCTCCCCTTTAACAGCCCACACTCTTTTTTGTGTCTATGAGTCTATTTCTATTTTGTTAGTTTATTTTGTTCTTTAGATTCCACATGTGAGTGAAATCATATGGTAGCTATCTTTCTCTGACTGGCTTATTTCACTTAGCATTATATCTCCAAGTCCATCTATGCTGTCACAGAGTGAAGATTTCTTCTTTTTTTACAGCTGAATAGTATTCCATTATGTAAATGCATGACAGCTTTTTTATCCACTCATCTGCTGATGGGTACTTGGACTGCTTCCAAATCTTAGCTATTATAAGTAATGCTGCAGTAGACATAGAGGTGCATTTATATTCTTTCTAATTAGCTTTCCACAGTGGCTGCACCAATCTGCATTCCCATCAGTAATGCACTAGGATTCCCTCTTCTCCACATCCTCACCAGCACTTGTTTGATGATTTACTGATGATAGCCATTCTGGCAGGTGTGAGATGGTATCTCATTGTGGATTTAATTTGTATGTTTTTATGATTACTGGTGTTGTGCATTTTTTCATACATCTATTGGTCATCTGTATGTCCTCTTTAAAATGTCTATCCAGATTTTTACCCATTTTTAATTGGAATGTTTGTTTTTTTGGTCTTGAGTTTTATAAGTTCTTTATAAATTTTGGATATTAACCCCTCATCAGATATATCATTGGCGAATGTTTTCCCATTTAGTAGGTTTTCTTTTTATTTTGTTGATGGTTTCTTTTGCTGTGCAAAAACTTTTCAGTTTGATGAAGTCCTGTTTGTTTATTTTTTCTTTTGTTTCCCTTGCCCAAGGAGATCTATCAGAAAATACATTGCTAAGAGAACTGTCTGAGATTTTATTACTTATGTTTTCTTGTAGGACTTTTATGCTTTTGAGTTTACTATTTAAGTGTTTTACTACCTTGGATATAGATCTTGAGAAACAAATTCATATAATAACAAGGTCATGAGGTGTGTGTTTTTAACTTCCAGGTGGAGCTGCTTCAATAACCTTAGAAGTATTTATTTAGAAAGACAATCAGTACTAGAAGTATGGCAATTTGCATTTATGACATGTAGTCAATTACTCTCTTGGCAATCAACAAAAAGCAGGATTAGACTACAGATAATAGAAACATGAAATGAAATTTATAAATAAGTTTGCTCAAAACAATTGAGATAATACAGCTAACAATAGGCAAATATTCCATAGTACCCTATTAATTTGAGACTGAGAGATAAATTAATAGCCATCTTGTGGATGGTTATTCATTTCAGCCCTGCTAAATGACATTGACAAAATACCTCTAGTAAAGGGAATCATGATCTACTGAGGAAAGCCAATCCATATTCAGAAAGGATTGGTAGAATATTTCTAAGTAAAAATATGTATTATTTTAAAAATCACTCACTGGTATTCATCTTAATTCAAACATCTGTTAATATTTAGTCTGATTTTCTTTCTCTGTGATAGAGTTTCAACTCTTAGATAACTCCATTTGCCCATTTTTTAAAAGATTTTTTTTCTTTGCCATTCTAAATAGTCTCTAGTTGTGACTCTATATTCTCGGTTCTATGAATACCCACCATTCATTTTATGAAAAAATGTCACTTAGAACTAAATCTAATACCCCTATGTTTTGCCCTTGGTTAAAGTACAAAAGCAATTGCTCTTTCCCTGCACACACAAAAAAGAAAACAACATTGAGCCCTCACCAGGTGCCTCAGCTGATTGGAGCATCCGCCTGTTCAAGGGGTTGCAGGTTTGACTCAGGCACATACTGAGGCTGTGGGTTTGACCCACAGTCATGGCAGATATGGTAGGCAATGGATTGATGGTTCTCTCACATCAATTTTCTCTCTCTCACTCTCTTCCTTCCTCTCTCTCTAAAAATTAATAAAAACATATCCTCAGTTGAGGATTAAAAAAACAAAACAGAACATTGAGATTCTTACCTCAAATCAATCTAGACACTACTACCCTCTAATGAAAACGCTGTAGGTTTGTTTACATTAATCACTTAAGCAGCTCATTACTTCATGTACGAGTTTTGGATGTTTGTTTTTTCTTCCATCACCACTTATCCCCTATATGCCCTTTTTTACACACACACTCCACAATCACCACACTGTTGTCCACGTCCATGAGCTCTCTGCTCAGCCCCCCCCCAACCTCCCCCCCCAACCCTCCCCCTCCCCCCCCACCAGAGCTGTCAGCCTTCTCTTTATCTATGAGTCTGTCTCTATTTTGCTTAGTAGTTTAGTTTGTTCATTAGATTCCATATATGAGTGAGATCATATGGTACTTATCCTTTTCTGACTGGCTTATTTCACTTACTATAATGCTCTCCATGTCCATCCATGCTTTCGCAAAGGGTAAAATTTCGTTTCTTTTTATGTCAGAGTAGTAGTCCCTTGTGTAAATGTACCACAGCATTTTTTATCCACTCATCTACTGATGGACACTTGGGCTGCCTCCAAATTTTGGCTATTGTAAATAACACTGAAATGAACATAGGGGTACATATATTCTTTCAAATTAGTCTTTACTACTTTCCACAGTTGCTGCACCAGTCTGCATCACATCCAACAGTACAGGAGGGTTCCCTTTCTCCACATCCTCACCCAAACATGTTGTTTGTTGATTTATTGATGATAGCCATTTCTGACAAGTGTGAGCTGATATCTCATTGAGGTATTAATTTGCATTTTTCTGTCAATTAGTGATGTTGAGCATCTTTTCATATGTTTATTGGCCATCACCTTCTTACACTGTACACATGAATAAACTCAAAGTGGATTAAAGACTTACATGTTAGACTTGAAACCATAAAAATCCTAGAAGAAAACACAGGCAGTAAAATCTCGGACATTTCTTGTAGCAATACTTTTTCTGATATATCTCCTCAGACAAGGGAAGCAAAAGAAAAAATAAATAATGAGACTATATCAAACTAAAGAGTTTTTGCACAGCAAAGGATACCATAAAATAAAAAAAAAGACAACCCACTGAATGGCAAACATATTCACCAATGATACATCTGATAATGGGTTAATATCCAAAATTTATAAATAACATAAAACTCAACACCAAAAAAAAAAAAAAAAAGCAATCCAATTTAAAAATGGGCAAAAAAGCCCTGGCCAGTGTTGCTTAATGGTTAGAGCGTTGACTGGTGCACTGAAGGGTCGTGGATTCAATTCCCGGTCAAGGGCACATACCTGGGTTGCAGGTTCACTCACTGCCCCCGTTTGGGGTGCTTGTGGGAGGCAACCAGTTGATGCATCTCTCTCACATCAATACTTCTCTCTCTCTCTCCCTTCCTCTCTCCTCCCCTTCCACTCTCTGAAAAGCAATGGAAAAAATATCTTGAGGTGAGGATTACAAAAAAAAAAAAACAAAAAAAATGGACAAAAGACCTGAATAGACACTTACCCAAATTGAACACTTATTTTTAATCAAAATCCATAGCTCTTTATTTAGGCTACTACTAAATGTATCTCCTTAAAAACATTTTGATAAATTTGGTCTCAAATACAAGTTGTCAATGACATTTTGGGTATCAACTTCATCCAGTATATTCTTTTTCTTTCATCTGGATTTTGCTCATAATCTTGTGAACATGAATTTGTGCTATCATTTATTAAGTGAAAATATCATACAAGATAAAAGGAGTAATAAAATGAATGCAATGGCTCTTTTCTAGAGACCTCCTTCTTTGTGAGATTCTTTGTATAAAATTGATAATCTTTTTTCAGTTCAATTGAATGGATATTTATAGAACATTTTTATAATGTACACAGTGTTGATGTAGGAGATTTTTCCAATTGTTACTAAAATTCAGATATTTAATGCAATATATTTAACTTTACTAGTAAACTTGTCAAAAATTAAATTTATTTCATTTCACATTATGTCTTTCCTGGTGATCCTCTCCAAGATAACATAGACCATCACTTCCATTCTTAGTGTTCAAAATTCATTTATTGTCTGTGAAAAAATTTATGAATCGACTCTTCTGTAACTCCTAGATGATAGGTGATAAATAATGAACAAATGTCAAAAACTAGGTAAAAGAAGTTTCTGCATACAAGAACACAGGAGGAAAAATGCAAGAAAGCATTTAATATCTAATGTAATAAAAGAAAACAGGAAAGATGTTGAATGAGGTATGATAAATGTACGATTTATTAACTCAACATTCAGTAAGAATTGCAAAGATATTTGAAAAGTCTGAGAAAATGCAAGCAAATTCTGTGAATTCATTGTATCCTTGGTGCTTAGTACACTACTTGGCACTTAATGGGCTATCACTAAATATTATTGATTTATTAAGTAAATGTAGTGTTGGTAAAAATAAATAAATAATTGGAATGTGTGAAAAATCTACATTTCAGAGCATCAGGAGGTTGGACCTATAATTCCAAATTCCAAGTTGTCTGTGAACTACTCAATATGAAAACAAAACAAAACAAAATCCCCAGATGTTTTATATATGTTATATATGCACATCATATATTCTTTTTTTTTTTTTAAACATATCTTTATTGATTTCAGAGAGAGGAAAGGAAGGGAGAGAGAGAGAGATAGAAACATCAATGATAAGAGAGTCATTGATCAGCTGCCTAGCCTGCAAGCCGGGCACGTGCCCTGACCGGGAATCAAACCCCGATCTCCTGGATCCTAGGTTGATGCTCAACCACTGAGCCACGCCCAGCTGGGCCCACATCACATATTCTTAAAATAAAACTATTATTGACAGAAATTCTTGTGATATTAAGTTTTGTTTAGATAATTTTAAATTTATTGACTAGAAACATGGATAATATATACGAAATTTTTTATTTTCACTGATTTTTTTTTTTGACAGAGTTAGTTGTTCAGTTGCTGATATTCTTCTTTTGGCTTCTTGGGTGCCACATTAAAAAAAAAAATTATTCTATTCACTGGTTGTTCCATCTCAGGCTTTTGTGGGTGTTATCTCCTCCCACATCTCTTAACCTGGGTTGATCCAATGGTCACACCCAATTTTCTTCTCTGTCTTCTCACACTTTCTTGATTATCTCATGAGTCTCAGGGCCGTAAGTTTAAAATCTATGTACATGTCCATGATTAGCAAGATATATCTCTAACCCTGGCCTTTCCTGAATTCTAGACTAGTATATCCCACTTGATGTCTGTATTTAGATCATTCAAGCTGTCCAAAATTAACTCCCTGATTTTTGCTCTGGCTGTGTAGCCCAGTTGGTTGGAGCATCATCTCATACACTGGAAGGTAGCAGATTTAATTCCTGGTCAGGGCACATACCTGGGTTGTGGGTTCAACCCCTCCCTTGGGGCATGTACTGGAAGCTGCCTGTTGATGTTTCTCAAATCTCTCTCTCTCTGTCTCTCCCTTACCTTCTCTCAAAAAATTAGTGAACATGTTCTCAGGTGAGGATTTAAAAATATATTAATAACTCTCTTATTTTCTCCTCCCAAATTTGACTATCCCCAAACTTTTCACCTTAGTTGTTGGAAATTCTAATCTTCCAATTTTTAAGCAAACACCTGTAATCATCCTTGACTCCTCTTTTCCTCGAAGACTGCTGATCTAATCAACCAGGAAATCTTCTTGCATCTATTCTCAAAATTCTCTAGAAAACTGATTAGATATTAATAAGACTTTTCAAATACAAGAGTAAGTTATAGAACTCAGTAGAACATGGTAAAAAGGCCAAAAAGACCCAGTATGTTTACTGTAACATGCCATCATTCCAATTTAACATTCTTTCTGTTTTTAGGAAAGGCCTATGCTCCAGAATTTTATTACGACACCTACAATCCTGTGTGGCAAAACAGACACCGTGTTTATTCCTATAGTCTACAGTGGACACAAATGAATCCTGATGCGGTGGATCGGATTGTGGCATACCGGCTGGGTATCAGGCAGGTGAGAAATTTAATTGGCTTTTTTGTCTTTGTTTTTGTCTTTGTGAAGACACTGTAACTATGGTCAGTTGCTATAAATTTTTAATTATTTTGCATTAATTTCTAAACATATTTTCTTATATCAAAGATAAAATAACTCTACATATAACTGTTTCTAATTATTTACAAATCTTGGAAATTAATTTATGCATATTCTACTATGACAGAATATATCTTTTGGGCCTTCTAAATCCTTCATCACTAGATACGTTATAGAAATTACATATTATAATTACTATGAAAGAAACATCTGAGGTGTTCTCACACTTCCCTATACTGCATAATATTTTGTCTTATTTTGTAAGAAGCTAGAAAACATATTTTTTTACTCAAAGTATATACGGGATGTTTTAAAGTTAATTTAATATGTATGAAAGATAGAAATATTTTAGTAAAATCAGAAGAAACAGTCAAGTCTGATTGATTTTCTCAGGTAGTTATAGTTTATGTGAAAATGTGTTTTTCAAATGTACCACTGTTAAATTCAGTTATCCCCTATTGGTATAAATGATATTTTTGAAATTTAAATGTAGGTCTATACAGTGTTTTCTGTTTAGTGTATGATCTGGGGTGACTGTTCAGCATAGCAAAACAGTTTCAAAGATTTACTTATTTTGAAGATTTATCTATCAGCTCTATCTCACTATTTTGCATTATACACAGCTTTGTAAAGTATGTTTTCCACTTCCTTAAGGAAATAATAGAGTAGCATTTTGAGTTTGGACAATAGAAGGGAGAAAAACCGATCAATGATCAGCAATCCACTCAGGGTTACTGTCGTAAAAGCAATGCTTTCTATCGGGTTCACAGTTATAATAAAAGACAGTATAACATACTGTATTCAAATTAAGAAACATTTTGCTTTGAATATTTTTATCCTACATGTCTAATAATCTAAAAAAATATTTTCTTAGTGAATACATCTTGGCATTTGCTAATCACTGCTTCCGTGTATTAAGTATCCCCAGGTCACTGATAGCAGACAGCAGTGGATCATTCAGAAACTTTCTCTTTACTTCAGCCCCTAAGTAAATCTGTGTATATCCCAAATCCATATCAAAATTGTTTTAATTTGTTATTCATTGATAGAGTCATAATTTCATCTTTAGTTTCTCTCTCTATTCCTCACTTACACTTTATTGGAATATGTGGGTAACTGCCCACGGTGCCCTGTATGCTGAATGGCTGCCTGTTGAAAGTTTTCAGAATTTTCCCAACTCTGTTCGTCAATCCCTTCTCAAAACCTTTGTTCCCAATGTCTCCATTGTGAATGCAAGTCACCTTCTCTGTAATTCAAATTTAACAGGAAATCGGTTACCACTGGAGTTTCTCCCACAGAGAGACAGATAGCAGAATTAGACTTCCTCCTAAGAGTAATCAAATTAATTAAAGCTCTTCCTACTCCTCATATCTTGTATTCATTATTAATAAACTACCTCCTGTAATATATGTTGCTAGTATTGCTATGCTATATTTTTTTCAATGACATTTGATTTCCTTTGATTTCCTTTCCCTAACATTAGAATCACCTCTAACTTTTGGTCTTTATGTGTCTGATCATAAAACTAGTATATAACTCCCTGATGTGCAGTGACATACATTTTTCACTCACTGTGTTTTTCCTTGTGAACAAATTAGATAATTTTTCCTCTCTCTGCTATTTTAAAATAAATTATATGTGTACATATGTATATATAAATTTCCCTTTACAATGTTTTGCTAAAACTATAAATTCCAGACACATCTGGCTTCCAACTCTAGCCAACCTAGCCTTAGCATTTGTAAGCTATATAATCTTGAGCAGATTTCTAAACATGCCTAAAAACAGTTTCCTACCTGGCGAATTAAAGATAATAATACCTGTTGGGCAATGGGAGTGTAGAGTGGAATACATTCCCTATTTTTTCCACAGGCCAGGTTCCCTTGTGAATGGCACTCCTTGCACAAACATCTGTGGCAGTCTTGCACTCACCTGCCAAGGTTGTGTAAAGATTAAAGAAAAGAATTTTAAGAACTTAACATGTCTACAATTTTCATTTTAGTTGTATTTAATAGACTGTATATTCTAGGCCTAAGTATTATTCCAAGCTATGATTTCAAAAACATAATTTGTAGATATTTTCCCACTATGTCTTATTTTTACTTCAAACCCATTGTCCTTCATAATATTCATTCTTTTATATATATATATATATAAAGAAGAGGGAGAGAGATAGAAACATCAGTGATGAGAGAGTCATTGATCAGCTGCCTCCTGCACGGTCCCGACCAGGGATCAGCCGGCAACCCGGGCATGTGCCCTGACCGGGAATCGAACCCAATTGCCTGGATCCTAGGTCGATGCTCAACCGCTGAGCCACACCCGGTCGGGCCATAATATTCATTCTTTACTGATTCACATTTTGCTCTTCCACTTTGAGTCTTTAAAGCCTTCTTGATCAGGTCAGTAAGTCTGCTGCTAATGCTATTCTTTCCAAGTTTGTGGGATTCATGTATCCAACAGAGGAAAACATATTTCTGTTGTTATAAACCATGGTCCAGAAAACAGTTCCTTTCTCTTACACAATTTTTGAAGCTAATTCTTTACTTGACATAGATAGAATTATTTTCTAGGTTTCTTTGTTCTTAGGATTTTCTTTTATATTTAGAAACAAGTATTGTATTTTCCTAGGGTGCTTTTTAACAATGCCTTATTTTAATTGGTAATGTTATTCAGATACCATATATTTTGCATGGGAGAGAAACCTTGAACTATCTTTTGGGAATGTCTCAATAATTAAGTGTAATGACCTTGTGGTGTTCTGCAATGTGAACCGGTAGGTGATGTTTGTAGAAACAGTGTAAGAGCAGAAAGAGCATTATACACACCTCTTTTCCCCCCACTACCATGTTCTTTACACATAACCCTTACATAAAAAAACTGTCATATGCAAAATAGCCTTAATACACAACATTTATTTTGAAGATCCTCTTATATAACAATTTATGATAATAGGGCAAAAACATTCTAGACAACAAAACTGATATAGTTCTTTAAGAATATCCCTGTTTAATAATAGGAAACAAAGGTATTCATGTAAAATAAGGTATTTTTCTATATTTTCTTTAAGAAATTTAGATCCCTTCTTTCTCAGGTATGTACATTTAGATATCAACATTGTTTTAAGACATGATCACTTTTGAATCCTGATCTGATGTTCATTGTAATAATGATTTTATATTACCTGCATATTATCTTTTTCATCTCCCAATCGATCTCAGAACCTTGAATCAATGAGCTTTTGAATGTAATCAACATAAGTTAGGTGATGTTTAAATAAACATTTGGAATGTAACCTAAGCAACATAAGTTTTAAAATGGATATTTTTCTTAATAATTAGTAGTTTTATCTTTGATTATGAGACAAGTTTTTTTAAGGGATTATTAGTAATTTATGTTACATATTTTATGATTTCAAAGTCTTGTTTTAGCCTATATTTTTATTTTGAGCTTATATGTCTAAATAATATTTTCCATCCATAAAATATTTAAGTTATGTAGTGCAAAGTACCTTTCCTTTTAATATCAAATATGGCCTTAATTATATAATACATTATTGTATTAGATGATATCTGAAAAACAAACTTAATCCTTTAATAGCCAATTGCTTTCTAACTAACTCTACTTTGTTTTTAATCCAGAAAATGTAAGAATTTTAATACCTATTTTTAATTTAAGTAAGATTATAAAATTACTTCTGTGTTGTTAAACCCACAGCTGGATGGGGTTGGTAAGCCAAACCCAGCATTTCTCCAGCTTCTTATAAAATTAGTTTCTTCTTGATTACAACTTTATGGTCTATATTTAAATATGATGAGGAAAATTGTCTCAAAATTTGAGAATCTTCGCTTACCTACTTTTATTAAAAGTGGCTGCAGTGCAGCTAGAAGGAAGCATTGGAATTCTGGAAGTATTGTTTTAAAAAGCTTATAAAGAGAAAAATATATCACGTGAAGTTAAAAAATTAATATGTGGAGAAGTTTTTTTGCAAAATCATAATGTCCTTAAATTATACTTTCTAGGCTCGGCTAAGCAATTGTTTAATCTCCTTACACAGCTACTAGCCTCTCAGCTATTTGCTTCATTTGTTGCTTAACAGGAGAGAGAAAAAGGTTATTTGAATGTCTGCTTTCCTTGGTATCTAATGAATTAAGAAACCAGAAAAAATGTTTCTAAGTGATCTGAATATAGCAAACAATGTAAACATAATTTGACTCCATTTGAAACATATGCAACTATAGTTTCTAATAATAAAGTATTTTAGAGTTTTATACTGTTTTCTTTTAGTTGGTCATGGGGCTTTTTATGCTTTTAGCAGCTTGCATGATGAAGTACTAGTTTCTGTCACAGTCCACAGATGTTAAAGGAAAATGGTAGGATAAAGTTGAAGTGAAATTGGAATAATGTACATGATTGACTTAAGCCAATTTGACTAATTTTCTTGAGAGAGATGTTAAGAAGAACCATTTGACATAAGGCATTTAATGCTCATCTAAGGAAATCTGTGGAGAATTGATAGATGACATCTATAATCTGTTCAAATTATGCATGGTATATTGTAGGATATAACAATAGAGGCAGAGGCCACAGTTAGGCATATATGAAGTAAGATTTAGATCAGAGTACTGAAGAGGGAGAGGGGAAAAAATTTAATTAGAATATTTCTTTTTCTTGACCCTGAATGTAGTGGAAAATTGAGCTACCTCAAAGAGACTTTTGAGGTGACAGTATTAAACTATTGACAGAAAAAATATTGAACCAGAGTTTGCAAGTATGCTCATATTTTCAAATTGGGCTTGTTAATTTGAGTAATAGAGGAACATAAAACAAATAATGGTACCCTAGTTAGGAGTATGCTACTAGAATTTGAGTGAGCACTTCCCCTTGAATATTTAAGTTATAGGTTAGAAGCATTAAACATGAGACCTGGAGCTGGCAAAAATATAGAGACATAACTCATAACTTTACTGTATGAAGACAATGATGATAGGAGTTCTAGTGAAAAAGAAAGAACTGAGAGAAAAATCTACCAATGTCATGGAAACTAAGGGAAGAGTGTGTGTGTGTGTGTGTGTGTGTGTGTGTGTGTGGTGAGGTGTACTACTTTTAAACAAAATTTTAAAAGTTATAAAGCCTTAAATTTTTAAAATACCAGATACTGACAAATCACTGTTGCTGTGTTTTTGTTTTGTTTTGCCTTAATTTAAGGTAAATAATTAAGTTTAAAAAGGAATAGGGAAAAATCACAGATAGGTTTAACATTATTCCAACGTCAATTGATTATAAATCTAATTAAATTTATCTGACCTACCTAGTTGTCCCTGGAATCAGTATTTCATGAAGAAGTGAAGACTGATATATTTCCTTGAATGAAATAATACTTCTTAATTGTTGAAATTATATCTTTTATAATCTGTAAATATATGTTACAGTATTATGGATTCTAAAATATAGATACAAATCAAAGTAACTTTCCGATAGACAAGTGTGTGTGTTGGGGGGGGGGGGATGTGTGTGTCTGTGTGTGTGGTGTGTTCAGTGTCTTAAATGACTAGAAGTATAGAGTTCAATGGAAAACATTCATTCAACAATTTTTAAGAAAAAAAAAATGGTCAAAACTTGAAATGGAGTATGGATTTTTAGCCCTTTTCTACTTTTCATGCTTCGACACAAGCAAGTTGTTTGAATCCAGATTTATATATGTAGTTATAGTCTATATTTGTACTTTTTGTATTTTAGTTATTAATTAACTGAAGGCACTGCCTTCTTTGTGTTATAGCAGTGGTTCTCGTTTTTGATCATGCCACAGAATTATTTATAGGGCTTGTTAAAAAACTAGACTCCACTCCCAGAGTTTCTGGTTTGGTGGGTCTGGGGTATGGCCCAAGCGTCTGTATTTCTAACAACATCTTGTGTGATGCTGAGAGACCTGATTTAGGGCCACACTTTGAGAACCAGTGCTTTATGTTGTCATACTATAATGAAGAGACTAAGATGAGGTTCCATTTCATCTTTTGGTTTATCCTTATATTAACATTTCTATATGATCTAAACATGAAAACAGCACTTTAAATACTTCAAACACAGTGCTTGACATATGGTGCAATTTGTGGAACAAATGAATTTGAAATTTACCTGTTATAAAGGCTAAGCATTGTGTTCCAACCAGAGATGCATTCTCTTCTTATGCCTGGACTCAGGCCTTTCCAAATCAGTGATTATTAAAATATTGTTTTGAGTCTATTCTTGAGTTTTGAGATTTACTCAGTGTGAGAACTCACCTAAATGCAAATATTTTCTTTAGCTATTATGGGCAAGATATACACGTTCCTTAGGCTTATATTTGTATATACTTCTAACCATTTTTTACTAGAAATATATTAATATGGTTTTAAAATTTACTTAACTGTGGTATGTGTAAACAAAAATTTGCATTTGGTAGTTTTCTGATTACTAATTTGGGGTTTTAGAAAGGAGTAGGACTACCTTAAAACAAAACTCCTAAGAGACTTTTTTCCTTCAAATTTGAAAAATAAATAAATGATTGTCAGAGGTGCCTTAAATTGATAACCATTTCTTTTGTTTCTTTTCATTTTTAATTATAAATTTCTATTAGATTAGCTTTATTATTTTCAGTTATATTTCTTTAGGTCATAAGCTGTCTTAAATGTGGAGTTATACATATTTTTAAACTATTTTTATACCAAAAACCTGACTAGTTTTTAGCAGTCAAAATAAAATATTTTAACTAAAATGGCTGAAACAATATTTACCTTTGAATAATAAATGTTGAACATGACTGATTTCAAGAAAATTACGTAAAAGTCATGTACAATTGCTTGGTAAAGGATTGCTAGGTTTTGAAAGTTTCTGTGCTCTGTTCAAACTAGAAATGAAAACTATTGTAAAGTGTTTAAGCTGCTTTAGTTTACACCAAGTTATGGAAACCATTTCTGAAAAGAGGGAAGCAAGAAACAGTATAAATTTGAAAGTGATGGTTTGAATATCATAGCCATTATCTATCGTTAATAGCAGTGCTTGAAGTATGTATATGACAGTCTGGTGCTATTCTAGGTGCTTTCCATATGCTATCATATTTAATTTTTAAAACAATATGAGATAGGCACTACTGTTATTGCTGCCGTAAGGACTTAGAAGCTATGGAGTTAAGTAACTCACCCAAGATCACAGAGTTAAATCAGAGATGAAGCTGGGATTTGAACCCAGTTTGGCTCGGCGTCTGACAAGTATAATTCAACTAAATTTTTAAAATTCTTTATCTTTTTCTTCTGTTTCTCCTACTACTACTTTTTTCTTTTTCACGTTCTAATGGTAAACTTTACCTTGTTTTTGAAATTCTTTTGCAGTAATATTTTGTTGACATTTTCTCTTTTTATTAACTTTAATTGCTATTCATATTTTAATTTAAATTAAATGCTTTTACATTTATAAATTTTTGCCCACATGATTGAATATTATATATATATATTTTTTTCATCTCTTCTATGTATGAGGATATATCTACTTTTTCACCCACAATGTATATATTTTATATAAGGCTTTGTTTCTGGAAACCTTTTTCTCGATTTGTTATTTTATAAATTACTCAACTATGGTACAATATTAATATCTTTTTTTTACTTTTTTAATTATAAATGAGGAAAAAATAAAACAATTATTTGGTTTCAGAAGAAATAAAAATATAAATTAGAAATATATCTGTGTAATATTCAACACCAAAAATCCTGGGAAATTGGTATTATCACTCTTGTTTAGGTGCAGAAAAAAAATCTTAACAAAAATAAAGCTATGTATATGGGTTCTGCAGAGAGATCATTGGGGAACTATAATGTTTGTTAGTCTAATTCTAAAAGCTCTTTTCTTAACATTTAACCTTCACTGCTACAAAATACTCTGTAATTCTAAGAATTATTAGCATGTGAAATAATGAGGTTTGATCAGAGATGAGATTGGGTGGGCAGCACTGAGCTCTATCATGAAGAGCTATATATATCTACTAATCTTTTTCTGCTCTTCTAGAGACAAAGATGCTTATAAATTAAAATACCATTAAAAAACGAGGGGTTTGCTTTGCCTTAAATAAATTAGACTAGAAAAATGGAATTAAGTTTATTTTTTTAATTAAATTTATTAGGGTGACATTGGTTAATAAAATTATATACATTTCAAATATACAATTCTACAATTCATCATCTGTATATTGCATTGTGTGTTTACCTACCAAAAGTCAAATCTCCTTTTTCACCATTATATTTGACCCATTTTACCCCCTTGATTATACCCACCCTTAGTAACCACCATACTGCTGTCTGTGTCTCTGAGTTTTTGTTTATTTGTTCATTTGTTGCTTTCAGCTTTATATCCCACATATGAGTGAAATTATGTGGTTCTTGACATTTTTCCATCTGACTTATTTCACTTAGCATGATATTCTCAATTTATTTGGTGATGGCAATAAAAAGAATAAACTAACTAGGAGTATTGTGAAGGGCCTATACACTGAAAAATATGACATTATTAAAAGAAATTGGAGAAGACATAAAGAAAAAGAAAGATATTCCATGTCCATGGATTGGAAGAATCAACATAGTTAAAATGGCCATATCCAAAGCCCTATTCAGATTTAATGCAATCATCAAATCTCAAGGAAATTTTTTTAAAAATAGCACAAAAAATCATCAGATTTGTATAAAACCACAAAAGACCCCATGTAACCAAAGCAATCCTGAGAAGAACAAACTGAAGGTATCACACACTCCCTGACTTCAAATTATACTACAAAGTGACAATAATCCAAAGATAAGTATCACATGATCTCACTCATATGTGGAATATAAAGAACCAATGCCACAGACTGATAAATCTCAGAAGGAATTTGTGGGTGGGGGAGTGAGGGGGGTTAATCAAATAACATATGCATATATGCATAGCCCAGGGACACAGACAAAAGTATGGGGAAGGCCTGGGGTAGGGGCGAGGGGATAGAGGGAGGAGGGGATCAGTGGGAGGGAAAGGGGACATCTGCAGTACTTTCAACAATAAAGATAAATTTTTAAAATTATGATGGGAAAATTGGGAAGTCACACGCAAAAAATGAAACTACATTACAGTTTGTTACCACACACAAAAATGAACTCGAAATAGCCAAAGACCTAAATATAAGAACTGCAACAATAAATTACATAGAAGAAAACATGGGTACTAAATTTATGGACCTTGGTCTTAGAGGGTACTTTACATATTTGACTTTAAGGGCAAGGGAAATAAAGGCAAAAATAAATGACTGGGACCATATCAAACTAAAAGGCTTCTGCACAGTAAAATAAACCATCAACAAAACAAAAAGACAACTAATTGAATGGGAGACGATATTTGCAAACAACGCCTCTTACAACAGGTTAATATCCAAAGTATATAAACACTCACACAACTCAACAACAGCAACAAAAAACAATTCAATTAAAAAATGGGCAGAGGACCTGTACAGACACCTCTCCCAAGAAGACATTCAAATGGCCAACAGATATGTGAAAAGATGTTCACCCTCACTAGCGATTAGGGAAATGCAAATCAAAACTACAATGAGATACCATCTCGCAATTGTTAGAATAGCTATTGTCAACAAGACAGGTAATAACAAGTGTTGGAAAGGTTATGGAGAAAAAGGCACCTTCATTCACTGCTGGTGGGAACTTAAACTGGTACAGCCACTATGGAAAACAGTATGGAGGCTCCTCAAAAATTTTAGAATAGACTTACCATATGACCCACCAACTGCTCTTCTGGGCATCTACCTGAAATTTTTAAAAACATTCTTTTGCAAAAGTATATGCACCCCCATGTTCCTTGCAGCATTATTCACAGTGGCCAAGACGTGGAAACAACTGAAGTGTCCTACAATAGAAGGCTGGATAAAGAAGATGTGATACAGATATGCAATGGAATACTACTCAGCCATAAGAAAAGGTGAAATATTGCCATTTGAGGCAAATAGGTTTTATTATAAATGAGTACTTAAATCTATATTCTATATTTCATGTTAATTTATAAAGAAGTCACTAATAAGAAAGACTTCTTTCATGTAATAAAAAAACTTGTACTAAACTTAGATTATGTATAAAGGACTCTCTCAAGAATTTGAGTTGCCAAAGGGGCAGGGATGGGTGGGTGGGGAGGTAGTTCTTGTCCTCAGGGAATTTAAAACATATAAGGAGATAGATAACCAAGCAAGCAATTACAGTATGATAGGTATGATAATAGGTGTAATATAAAGAATTATGAGAGAACATCGGAGGGGAACCTAAGATAACTTTGGGAGGTGAGGAATGCTGACTGATCAACTAATAGCAAGTTGATACCAGGGAAGTTACTCAGGTTATGGGATGGAATTAGCATGTGCCTGGACACAAAGCCAGCATGGTAAGCGTGGAGAACTGAAAACAATGCGATACATCTGGACCATGGCTCAGAAGAGAAGGACAGGGAGATAGCTGGAGATATGAGGGCCCAAGATTATGAAGGGCTATACGAACTTCTTCCAGCAAAGGTGGACATTATCTTGAGATGGTTGAAAAGGCACAGAAAAAGCCAAACTAGAACGGTCAAATAGAGACTATTGTCATACAAAGTTAACAGGGACAGCATAGAGTAAAAGCTGTTGTTTTATTTCAAATGAATTCTAACAATCTGAATCAACGCTGCTGCACTGGTTGTTGGAAAGAAATGCATGTGGCAAGATCAGGATGATTTGATGATTAAATGCAGGTTGTGGAAAAAAGGGATCAAGAAGACAGAGTTGAAGAAAATGTTCACTACTTATATGCTTGTTGTCTTTAGAGAATCATTTGTCAAACATGTTAATATTTGTATTGTAATTTTTATGTTAAAAAAATATTATTGAGTTTGTTTATACTAAGAGGAAAATTAGCCATTGTGATGAATGTTAGGCATATATTTAATGAAATATTTAAAGGAAATGTAAAATGATCTTTTTATTATTGTTCTACAGATCTTAAGCTGAAATTTATTTTCAGAGATCCATGTCTCAGCAAAATGATATGATGTAAAATTCATAGGAAGTTTTCTTATATTTAATAATGCTTAGAGATGCTAATTTTTAACATACATGTGTTTATGCTTATGGTATAAGTTCTGTAATAATAGTTCCTAAATTTAACCAAAAAAAAAAATAGTAAAGGAATTTTTGAAATGAATAGTTTCACTTAAAACATCAATTTGATGGTCTTTCTTTATATTATTTTCTCTATATTTTTTATATTATCTTTTTATTAGGCAGTGTCTCAGTGTCCCACTGATATTGGTGTACTAGGTGAAGCACTTCTCTGTATTGATACAAAATTATCTTTACAACACCGGTTGTTTTTTGAGGGAGCATGTTGATCCATGTACTAGCTCTTAAAACTTTCTCTTGGAAAGGCCACATACGACTTCTGTTCACTTTCCTTGACCAAATCACACCCTATGACTTAATCTGAGCTCAATAGGGGAAATAGGTGCTAACGTCCAAGTACTTGCAAGAAATAAAATAACCCAACTTTTCTGAAGTGTTCAAATTACTGCCAAGATCCACCTTTCTGTTCAGCAATAGTTGATTGAATATATTAATAACACAATTTGACTTTCTGCTGAAAATATACAGGTTGGGCAAAATTAGGTTTAGAGTTGTGAGTACATGAAACAGTTTATTCTTGTATTATTATTTATTAATTATTGTATTATTTTCCATACAAACAACTGTCAGCCTACTTTTGCCCCACCCTGTAATCTCAGAAAGAGCTACTTCTTCAGTTTATTTGAAAATACTAAAACAATAAGAATAAAAATTTGATTATTTTTACCATTTATTTCAAAGTATGAAAGTGTAAAGGACCCAGAGTGGCTCAACTAGTTTTTTTTGAGTGACTAAATGGGTGAATAAATAAATGATTAACTAAACATCCTGTAAATAGGTGATCTATGTATTATGAACAATAAAATATGACACATGTTCCTGTAAATAATTAATCAAAGCCTTAATTTTCTTTGATCCTTTTGTAATTAGATGTTACATATTGTTATATGTACATGGGTAAGAAATAAATGGGACAAAAAAGTTCACAATCTTATGAAGCTTAATTCTTGTCTGGAGAACAGACAGAAGAAACAAATGAACAGATAGAATAATTTCAGAAAGTGATTATTAATAACAACAAATAAAGTAGAGGTAGAGGGAAAATGTTATCACTAAAATCCACTTGGTATCCAAAGGATCTCATGAAAATGTGAGAAGGCAGAAAAAGACTTGTCTTTACTCTTCTCACATGTTCATCATTTTGAGACAATTTTCAAATCATTTTCATAGAAGTGGACTTACAGATTAATCTGGAGGAATTTTATTTTGAATAAGGTGCATTAACTAAAATGAAGCTATAATGCCCTGGCTGAAATAGCTCAGTTGTTGGCCTACACACCGAAAGATCTTGGGTTTGATTCCTGGGAAAGGGCGTGTACCTGGGTTGCAGGTTCAGTCCCCGCCCTGATCCAGGCTAGTGCAGGAGGCAGCTGATCGATGTGTTTCTCTCACATTGATGTTGAAGTTTCTCTCTTCTCTTTCTCTCTCCTTCCCTCCATCCCTTCCACTCTCTCTAAAAATCAGTGGGGAAAAAAATATCCTCAAGTGAAGATTAACAGAAGTAAAAATAAAAAATAAAAAATAAATAAATGCAAAGCTAGTTTTAAAAAATAAAATAAATGAAGTAATAATAACTTCCCCACATTCACATTTTATTCTTTTAAAAACTAAATGAAGTAAGGTAAATGATTGAAAAATTCAGTGACTGCATTGATAATCCTTAATTATATTCAGGAATAAGGAAACAAATTAGAGTTGTAATACAGTTTAATACATGCATGTGTATATATATATACAGAGAGAGAGAGGACATATTATGACTGGTCTATACGTAAAAACCTTGACAATATGCAAAACGAGTCACTTGCATAAGAACAGATTGCCAACTAAGAGGAACTTAGGAGGCTCTAAGAGTTATTGGGGGCATAAGAACTGCTTTCAAAAAGGCTGAGACTCCTAACACTTCAGTCATAACTGCATTTCCTTGCTTATTTAAATAATTATTTTGGATGTCATAATTTTCTAGTTGGAATAGAATGATCCTAAAAAGCTTCAAAAAACTCACCAGGGGTTAGAATGTCAAGATGCTAAGAGGCAGGTGGCAAAAGATAAAATTAAGAAGGGAAGAATTGCCCAAGGCAGCATGCACAGTACTAAGAAATCAAGAACTGGAGCCTTAGCTCCTTCCCCACTTCCAGACTGCTCTGTTCATTGCAAATGGCTTTTTCTTAAGATATAATTTCTGAAATTCTGAATTATTACCTTATGTTTTATAATATGCACCAAGAACAATAATGTGAAGAAGCATTTTGATTTTATAACTAATATTTGATGATATATGTGGCTTTATTTTTATATTTGCTTTTTTTGCTAATAGTTATATGATGATATGTGTGGGGTTTGTTTGTGAGACTATAACATGATGTTGCCTGGAACTCTTCCATTTGCCTTAAGTTGGTATGTAATACCCTACAGCCGAGAAAAATGATGTGCCTCCCACTTTGAGCTAATGAGAAGGCAGAAACAGCCCTAAAAATATGCTACTCGACAAAAGTTTCTTACCCTGTGAAACTCCTTTTTATTCAGGAAGTCATATACAAATAAACAACTATTATAATTTCAGGTAGTAAAAAATGTTTGTTTTCTTTTAAGGATAATAAAATAATGGAATAAAGAGTGACATTGGTACTGTATAAATAGTGTGGTCAGCGAACCCCTTATGAATTGACATTGAGTAGAGAGATGAATGAGGTCAAGAAATAAGAGCCACAAGATAATTGAGCTAAGAGAGGAAAGCTATACTCAAGTACATCACAGGAAAATAAAAAGGCATAAGTTATATATTTTTACATTTAGAGTTATAGGCACCATGTCTTCAAATGTCTGTTGGACAAATAAAGTAGTCTATTACAAGAAGCAGTGGAAGTGCAAATTCAAAAATTTTATTGTGAACCGGATCTTTATGATAATACAAAGGCCAACAGAAGAGAACTGGGCATTTTGTTATTTAGAAGTATGACTAATAGATGTTCTCATATTGGTAGGATAAGAAGACCCTAGGACACTGGTTATGTGGGAAATGAAAATTCACATTTCCACAAATGATTTGCTAGAAATAAAGACAAGAAAAAAAATGAAACTACTTGTAATTAAGATTACTCAATGAGAGACAGTTGGTAATTAATCTAGGTGTTGCCTTGAGTTTTTATTAGCTATCTATCTGTCAGTAAATCTAAGTAATGACACAATATTTTGTCAGGATGGGCAAATACCTTGCTTCTGATCCAGAAAGTAAGACTTATGTCTTTTACGGAGTGACTCAATAATGCTTTTGCATCAATTTAATAAACGCTAGTTTACATTGTGGGAATATTACAGTGGCTCGAAGAAAATGCCTTCACTGTGTGGAGTTGCATTATATAGGATAAATGAACCCATTGTCTGACACAAAGAGCAATGAGTTCTAGCTAATCGAAAGTCAATGTATACTGTAACTCACCTCAAACTTAGAGTGTACCCACAAAGTAATCTTCTTTTGTCATTAACAGTTTGACTAAAAAAGGCCATAATGGGTTTATTTAAAAACAAACAAAAAGAAACATGGCAAAAGCAAGGCTCAGTTTTTATCCATCAATATTCAGATTTATCCAGCATTTATCAAACATCTGTTTTATCACTCACAAAATGAAAGTAAAGTAACTTTGGCTCCTATTATTACTACATTCTTGAAGTATCAAGATGATTATAGCCCCGGCTGGTGTTGCTCAATCGGTTGAGTGTTGTCCCATGCACCAAAAGTCACTGGTCCTATTCTGTCAGGGCCTGTGCCTGGGTTTTGGGCTTGACCCACAGTACGGGGCATGCAGGAGGCAGCCAATTGATGTTTCTCTCTCACATTCATGTCTCTCTCTCCTTCTCTCTCTAAAAAAATCAATAAAATACATTTAAAAAAATAAAATTTAAAAAGAGATGATTATAAATTTAGGGACATACAATAAGCACTGTTATTATTTTAAAGAAAGACTCAGTTCATTAAGAAAAGTAAAGTTAAACTATAATTTTAGATGAACAAATTGTCCTGCAAATAAATGAATGAGATTTTCTCAATGGAAGAAAACTGTTGTTCCTTTCCAAATTAGATCTCCCCCCTTTCCACCTGTGTATTCTATACTGCAGTATCTAGATTAAGGTGGCCTATACAAAAAGGACAATATTTTTCAATTACTGGTGCCCTTTGTGTAGAATGATAGTAATGTGCCACTGTTTTAAATTAATAAAAGTTTTGTGAATTCTATTAATGTAACATTTTTTAACATTTTAACAATTTTATCTATGCATCTATTTATATTTTTGTGCCCATTATGTAACAATTGACTGTCAAGGATTTATATTTACTTTAGTTATTTTTATAACCACCAACTAAGTTTAACTATGGCTCTTGGCTAAAGAGATTTTGTTTGGTTTGGTTTTAGTTATCTAATGTTAGAATTCAGTAAACATGATTTTGTTTTCCTTTTTGTCAACATGAACTTTATATGTATGAGTTCTTCATTTTTTATTCAATAGCTGATTGATTATATTGTTTTTTTAAAGCAACTAACAATGAAGTAATTGTGGCTTACTATATATTAGTGCCATTTTTATAACCAGATAATAACTTGATACATTTTAATGTTTCAAAGTATTATACACTCCTTTGTTTTAATTTACTTATATTTGCTTCTTTTTCCAATTTGTGGGTGATTTAGTGCATTATGCATAATGACACAAACTGATATCAATAATTTTGTATGAGATAGTTTTCATGAAACCTCAAAAGAGTATAAATAAAAGTGTAAAATAGAATTTTAAAGCATAGTGAGTACATTTTTCAAGCGAAAAAAATGAGACTTGGTTTTATTTGCTCATGTAAAGTCTAGTACTTAGTATTTTGGCATGGATTCCAAGATGTCTCACCAGCCCTAAAATAGCTTTCCCAACCTTGACATTGCACCACTGGGAGTTGTTTGAATAGCTGAAATCTGTTTCGTCATTTTTAGTCTTCTTGTATAAAGTGAGTCCTACAGATAAGGTGAAATCTTGGATTTTTCATCTAAGTTAAAGACTTAGCAATTTATCTTGTAGTAACTTAATAGATAATGGCCTTGTGAGAGTGAAATGAGATGAATGATAATCACCAATATATAGAGAAGAGTCTTTTGGGAGATTAAACATTTTCCTGATTGTCTGTTTTGCATATGACTATCCTTCTATGTTCCATTAATTTTGTTTTATTAGAGCTATGATTTCTACAAGCCCTCTAATAGCGACAGAAATTCACATTTACTTCCAGTGGTCTCATGTAGCCTGCCCTGGCAATACCACTTCAGACATTAGGCTGTAGACTTCCAATGGCGCAAGTGTGAACTTCCTAAGAAGCAAGAATGCTGAGACCCTGAAGTTGGATGTATTGAAGGACAACTAACTTCAGTCCAGAGTTTCTAATCCAGCTTCATTTTATGAGTTTAAAGCTTTATAAATTGAGCTTATTGGGGTGACACTGGTTAATAAAATTATGTAGGTTCTAAGTATACAATTATACAGTTTACCACCCCAAGTCAAGTCTTAAGAATGATATGCTATTCATTATTTATGGACCTTGAATTCTTTAAAAAAACATGCTTATGTGAACACTGAAGCATGTCAGATTATATATTAAGAACATCAAAATGATTTGATGAAAATAAATGGCTCATGTATGAATTTTCTCAAATATTAATGTGTTTGAACACTCATGAATACTTTTATTTTGGATTGTGCACCTGAGAATTGTATTAGGCTGAGAAAAGTACTTAGACTACCTTACTGATACTCTGCATAGCTATATATTCTTTCATAGATAAAACCAAATTTTTAAAATTAGCCTTTAATAGTAATCAGCATCAATAATAATAACAATGCTGTGATTTTTAATAATATTAAAACATTATTTTTACAGGTCCCAATAATTTCAAAAAAAATTTTACAATGTTTTAAAATTTTCATTTTTTAACAAATGTATATTTTGAAAATACCCTTGTTTATAAAGTGATTTTAATTGACCTAACATTGTTCAATTTTTTTTCTTTTTTACTTGATAAAAATTATTTTATAATGGCATCTAGGATTCATAATTCAAATTAGATGAAGAAAAATAAATGAGCAATCAAGCAGTGGTTCATACAAAGATATTTAATATCATTTCAACTTCAAACACTGTTTCTTGACTATCATAGTAAATAACCAAGTAATGCTCAGTTAATCAGCAAAGCCACAATCCAAAATAAATTAGGAATTTTATGGTAAAGTGAGGAGCATTCCAATATGCCATATACTACAAATTATGTAACAGGCACATATATTAGACTAACAATAAGTTCAATTAGGCTTTGTTGGAAAATGAGTAAATTACATTGACTATTTGACATACTAGCTCTATAATGATGGTGATGAAAGAAAGTAATTCCTTTGAATAAAAACAATCAAGTTCGCCTAGGTCAAATATAGAATTCAAAATTTTGATCAAGATTAGAAAATAAAACTTTTGAAGCATAAAATTAAAAATTATTGGTTTAGGTTGCTAAGAATATAGGGCATATAGTCAACAATTTTGTCTGTAAAATCTACACTAAGCTAACTCTACCTTACTCTAAAATTAGAAAAATGTATTTTGTGATTTTAAATAAAACAAAAATCTTTATTTTCTTGTAAAATCTCCTAAAAGTAGGTTGTAGGATGTACAACCAAAAAGAAAAATTGATTAATCTGTATATTTAATTAGATCTGTGGATTCTCAGTGCCTTGGAGATTGCAGCAAAAGAATTGCCATACAAAGCAGTGCAAATCTTGAGAAAATGCATATTTTCTCTACTATAAAATGCTAGATAGCATTACCTTGAACATAAAGCAGATTTTTAACCATTATTAGGTGATGGCATGAGGATATTATGGCCATATCTGAAGCAATAAAGATAGACAAATAGTAGGGAACCACTCTTTTTGTAACTCTTGTATTATATACATTTTACATCAATACAATGCCATGCCTACTTTAGTGGAGTTGCTTTTAGTAAAGCAAAACAGTAGTATTTTGGAAGAAGGAGATTATATATATATTATATATATATTATATTATATATATACATAATTACTGTAGTTTTAGATATAGCATAACTTTTATGTATTCAAACATATGTTGGAAAAGTGTAAAACCATATTTGGGAAAAGATAAAAAGTACATCTTGTATATAGTTCCCCCATACAGAGAGGGAACAAGGAAATGTATCTGAAAATAGGTAGAATGTGGGTTTTCACAGATTTGTAAAATTGTATCTTCTTTTAGAAAAAAAAAAATTGAGCAAAATATGATTAAAACACTGCATTCATTTTATCAATAAATCCGCAAATAATTGTTTATATATCCTCAGTACATTTCTGAAAGTGAACATTTTTCATAGCTTTAAAAAATTTTATTTTTTTAAATTTATCTTTACTGTTGAAAGTATTACAAATGTCCCCTTCCCCCCCATCACCTCCATCCTGCATCCACTTTCTTTTTTTTTTAATTAAAGTATTTCTGTGGTTCAGATGTTTTGTTTGTTTTAACATAATCTAATTATAGACTTTGATTCACTTTTGCAAATATTCAGCTAGCTCAGTTACTAACAAAGGAAAACCTAATAGTGGATTAAGGTTTAGTGTTAATAGTGCATCTCATCTACAGAATTATAAATTCCACAATGTTCAAATATTCATCAGTTTCAGTGATACAATGATATTTAAAGATCATCCTTAAGTTACTGCTGAAGAAAACGCTGCCCTTCAATTTTTTGATGTCCCCAAATACAAACAGCTAATCGGTATAAACCTAAGAATACAAACCATCTCGTACCCTTTGGGACAGTATGGATGGACCTGGAGAATATTATGCTAAGTGAAATAAGCCAGGCAGCGAAAGACAAATATCACATGATCTCGCCTATATGTGGAATCTAAAGAACAAAATAAACTGATGAACAAAATAGATTCAATGACATAGAAGCATAGATGAGACTGAGGAATGTCAGAGGGATGGAGGAGGGCGGGTGGGTGGAGGGGGAGAGAGTAACCAAAGAATTTATATGCATATATGCACAACCCAAGGACACAGACAATGGTGGGGAGAGGGACTGGGGAGGGGGAAGGGACAGGGTGAAATGGGTCATTGGGGAGAAAAGGGACATTTGTAATATTTTAAACAAAAATAAAATTTATAAAAAAAGAAAAGAATACAAACCAGGTGACCAGAGTTAGGCATTCAATCCTTAACCACCCTGAGCCTTTTGCTTCTAAAACATTTCAACTTAATTATATGCCTTTTCTGTCCTAAATTTCTGTTTAACAAATCTTGTTAGGTAATGCCCTTAGGATTTTATAATAAAATTCTAGTAATATGTGAGCCACATTATAGCTTAATTTTTAATAATGATAAAAAGAACAAATATAACAAAAAGTCCCATTTGAAATAGAAGAACCATGAAAAACCACCCACAAGTCTAGGTAGGTTCATGTGGGGTCTGCAATTTTCTACACAGGTCCATTAACCTCCCTCTTCTTTTCATGGTGTCTCCAGGGTTGTGTTTGGAGAGGGACAAAAATCCTGTTAGAATTCTTTTTTATTGAGAACTGTACCTCTGACTATTAAATTCTACCTTTGCTTAATTGGAGGTAAATTTTATATTGCAATTCAATATTTTTATTGATGGCATCATCTGATTAAAATAATTGACACCTTTGTCTTAACTACTTGGCTGACCTTGATGTAATATTTCATTTTTATGCTAAGTCCCTACCCCCAAGCCAGTCATGAATTCTTGTCCTGGAGTATCTGCTTTTGATCTCTTTCTTTCCCAACTTCCATAATTTTTTTAATGGAGTGATACAATATATGCTTGCCATTACCTTACATTATTTATCAATTACCAAAGAACATATTCACGAATAATGTTCTTAACATTTTAGTGTTACCTCCCTCAGCTTACCCACTTGACAAATCTGTACTTGGAAGCCTCGGTTACCTCCAAATATAGCATGTCTGAATCCTGACTTATTCTATCTCAAGCCTGCTCTTCCTCCAGTGTTCCCATTACACTGAATATTCCCATCATCTATCCTATTGCTTAAGCCAAAGAAAAACTGAGAATAATTCTTAACATTTAACTCTATTTTATTTCTTATACCCAGTGGATAACCAGTTCCTACCAATTTTATGTCTTGAATATACTTTAAATCTTTTCACCTGTATCTAGCTCTACCGTATCACTGAATCCAATTTCTTGCCAAAGAAATTATCAGAGCCTCCTATTGAGAGAAGTCTTGCCTCCTCCAAATAATATTCCATAATTAACCATTATATTTTAATTGCTAATATTTTTCTTTTTAATTATATAAACTCTTCTATATTTATTAAGAATTTTGTCATATTATTTTGGAAATACTTTTTCATGCACTTATCTTCTCATTTATAAATTATTTTTATTGTGCATATTTAAAAACTTTTTATATGTTGAGGTATGTTCCCTCTATTCCCACTTTGCTCAGAGTTTTTATCATAAATGGGTGCTGGATTTTATCAAATGCTTTTTCTGCCTCTATTGATATGATCATGTGATTTTTATCCATTTTGTTTATGTGTTGCATCACATTTATTGATTTGTGGATATTGTATCAACGTTGCATCCCTGGTATAAATCCCACTTGATCATGGTGTATGACCTTTTTAATGTATTGCTGGATCCAGTTTGCTAACATTTTGTTCTGTGTTTTAGCATTGATGTTCATCAGGGATATTGGCTTATAATTTTTTCTTCATAGAATCTTTATCTGGTTTTGGAATTAGGGTAATGCTGGCCTTATAAGATGAGCTTGGGAGTCCTTCCTCCTCTTGAATTTTTTGGAATAGTTTGAGAAGAAAAAGTGTTATTTCTTTGAATGTTTGGTAAAATTCACCTGTAAAGCCATCTGGTCCAGGACTTTGGTTTTTTCGGGGCTTTTAGATTACTGCTTCAATTTCACTAGTTGTAATCTATCTAATTAGATTCTTTGATTTTTCTGATTCAGTTTTGGAAGATTGTATGTTTCTGGGAATTTATCCATTTCTGCCAGATTTTCAAATTTGTTGGCATATATTTGTTCATAATATTTTCTTACAATCCTTTTTATTTCTTTAGTGTCTGTTGTTACTTCTCTTTCATTTCAGATTTTATTTAGGTCCTCTCTGTTTTTTCTTGATGCTTCTGCTTAAAGATTTGTCAATTTTGTTTATCTTTTCAAAGAACCAGCTCTTGATTTCATTGACCTTTAGTATTGTTTTTTTCTTTTTGTTAGAACCTATTTCATTTATTTCTGCTCTGATCTTTATTATTTCCTTACTTCTATTCACTTTGAGCTATATTTGTTGCTCTTTTCCAGTTCCTTTAAATGAAAGGAGCAAAGAAAGTGTCTGCTGAGTTTCAGGGGTTCAGCTAACAATCTGATAGTGAGATAAGACATAGAAGAGAGTCAGCTCTTTGAGGTCAGGGACTGAAATTTGTTCCACATTTTATTCTCTGCTCTGAACTTGATTATTTGCATATAGTAAGTGCCTAGTAAGCGTTTGATGAATGAAAAAAAAAACAAAACACAAAAAACTAGTTAAATACATATAGGGTTAAATTCTCTACAACTTTAATCAGATTAAAGGTCTAAGTTGAGGTTAAATGGTGGAAAGAGGGAAGAAGAGAATTAATACATACATGAGTGCATTTTAATAAAGCACTGGTGTCTTATGTGTATCTGTGCACTCATAAAATAAATAAATAGAAATAAATAAAAATAAATAAATAAAATGTCAAATGACCTTAATGAACACCTTTGCATAACATAAATTTGTTTCTCTGTTTATTTTAAGGACACTTTAATGATTATGGCATTTTTCATGGAAATTGATAGGAATACAAGGTATAGATATGAGGATGATATCAAGTTAAAATAATATTGACCCTGTCTGGCATGGCTCAGTGGTTGAGCATCAGTCTATGATCCAGGGTCTGATTCCCAGTCAGGGTACATGCCAGGGTTGTGGGCTCAATCCCCAATGGGGGACATGCAGGAGGCAGCCGATCAATGAGTCTCTCATCATTGATGTTTCTATTTCTCTCTCTTTCCCTCTTCCTCCCCCTTCCTCTCTCTGAAGTCAATAAAAAGATATTAAAATAATAATAATGATAATAGTATGGAAGCATAAGTATAGTACTTGAGTAAAGAGTGAGATTAGATTATATGCTTCATAAATACAAATAAAATATGTTAATAAAGAGTAGAAGCCAAAATATGGATTTCAAATATGGATAAATATGTGAGTATTAATATACATTAATGAGTATTCTGAAAAAAAATTAAGTATATTTATTCTGTAATAAAACAGTTGTTTTAATTATCTATTTTGTGCCATTTTGAGGGGAACATATATAGCATTTCTTTATATAAACATTCTTAACATATTACTCTTTCAATATTTACTAATGAAAATTTGTAGTATAATTTCAGTCATTGTCTCTTTCCTAAAAATGGAATTAGTTTTATCTTATAGAAGACACATGTATCTAGCTAAGAATCTATAGCTGATGCCATTTTCTTAGAATAAGACCAATGTTGGCTTCTAAAATTGTTGTTTTAATTGTGATATGAGAAAAGGAGTATAAAAGTGTGATCATATGACAGTATGATACATCTTTAGTTTAAATTCCAAGAACTGACATATTTTGATACTTTCCATTTAATAAGAAAAATTTGCTGTTGGAAATCTTTGATACACTTAAAGTTCTAATACAACATTTTGGTATATTACATTATTGTTTAGCTAAAGTTTATTTCTCCCCAATCCTGGTCTTCATAGAAAGAATACATCCTGTACCTACAGACGTTGAGCTTGGTCATGTGATTTGATTTTGTCGTTGTAGAATATGTGTAGAAATGATAGATGCTATTTTTGAGCGTAAGCATTAAGAGGCCTTGTATGATTTTGCTCACTCTCTAGGACCATCTGATCTCATCAATGCAATAAACCTCCTTTAGCCAGCTTGGTCCTCCAAAAAGAATACGAGATATTTGGAACTGACCTGAGTTCCACCCATGACTGGAGGCAAGTTCAGTCAAGCTTAGTTTAAATAAACTGAAATCCAACCAACCTATAGACATACAAGCAAGAAATAAATTTATTGTTTTATTCCATTAAGATTTTCATGTTATTTGTTACACATATTGTCAGACAATAGCTAAATTAAACAAACATACTATTATTTTGGCCTTGATATATTTTATTTATTTATATTGTTCAAAATATTACAGATGTCCTTTTTTCTCCCCATTGACCCCTTCCACCCTGCACCCACCCCCCTCCCCAGTCCCTCACCACACTATTGTCTGTGTTCTTGGCTTATGCATATATGCATATAAATTCTTTGGTTAATCGCTCCCCATGCCCCCCATCCCCCTATTTTATTTTTTAAATTTATTTTTGTTGTTGAGGGTATTACAGATGTATCCCATATTTCCCCCTTCATCCCTCTCTGCCCACCTTCCACCCCACCCTAGGCCTTCTCCTCACTATTGCCTGTGTCCATGGGCTATGCATGTGTGCATATAAATTCTTAGGTTATTCTCTTCCTGCACTGCCCACCACTTCTATCTGAAATCTGTCAGTCTGTTGCATGCTTCCATGTCTCTGAACCTATTTGTTCATCAGTTTATTTTGTTCATTTAATTCCACATATAAGTGAGACATGTTATATCTGTCATTCTCTTAATGGCTTATTTTGCTTAGCATAATAATCTCCAGGTCCATCCATGCAGTCTCAAAGGGTAAGAGATCCTCCATTTTTACAGCCGCATAGTATTCCATTGAGTAAATGTACCATAGTGGGTTGTTTTGTTTTATTTTTACATTTCTTTTTTTTTTTTTTTTTTATCCACTCATCTACTGGTGGGCACTTGGGCTGTTTCCAGCTCTTAGCTATTGTAAATAAGGCTGCTATGAACATAGGTGTGCATATATTATTTTTGATTGGTGTTTTGGGATTCTTATGATATATTTCCAGGACTAGAATAGCTGGGTCAAATGGTAGTCCCATTTTTAATATTTTGAGGAAACTACATGATGTTTTCCAAAGTGACTGCACCAGTCTGCATTCGCACCAGCAGACTACTAGGGTTCCCTCTTCTCCATATCCTTGCCATCACTTCCTTTGCTGATTTATTAAGGGTAGTCATTCATGCAGGTGTGAGGTGATATCTCATTGTTGTTTTAATTTGCATCTCTCTGATGATTAGACTTTGAGCATTTTTTCATATGTCTCTTGGTCATTTGTATGTCCTCTTTGGAGAAGTGACTATGAAGGTATTTTGCCCAGATTGTAATTGGATTGTCTTCCTTTTGTTGACTTATATGAGTTTTTTATATATTTTGGAAATTATCCCTTCATCAGATGTATCACTGAATATGTTTCCTATACAGTTGGTTCCCTTTTTATTTTGTTGATGGTTTCTTTTGCTCTGCAGAAGCTTTTTAGTTTGATGTAGTCCGATTGGTTTATTTTCTCCTTTGTTTCTCTTGCCATAGGAGATATAATAGTAAAAATTCTGCTATGTGAGATGTCTGACATTTTACTGCCTATGATTTCTTTCAGGATTTTTATGGTTCTGTGACTTACATTTAAGTCTTATCCATTTTAAGTTTATTCTTCTCTATGGTGTAAATTGGTGATCTAGTTTCGTCTTTTTTGCATGTACCTGTCCAATTTTCCCACCACCATTTATTGAAGAGGCTTTCTTTACTCTTGTCTCCTTTTCCAGATATCAATTGACCATATCAGCATAGTTCAATTTCTAGGGTCTCTATTCTCTTTCATTGATCTACATGCCTGTTCTTGTGCCAGTACCAAGTTGTTTTGGTTACAATGGCTCTGTAGTATAATTTGATATCTGGTATTGTGATGCCTTCAACTATGTTCTTCTTTCTCAAGATAGCTGTGGCTATTCTGGGTCTTTTTTTGTTCCATATAAATTTTTGGAATATTTGTTCTAGATCTGTGAAGTATTCTGATGGAATTTTAACATAGATTGTGTTGAATCTATAGATTGTTTGGAGTTGTATGGACATTTTAATTATGTTAATTATTCCAATCCATGGACATGGTATATGTTTCCACTTGTTTGTATTTTTTTTTTTTTCAATGTCTTATAATTTTCTGAGTATAGGTCTTTTGCCTCCTTGGTTAAGTTTATTCCTAGGTATCTTATTTTCTTCATTGCAATGGTAAATGAGATTGTTTTTTTAGTTTCTCTTTCTGAGAGTTCATTATTGGTGCTTAAAAATGCCATTGATTTCTGGGTGTTAAATTTGTATCCTGCTATATTGCCAAATTCATTTATTAAGCCTAGTGGGTTTTTTGGTGGATTTTTTAAGGTTTTTTATGTACAATATCATGTCACCTACGAATGATGACAATTTTACTTCCTCCTTTGCAATTTGGATGCCTTTCTCTTAATATATTTTATATTGCAATTTTCAATATAAATATTTGATAGAAAACAATATTAACAAAATCATAACATAACTTGATTTATAAAAAATGCTTAGAAAATGTATTTTACAATTTTGCATTGAGTAAATCCAACAGTCTTTTTTCTTAAGGTATCTGAGTAAAAACCAAATTGCTGTATCTATAATGATTAAGATTATATACAGCTGCATATAAGTGAAACCTAGCAAAACAGTAGGAGCTTAAATGAGATAATGTTTCTTTTTCTCTCACAAAAAATCAGTTTATACATCAGTAGTCCAGTGTTGGCATGTGCTCCACAGCACGATTAGAGACCTAAATTTAAATGTTTTTCCCTTGCTATCATAGAGCATGACCTTCATGCATGAGGTTATCTGATGTCCTAAGACAGCTGCTGGAACTGATGCCTTCACAAATGAATTGCAGGCCAGAATCAAGGATAAAGACAAAGTGTTTTTTAAATAATTTTTTGAAAAAATTAAAAATTAATAAATACCCTTCATAGCTGATTAAGCTGTCTTCACTAACCTCCATAGAAGGGCCATACAGCAACTCTACTTACATCTCACTAGCCAAGATTAGATCACATAACCACATCTTGTTTAAAGGGAGGCTCAGAAATGTAGCACAGTTAAATATGGAATTCTCTTGCTAAAGAATAAGGGGACTGGGGTGGGTTAGGAAATAGCAGTTCCAGTGACATTCCTCTGTTTGTTCACTAAGAAGAGATAATGTATTTCATTAGCCATAAAAGTTACAAAAGACTCATACTTTATATTTCAGGATAATTCAAAATCTGAATTTTTTAAAACTCAGAAAAAATGTACACAGAGTTTGAAAATACATTTCAACTGTGTTTGAATATGTTTTATATAATATTCTCATGTTCTTGTCCACCCTCCCTTCCACTCTCAGTTTAACACTGATGTTATATAAAGAGCTTGGTTCCTCATTATGTTTATTTTTGTGTGAACCTAGTTTGGTGTATTTGAATGAATTAATTAAATATATTAACCAATCCTGTTGTGCAATGTTTTCTGTGAAAATAAATATTGACATTTTATCCAAAATGCAGTAAGAGATACTAGCCTTTATTTACACATTTGTATAAGCATTGCTTGTTTCTCTTGATTTTTTCTTCTAACTCTATAATTTGAGAACACTTTGATGATTGACTTTTTATTACTGTCAGTAATCCTATTAAAACTATAGTGTACCAATATATTTTAATTTTATATCATTATTTTTTTCAATTACAGTTTACATTCGATATTATTTTGTATTAGTTTCAGGTGTACAGCTTAGTGATTAAACAATAATATTATCATTACAAACTTGTCCCCATTCCCTCTCTCCCTCTTCCCATCAATACTTCAAGTGCCCACCTGGCACAGTACATAGTTATTATAATATTATTGATTATAATCTCTATGCTGTACTTTACATCCTCAGGACTATTTTGTAACTACCAATTTATACTTCTTAATCCCTTCACTTTTTTCACCCAACCCCCAACCTCCTCCCTTGTGGCATCCATCAGTCTGTTCTCTGTATCTATAACTCTGTTTCTATTTTGTTTGTTGTTTATTTTGCTCTTTAGATCCTACATATAAGTGAAATCACATAATATTTTTCTCTATCTGACTTATTTCACTTAGCATAATATCCTCTAGTTCTATCCATGCAGTTGCAAATGATAAAATTCATTCTTTTTATGGCTCAGTGTGTGTGTGTGTGTGTGTATCACAGCTTTTTTTTATACGCTGGTCTTTTGATGGGCACTTGGGTTGCTTCCTTATCTTGACTATTGTAAATATTGCTGAAATCAACATAAGGGTGCTTATATTCTTTTGAATTAGTGGTTTTGGATGTCTTCAAATACATACTGGGAAATGGAATAGCTGGTTGATACAGCAGTTCAATTTTTAAGTTTTTGAGGAGCCTCCATACTGTTTTCTGTAGTGTCTGTACCAATCTGCATTCCCACCAACAGTGCACGAGGGTTCCCTTTTCTCCACATCCTTGCCAACACTTGTTTGATGATTTATTGATGAAGTCATTCTGACAGGTGTGAGGTGATATATCAATGTAGTTTTAATTTCCATTTCTCTGATTATTAGTGAAATTGAGCACCTTTTTGTATTTCTATTGACCATCTGTTTTTCTTCTTTTTTAAATAGGTTTAATCTTTAATGTTGAAAGTATTACAGATGTCCCTCTTTTTCCTCTCCATTGGCCCCCTCCACCCTGCTCCTGTCTCTGGCCTTCCTCACACTATTGTTTGTCCATGGGCTATGAATATATGCATCTAAATTCTTCAATTAATCTCTTCCTGCCTTCCCCCCATTCATTCTGAGATATGTCAGTCTGTTGCATGTTTCAATGTCTCTGAATCTGTTTTGTTCATCAGTGTATTTTGTTCATTATATTCTACATATAAGTGAGATCATGTGATATTTGCCTTTCCCTGACTGGCTTACTTTGCTTAACATAATACTCTCCAGGTTCCTCCATGCTGTTCCAAAAGGTATGAGATCCTTCTTTTTAAAGCTGCATAGTATTCCATGATGTAAATGTACCACATTGGTGAATACATAATTCCATTCAGTGGGTTGTCCTTTCATTTTGTTGATGGTTTCCTTTGTTGTGCATATCTTGGAAAAACTATAAAGAAAGAAGCTAGTTGAGTTGCTTAATTCCAATTTATTAGGACTAAAATCTACAATGAATTAATCTGTATATTGAGGTGTTCTTTCACCTGCTGATCCAAGCAAGACAAGAAAATAATTAGACTGTATTATTTCCAAATTTGATAGGAAACCAGTTTGTCTTCCATAGTAATATATCATTACCTGTTAAAGTATGATTATTTTTTTGTGATATACGTGGTTTCTTGGTTGGTTTCCTATGTAATTATTTTGTTTTAATGGATGAAAGTAATAAATGCATGGTTGAGGGGATATGCCAGTAGCACACACAAACTCTTCCCTGCGGCAATATTGAAATACCCTGTCACTTAATGATTTATATAACAGTTATGAGTACAGAACTCAGTGCACAAGAACATACATTCCCTGGAGTGCTGTAATAAAATTCAAAAGCAGAATCTGAATTCTCTTAAACTGTCAGAACTCACAAAATCAAAAGCTTTTTGTATGACTAACCCTCTTCCTACAGATAGATCAATTATCTTAGTCTATCATCTATTGCTATGTAATTCAGTTCAACATAACTAGGCCTTCCTTAGTTTAAAAATCCTTTATTACTTTTCTAAGGCAATGTGAATAAGGTACATATTTGTCAGAAAAAAAAATGTGAAAACAACACAGCAATTACAATAACAGGAAATGGAGGACAGTTATTAAGATTAAGTGGGTAGCCTTGAAATTGAACAATATTAGGTTCCTATATCATCTCTTTTGCTTCTTACCAGCCATGTGACCTGGGAAATTTTATCAATTCTTTAAATTTCAGTTGCCTTAACTGAAGAAATAAGGATAATAATACTAACTTCAATAGATCTTTATAAGGATTAAATGAAAAATAATTTGTAAAATCTTTAGTACAATGTTTGGCAAAAAGTTGGTAGTTATTTTTAATTTTTCTTAGTAATAAAAATACTTTAGTTGAGTATCCCCTACTATTATCCCAATCTGCAATTCCGTAAACTTTGGGAGATAAATCAAGTGTACTTTTAAAAGATCAGCCTTTCTGATGTCTGGTGGTTGAATTAAGGAACATACTATACAGAAGTCATCATTTAGACACCTTACTGGTTGGGATCACAATGAATTGGAGGAAGCCTGATTTAGAAGGATTTGTACTAAAATCACATAAGAGAATCTTCATATAAGTTCAATCTTTTCAGTTGACTTCTTAATTCTTATGTAAAGAACACTTTAGTTGTCAATATTGTTCTAGAAATTTAATTATAGTGTTGAAAAATGAATGTACTGTAACTACATTTTTATTTGTTTAAATAACTATTATATTACGTTTCTTAAAAGAATCTTATACTCCATTTTTAGCAGAGTTGTCACTTGTTTCTTGAAAATTTATGTTTCCCATAATGGTACCATTTCCCCACAGGTAGAAATATGTAATCCTGACTGTGACCAAAGTGACAATTTTTCTGAGCCAGAAACCACCACATGCAGTTCTAATATACAGTAACACATTTACTTAAGTTTAGATAAGAACTTTTTTCAAATGTTCAAATTTTGTTCCCTTTTCAAACCTTAAAGTGTTTTATTATAATTACAGTATAAAAGGAAATCGATCTTATTATTTTAAAGTGTCCTATAATCAGGGAATTGCTTTTGTGTGATGAAATTGTCATTACTAGAATTTTATGTGTGTTCTACCCTTTAAATAAAAATATACTGTTTTTTATAATCTGTAGAAGATTACTTATTGCATCAAGATTTATCTGAACTTACCTCCATGTGCCTTATCTGTTACACATTAAACCTTATAAACTCAAAAAATCATAATTCTATAAACTATATTATTCAATATACTTTATAAATTCATGATTACAATCTATCATGAAAGTATTACTAACACCATAAAATAGAAAAAATATTTTATCTTATCTTCATAAAACTTAAGTATAAAGTTAAAAAGTGTTTTCTTGAGCATTTCTGAAGCTAAGTTTTAGCAATTACCTTTTAAATTCCATGTATGTCACAAAAGATCTAAAATGTTCATGCAGTGAGCAGGAAATGAAGGCTAGAAAGATTCATTTAAACATTCAATTTGTTCTGTATGTCTTCTGAGATACAAGATTTACCTTTTCTCTTCACTTTTATTATTTTACTTTTCCTGATATTTTTCTTTTAAAACACAGTAATTCTACACATTTTACTAAAATAGGTGAAAATATAATAATTTAGATAAAATTTAGTTAATTATGTAGCTGCTTCATTGAATTGTTTGGGATTAAACAAAGTATGACAAAAATGCCTAGAACAGATCCAGGCATATAGTAGTTACTCAATAAATACTAGCTATGTGAACCTGAGAAAAAAAGACACCTACTTAGAAGGGCTCCTGGTTGCTAACTGGGCTCAAATTAAAAACAACAATAACAACAAAGAAAACAGAACCTAGCAGCTGTATCTGCACAGGGACCTCTCACACAAACTGCACTTCATGGAGAGGCCATGCTGGACTGCCTGCCTTCACTGAGCCAGCACTTAACAAGGAGCTCCTGGAATCCTATTTCAACCAGTGGGAGTGAGGCTTTCCTCATCCAGCTGGAGCTGCACAGCTCCAGCCATTCAGAGAAGCTCTATTCTGTTCAATCGGGGCAGTGCTTTCAGGGCTAATCATACTGCGAAGATTTGGAGTCCTCATTTGCATGAGGACAGACCTGTCAGGGCTCAAGGGCAGGGACTTCTGTTCATATAAGCCAGCTCCGGTCTGGCTCAGGAGCACACTTTGTTTTCACTGAATAATGAAGACTGCATCTCCCTGAGTGAGCTGAAAAACTGATGTCTCACCAGAGCAGAGTGAAGCAGACAGGCCCCAAGTAGAGCAAAGCCAAGTGGACATTGTGGAGTGGAGCTGACCAGAACAGTGCAGTGCAAAGCAGCCTGGCACTGAGGGAGGAGCAGAGCAGAGTTATATACCCAGAGAGGGGCCTGGCCCCAGGGCCACCTGGCTCAGCTGTAACAAAATTGAACGTTTTCATTGAACAAAGTTTCCTTCTTGACTGCATCCCAAATTGGAGACTCCTGTTGGCGTTGAATTGGCACCAACAACCATTGGTTGACAGCTATATTTTAAATATTCTCATGTACCTCTTCTAATATATTTTAAACAGTCACATGAGGACTGTAAATGAAATAACATTTAAAAATGCACTAAGTAGTTAAGACTAGGTACAATGCTAGTCTTTGTTTTTAACCCATTCACTTAATGTTTAACTATTGTATAAACATTAAAAATTCTCAGGGTGCTAAAGGACTCCTCTTACACAAAGTTCTGTTCTAATATTTGTCTTAATTGTTTTGGCACTACTTTTTTTGATTTTAAATTAAAGCACCTTAATATATTTAGACAGTTTCAGGCTCCATTTTTCTTCTACTTGTATTTCTTCCACTTCTGTAATCACTGAGCAAGAATATTTCATTTGGTTGTGACTGAAAACTTTGTTCTATGTGCCTAATGTTAAGTTCTCATTTTTAAAAATCATTCTTAAAATGTATTTGCAAGGTGTTTCATTTTTACACCAGTGATGTTTACCAGAGTCTCCCCCTGCATCTCCAGTTCACATCCCTGCAGACAGCAGTGGCTCACTAAGGTAGACCAGGAAAGGAAACTTCCAAAGTGCGAGAAAAACAGAAGTCCATGGAAGCTGCGGGCTCACTCAATGCTGTCTTTATCTGAGGTCTGATACTTTGTATCTTTTTGTAATCAGTTAACTATTTGCTTTTAGGAACATAAATTAGAAATAGTATAAGGAATAACATTCAAGACATTCAAAGCTAAATGGAGATTTAGTGTACTATGTAAGTTAAAAACTTTGAACTATGCATTTAAAAAAATTTTTGTAATTCTATTTTATCAGATGCTTTATCATTATTTAAAATTACAATAAAAGAGGCTGAGGTTTATGATCAGAGAAGGTGAAAACACACAAACACAAGCTAGTACAAAACTAAAAAATGGCAAATGAACTTTGGAAGAATTTTATAAAATCTAAGCAAAAACAGTAGCCTTGAAAGCTTAGGCTTTAAATCAAATGGGAGTTTGTGGGATGGGAAGTGGGCAGGAGGCGGTTGAGAGAGAAAAAGTGTTGAGTTACAAAAGCCTTTGTGTCAAGAATAAAAATGCTGGGACAAATTTTAATGCAAATACACAGAATGATGAGGCATGAGGAATATTTTTGTAAAAGTGAGAGAAGAGTAATAGAATAAGCCCTAGAAGTTCCCTGAGAGAGGCACCTAAACCCACTTGAATAGGAACAGTGTGGGCTCGCCTCCCGCACATAGCTCAGGGAGACTGCAAAACTTTCCCAGGAGCTCAGTCCTGCTGGGGAGCCCTTGAGTAGCAAAGTAGCACAACTGAGGCTGATTTTCAGAGACTGGAGCCTGGCTGGTCTTTTGCTTCACTGCCTGCAGGAGAAGCAGTCAGGATTCACCACCAACCCTCCTAAAAGGGTAGAAATAGTGCTCTTAGATGCAAAGAACCTGTGCTTGTCTAAGAAAGATGCAGACTGAATAGAAATATTGACCAAGGGGAAGGCAGTCCTGAAGACAGAAACAAAAGACATTAGCACAGGACAAGAAAGGCCCAATGAAGTTGACTAAGTCTGAGAGAATGTCAGCAGGAAACAAATAACCCAAGCACCAGACGTTGACAGGAACATCGAGCTGGGGGTGGGATTTCTCTGCCCCTGCCCCAATGTAAGTACTTCCCCAGGTAGCACCCAGTACTCCAAGTGATTGAATTTAAACCTGAGTTTATCAAGTTCAAGTCTTAAACACATTGAGTTTAACTTGAATTGGCAAGAATCATCAGAAATGAGTTAAGTCAAATTCAATTTTAGAAAAACAAAGAATATTCTATTTTTAGGAGAAGCAAATGGGTGGTTATGAAATTCACACTTTTTCTAATTACTACTGAATATAGCTAATACTCCTCAAAGTCATGCTGTAACATTATTCTGAGCCTCACCCTCAGAAATCAGTTTCTAGACATTGTATATATTTCAAGCTGTCAAACTCAATGTTCAGAAAAATTATGGTTCATTTCTTCTCCAAATATTGGAAATGTTAGTCAAATAGTTTCTCCTTTAAATAATATGTTTAGACTAAAAAATAGCTCATTTTACTTTGGTCCATACTTTATAACTCACTTTGTTGTTGCTGTTAATACTGCTCTAGTTGTCTCTACTGCTATTTAATATAATACCAGAGGAGCTGCTAGTCATGCATAATCTCACCACCTAACACAGCTATTTTTATTTTGAATAACTCCTCAAAGGTTTATATATGTTGCACAGCTGCAACCAAGTTGTTTACATTTTGTACTCGGCTACATTAACTTTACATTATATCCTACACATTTTCCATGTTTCTACATAGTGTTATAATTATAATAACATGCATCATACTGATGAACCATAATTACTTAAATAATTTTTAATTAAGTATCCCGACTATTAACTCGGATCCCTACTAGGTAGCATTTAATATTTTGTTTATGGATGTCTAAATTTAAAGTATGCACAAATATATACATTCCTTTATTTATGTTAAATAATGAGGATGTATCTGAAGTCAAAAGACTTTAGTGTCACTGTGGCTGTTACTGAATTTTACAAAATAAGATTATAAGAAAATACCAGGTCATTTGTGCTGAAAGACAGAACTGCTACAGTTCTTCAATCCCAGTACGCTTTTTTAATATTCCATATTTAGAATCAATTATATGCTAGTTATTAAAATGAACTTGCCAGCATCTAGACAGTAAAGTTATTTAACAGATATCATTGTCTGTGTATATATAAACTTTATTCTCTATAGATATCTGTCTACCTAATTGTCACCACAGTTGCATTATTCGCATTCTCTGAATTCTAATTTAAACATAGATCCCAAAATTCTTTCTAAAAACCTTTAATATGCAGTATGATTACACTGAGAGACAAAAGATATTCTGTACTTTACAATGACCTATCATGTTTGTGACAATGCAAATGCAGCGAGAAACAAATGTTGCCCACATACCTCAGGAGATAGCACAAAATTTCAAAGTTAGTAGATGTTGATATAATCTACTGAAGGATTAGTCATAAATCAATCTGTCAAAAGTGTCAAGCTAGCTTTCAAGAAAAGCTACTTAACTTTAACTTAGACATAAAAAAATAATACAGCTTCCAAAGAAGAGTGGGAAACAAAAAATATTAAACATCTGTATATCTAAAAACATATACTGTCACTTCTAAGGGCATTAATATCATGAGCAAAGTATGAAAACCAAAATATTTCCGGGGATTGAAAAAGTGACTCTAATTTAGAAAAATTTATGCTGAATGTGAAGCAAATGAGGCTCAAATTTGTAGCAATGATAGAAGAAAGGGTATGTAATTAAATGGATAAGTGATGCTCTTATTAGTTAGTGGTAAGTAGAAATAAGATACATTTAATGCTATGTTACCTATTATCCCTTTATCCCCTAATATGTTATTAAACTAGCAGTGCATCTTAAGACCCATGTCACTTTTATTTGAGGTTATAAGGCAATTGGATTCTAACCCATTAAAATGTTATCTTAGCTAGTTTATACTCTGTGGGATAATCATAAAAGTATAGATTAGGTTCTGTAATACCTGGGTTTTTAAGATCAGCTATCATTTTTACTAGCAGTGTGGCTGGTAAATATGAATGGAAGCTTACTCTTATAAGGTTACTTCACAGTAAATGGAACACATGTGGGTATGCCTGGTATTTGGTTGGTGCACTCTCCTTTAGGTTCTCACTTAAAGTGCTGAAAAAGGTTTGCAGCCCAGAAGGAAAGAAAAAAATGGCAGGTTTTTTTTTTTTCTTCTTTCACATTTCAGAATCTGTTGCAGCCTTCTGTCTGCCTGAAGGAGCTAATTTTATTCCTGTTAAAATAAAAAATAAATAATATGATTTCTCCTTCTGAAACCTTTGCAAGAATATCCTCAGTGGTAAAGACAGCAAAATGCAGCTTTTCATAAAATGCTTCCGAGTAGATTTTTAGGTTTTGAAGCTACCCCCTAAATCATATGAAAGGAATATATCTCCAAGAAAAATAAAAAGTTAAATTTAAAAAAATTAAAAATAGAAATGATTTTTAAAATGTTCAACACATTACTTTGAAATCTACATGCTAATGGGTGTGATCTGGGGCTGTCATTTCCAGTTATGGTTTCGGTCCTATGGTCTCTGAGGTTTTGTGGTATTACCTCCAAACAGTGGACTAATAGTGCATTTTTTTAGTCTATGTGCAAACATTGCATCTAGTTTTTGCGTTTTTACATTTGCACAGATCACTGAGATACAATGTGAAGTATTTAATTGCTCAGTCCTCAACTGCTGAAGTATATGCTTTCATCAAAGTCTTAAAGACTTGGGATCAAAGTCATTGCTTTTTCAATACACATGTGAAGTTATGTACTCCAGAGTTTATGATAAGTTTAATGACAATAATGTATCTGCTAACTAAAATTACTCTCATTATCACAACAGAATACCCACCTCCTCCCCTTGGGATGTACTACAAATATTGTGTAGTATTAAACTTTATATTAACATTCAGAACAGTACAACTTGATTAAACCTGTGAGCCGTTAGGTAATAGTAAAATATCAAATTATTCTGTATATGTTTTTGTGAGTTTAAACTACTTTTATCTATCTTTTGAAACAATAGAACTTTGCCTTTAGTCAAGACATCTTATTTTAAAATCTAAAAATAGTGAAATAAATTATCATTCACATTATATTATAGAATCTTTAGCCTTGAAAACTGAGAGAAACTTGGTAGTATACAGCATCAACTATGCATGAGTAAAGTACTTACTGTGCAATTAGGTTTTATGTCCATTTTTACCAGTGTATTTAAATTCAGTGATTGTATGTTGTTATTACTAACAAAGTTGGGTTTCATGCTGCACTCCTTGGGGTCAGTTAAATATATACTATGCTTGAATTTAATCTCATCACATCTTTACCAAATTAATGAGCAGACACTGTAGGTATAACAATTAATAAGAAATGGTTTCTGCCTTAGAATCTATATGCAAAAAACACTATAACAGTATTATAAGTAAATTGGCTCTGGTAAAAAAATTAAAGGAGAGATAAATTCTAGGAAGTCAAGAAGAAAGTGATGCCAGAAAGAGTAATTTTGGGTGTAACCAATTTTTTCAGATGCTACTCTCAATCTGTACAACATTAAGAGAATTACATTAACTTTCCTCTGCCTCAGTTTCCTCATTTATAAAACAGGGCTAGTATTAGTTTCTTCCTACCAGGAGTCATGACAGATTACATATAATAATAAATATTGTACAGTTAACATAGTGCTGGCACATAGTAAGGACTTATATATGCAGTAGGGTTTTCTTGTTTTTAACTGTCTGACCTGAAGATACAAGTTAAGGAGCAATCAATGTTGAGGTGTTAGAAGAAGCCATTAGTATTAATGAGGTAGTGTAGCAAGGCTGAACTGTGCCCCCCCCCAAATGTAGCTCCCCAAATGTAGCTCCTGCATACAAATTGTCTTATAAAGTTTTTTTTTAATTATATATTTTTAAAATGTTATCTTTATTGTTGAAAGTATTACAGATGTCCCCTTTTTTCCCCATTGACTCCCCTCCTCCCCACTTCTGTCCCCTCTCCAGGCCTTCACTCCTGTGTCCATGGGTTATGCATATATGCATATAAGTTCATTGGTTGATCTCTCCCTCCACTACACTTCCCTCTGAGAATCCTCAGTCTGTTGCATGCTTCCATGTGTCTAAATCTATTTTTGAGGATTTAGAGAAAAAGGAACCCTAGTACACTGTTGGTGAGAATACAGACTGGTACAGCCACTATGGAAACCTATGGAGTTGCCTCAAAAAATTAAAAATGGAACTGCCATTTGACCCAGTGATCCCACTTCTAGGAATATATCCTAAGCAGCCTGAAACACAAATCAGAAAGAATACGTGAACATAGGAGTTCATAGCAGCATTATTTACAGTAGCTAAGATCTGTAAACAGCCCAAGTGCTCATCATTACAGAGTGGATAAAAAGCTGTGGGACATTTACACCATGGAATACTCTGCAGCTACAAAAAAGAAGGATCTCTTATCCTTTGGGTCAGCATGGAGGGAACTGTAGATTATTATGCTAAGTGAAATAAGCCAGTCAGAGAAAGACAAGTATCACATGATCTCACTTATATGTGGAATCTAATGAACAAAATAAACTGACAAAATAAAGTTATATTGCATATATATATGTGTGTATTACATATATAAATATATATTATATATAATATATATTACATATATGTGTGTGTGTATATATATATATATTTCTAGGCCTCTTTGAAGCAGAAATACTGGTGGTTCAGAGCTGGAATTTGTCCTATGACTCTCCGGCATGCCTAAATATGAGGACCATAAATACAGAGTATCAAAAAAATCACATATAAAATCCCGAACACCACCCACGTTTAGAACTCAGAAAAAGGAAAAGGAGTTCTGTAAGAGAATGAGGAGCAGCCACAGATGTAGATGTAGGAAGCAATTCAAGAGAGCACTGTCTTAGAATTCAAGAAATAAAGAATTTAAGAAAATCCACCATTGCCTATCTCTTATTCTACAATTTTCTGAAAAACAAAGAGAAATATTACAGGCATCCCAGTCAGCAACCATTTGCACACGCCCAGTGCCCCAGCACCAGAAAAAGTCCTTTCTTTACCCCTCACAGCTCCATCTCCTCGTCTTGATGTTCTCTTTACCCACGTGACCAGTATCTCGAACATAGTGTTTACTATTCTCTGTATTTCTTTATACATATATATTTCTCTTCAAAATTCATGCTTTAAACTTAAATTTTACAATATTCCTGCTTCAAAATTAAGTTTAGCTCAATATTACTTTCGTAAAACTTAGCCATGATGATGTGTGTAGCTTGAGTTCACTTTTCATGCTGTATCTTGTGTTACATTTTATGAAGTCTACAGTCTGATTATTCTACCTCTTATTGATGTTTAAATTATTTTCTGTTTTCTATGTCATGAATATTCCTGTTTCCTTGTGTACAAGAATTTATCTGTTCTTATGGTAATATATTTTTATTGACAAATTGCTCTCCATACTTATACCACTTTACATAGTCATCAAGGCTATATTTTTAGATGGCAGTTTTCTGTGGATCTCTTGAATTTTTTGCATATCATTGTGCAGAGACACTGTCTTTTTATTTCAGCCTCTCTTTTCAAGTTCATTTGCATAGCAAACATCCTAAGAATATAGACATAGTGTCTCCCTCTGGAATTTAAGGAAAGTCTGTTCAATGTCTAGTGCAATAAATATAATGTCTCGCTCTTACATGATGCCGGAACAGGTTTGGTTACTATCAATTACAAAATACTAAGCTTTCTTAAGTTCAGGGTTTCTCAGAAGTGATACAAACCCAAGTTCTGTGTAAAATCCACTGGGCACTTCTGCATCACCCCTGTAGGATTTGGGAGGCAAGGGGAACCAATGTGAACGTGAAGCTTACGCTTTCCGTTTATGTTGATGTACAAAGATCAGATACATATTATACAGCAACTATGCTTGTAATAGTTACATAAATAAAAGGAAAAGGAAAATGTATGCAAAGAACAGGAATTTATAAAAATGGCACAACAGAATTCTTTTAGACTTTATTCTTTTAGAGTAGTTTTAGGTTCATAGCAATAATCAAGCAGAATGTACAATGGTTTCCCATATACATCCCAACACGTGCACAGCCTTCCATAAAATCAGCGTCCTCTACCCGAGCTGTATGTGTGTTAAAACTGATGAACCTACATTGACCCATCATTATCAGCCAAAGCCCATAGCTTACATTATGGTAAAGTCATGGTATTTTACATACAATAGCTTTGGGAAAATTTATAAATACACATATTCACCATTATTTTATCACGCAGAGTAGTTTTATCACCCTAAAAATCCTCTGTGCTCAGTTTACTCATCCTTCTGTCTCCCCTAGCTCCTGGTAACTACTAATCTTTTTACTGTCTCCATACTTTTGCATTTTCCAGAATGTCATACAACTGGAATCATAGAGAATGTAGCCTTTTCAGATTGGTTTATTGTATTTATTAATATGCATTTAGGCTTCCTCCATGTCTTTTCATGGCTTGAAAACTCGTTTCTTGTTAGCACTAAATAATATTCCATTGTCTGGTTGTAGCCCTATTTACTTTTCGTCTTAGCTGCTGAAGGACATCTTGGCTGCCTCCAAGTTTGGGCAATTAAAAAGCTTCTATAAATGTCCAAGAGCAGATTTTTCTGTGGACATATGTTTTCACCTCCTATGAGTAAATACCAAGGAGCACAATCACTGGGTCATATGGGAAGAGCGTATTTAGTTTTATAAAATAAACCACCAAACTATCCTCCAAAGGTGGCTGTACTGTTTTGCATCCCCACCAACAGTGAATATGATTTCCTAGTTGTCTACATCCTTGCCAGCATTTCATGTTGTCCATGTTTGGACTTTGAGTATTTTAATGTGTGTAGGGGTAACTCAATTTTGTTTTAATTTGCATTTCTCTGATGATATATAACGTGAAGCATCTTTTTTGTTAAAAATCTGTGGCCCATTGTTTAAATGTTGTTGTTTTTTGTTTTTTTCCTATTGTTAAATTTTAAGAGATCTTTATATCTATATTTTGGATAATAGTTCTTTATCAGTGTATTTTTGCAAATGTTTTCCTCCAGTCTGTGGCTTTTCTTCCATCCTCATGATAATGTCTTTGGTAGACTAAGAAATTTTTAAATTAAAGAAGTCCAATTTATTAATTATTTCTTTCATGAATTGTGCTTTTGGTGTTGTATCTAAAAGTCATTGCCAAGCCCAAGGTCTGCTAGATTTTCTATGTTGTCTTCTAGGAGTTTTGTAGTGTAGTGTTTTCCTTGAAGGCCTGTGATTCATTTTGAGTTAAATGTTGTGAAGAGTGTAATGTCTATGCCTAGATTCAATATTTTGCATGTGATTGCCAGTGTTCTAGCAAAATTGCTGAAAAGACTGTCTTTGCTCAATTGTATTTTCTTTGCCAAAGATGAGTTTGCTATAAATAAATTAAGAAGTAAATTTACCTCTCCAAGTCTCAAAATTGAGATTTCAATAGACTTCAATAGACCATTGTTGTAGATCTTTCTGACTCTTTTTTTAAAAATGTATCTTTATTGATTTCAGAGAGAGAAAGGGAGAGAGAGAGAGAGAGAGAGAGAGAGAGAGAGAGAGAGAGAGAGAGATAGAAACATCAATGATGAAAGAGTCATTAATCGGCTGCCTCCAGCACGCCCCCAACTGGGAATGGAGCCCCCAACTGGGAATGGAGCCCCCAACTGGGAATGGAGCCCACAACCTGGGCAGGTGCCCTGATCGGGTATCGAACCTCGATCTCCTGGATCCTAGGTCAATGCTCAACAGCTGAGCTATGGCCCGCTAGGCTCTTAATTACTCTTAATATTAGATGACATATTAAATCTGTTTATATGCCAGGCTATTCTGTGATAATTTGGTAATTATATGCAAACATCTGCAACATTTGTTGCTTATTATAAAAATGTACTCTTTTGAACTTTGATAAAATGTATTTATAATATTAGCTTTCTTATTTAATAAAGTTTCAGAATGTTTTTCCCCCACTTGGTTACAACACAATCAAGTACCTCAGAATAAAATACTGGGAACATTATTGCATAACTATTTTGATTTCAGGCTGGACAACAGCGTTGGTGGGAACAGGAGATTAAAATAAATGGAAATATTCAAAAAGGAGAATTAATTACATATAATTTGACTGAGTTAATTAAACCAGAAGCTTATGAAGTTCGGCTAACACCTCTCACCAAATTTGGCGAAGGGGATTCAACAATTCGTGTCATCAAATATAGTGGTAAGTAGCCTTTTATTTAAAAGTATTTATTTTTATGCTAATCTTTCTGAAATAAGCAGCTTGCTGCTATCTACCAAATTTAAACACAACCTAAAATTTAGCCAAGTGAACAAAAATACCCTACAAAACTTAATCATAAATGGTAATATTTTATTACAAATGTAGAGAGGTAGAATAATGTTTTAGTTAACATTAAACCTATGTAATAATGTCAGCAATATCCCTTTATTTTCTATCCCATAAGTTATGATGCAATATTTCTGAATTTTTAACTTTTTAAGTTCTTAATGGCTTAGAAATTTATATCATTGAAAAGTTAGCAAATGTGATCAAAATGTGTTTTTTTTAATTTTTTTAAACTAATGGACTTTATTTTTTGGAATAGTTTTAGGGTTACATAAAATTGAGAAGAAAGTATAGAGAGCTCTTATATATGCCCTCTCCCCGACATAATTTTCCCTATTTTTAACAGCTAACATTAGAATCAACAACTGTTACAATTGGTTAATCAATATTGACATTTTATTATTAGAGTAAATAGTTTATATTAGGGTTTATTATTTGTGTTTACAATTGTATGGATTCTGACAAGTGTGTGATGTTACTTATCCACCATTACAGAACCACACAAAATAGTTTTCACTCCCTTAAAAATTCACTCTGTTCCATCTATTTGCTTCTCTATTCTTCCTCTAACCTTCAGAACCACTGATCTCATTTTTTATTATCTACCATTTTGCCTTTTCCAAAACATTGGAATCATACACCACACAGTCTTTTCAAATTGGCTTATTTCACTGAACAATACACACTTAAGTTTTTCCAAGTCCTTTATAGCTTGATAACTTATTTCATTTTCTTGTTGAATAATGTCCCATTGTATAGAAGTGCTACAGTTTCTTCATCCATTCACCTATTGCTGAAGGAGATCTAGGTAGACGCTTTTGGTCATTATTTTCTTTTAGATTGCTAATGTTAAAAATATCTAAATGCTCATGTGTGTCTGTTAAGCATTTAATATTTCTGCACTATTTACATGTCCTACTTGACAAAAATTAAAATTGCTATAAAACTCTAAAAAATAAAAATAGTGATCAAAAACTTTATCTAAAAAGTGGAAACAACGGCAATGACTAGCTCCAGAACTGTCCAAGTATTTTCAGGGTTGAGTGAATCAGTGGCAATATATTTCATATTTTATTTCATTAATCCAGTTAAATATTATTTTCTTTTTGTCATTATCAGAGTTTGACTTAAAAAGATAATAAAATGTAATTTTTTTGTAGTTGAAGGTCTCTATTCTGTCTAACATTAAGTATATTTTTCCTACTTATGAAAGAGTGAATATTGTCAAAAATAAGAACTAAAGTTAAACTACTGACTCATTAAAGCTTCTTTTTCATATTAAACCACTCTTTTTTCTTCATTCTTTTCTCATTAGTCAGAGTATATTGGGCCTGATGTTCAACTTTCATTAAAAGATTAAGATACACAGGTTGGGGCAAAAGTAGGTTTACAGTTTTTCATGTGGAAAATAATACAATAATTAATAATACAAGAATAAACTGTGTTTTGCATACTCACAACTGTAAACCTACATTTTTCCCACCCTGTGTACTGTAGAGTGGAACATTCATTAAAGATTGAGGAATGTAAAAGCATTAGAATCACTGCGTATCTTTTTTTTTTAATGTGGTCCTTTAAAAATATACCTTTTATGTTAGTGATATAAATATTATGCAGAATAATTGTTATTTTTTAATCACTTCCATGATTCCATTGGACAGAGAACTAGATAGCATCCCAGTATATTATTTTTCTAAAGTTTGTAAAATATGAATCATTATCTCCTATCTTTATTTTATTTTATTTTTAAATTAAATTTACTGGGGTGACATTGGTTAATAAGATCATATAGGTTTTAAGTTTACATTTCTATTATACATGATCTCTATATTGCATTGTGTGTCCCCCACTTAAACGGGGTGGGAAATAGTAAAGGGTAAAGGGAACCAAATATAAGGTGACAGAAGGTAATTGGACTTTGGGTAGTGGGCACATAATGCAACATCTCCTCTTATCTAATGTTTATTTTCCTTGCCACTGAGTTATAAAACTCTAGACTATTTAACATGGAGGGTTATTAGAAACTATGTATTAATATTTATTTCTTTAAAAGATGAATATATTAGAACCCAAGAAGTTTTGGTGTCTTATAAAGTTAAACAATTATGAAATGATAAACTCTGAAGAGAACTAGGGCTTGTCACTCAATGACAGAGTATCTATGCTTTCTTGCTTAGTTTAGAAATTATTATGACTTTTATTAAAGAGATATAGAAAAAAAACTTTCTGAACTCAGTAGTTCTTATTGAAAAATATGAGACAACAAACTAAAATGAAAAATAAATCTGGAAAATAAATATTATGTTTAGTTTCAATTTTCTTTATCTTTACATTCTGAAGCATACTTATTAAAATTATAAATATTTTCATTAAAATTTACTAATTTTATATAATACAGAAATGGGTAAAATATATTTTAATGGTATATAGCCATTTATATGAAATTAGACATGTAAGTTCCATTGAAAGAAGAAAAATAAATTCATCTCAATACTCAAAACTTAGAATGGCAAATTTTCACAAGGGTAATTGTGCTACTTATAGTAACTTTGTTGACTAAAAATATCATAGGAGTACCCAATTAAAATTCAGTCTCTTTCCTCATAGACACAGAGAGTTGACTGGTGGTTGTCAGAGGGGCAGGAAGTTGGGAGACTGGGTGAAAAGGTGAAGAGATTAAGTACAAATTGGTAGTTACAAAATAGTCACAGGAATGTAAAGTACAGCATAGAGAATATAGTCATTAATATTGTGATAACTATGTATGGTGCCAGGTGGGTACTGAAAATATTGGGAAAGACACTTTTTAAGGTATATGATTGGGTAACCACTATGCTGTAGGCCTTAAACCAATACAAAATAATATTAAAAGTAAGCAACAATTAAAAGATAAATTAATTAATTAAAATAAAAATTCAGTCTGATCGGAGGTTACTTTTAGTTGCTACATATTTCTTAGAATTAAATTATAATTCAGAAATGCTTGCTTCTTTGAAAGATAATACATAGACAATTTTATATTATTTTAATTATGAAATAATTTTAATTTTTATAAATTAATTTTCAAATTAAAATACATTGATATTTTGCAAGAAAAATAATTATGTTTTCTCCACTTCAATGGAACTAGTAAATGTATAGTCCCTTTTGCATGTTATTTATTTCATAATTTTTAATGAGGAATACAGAATAAGAAAAACAATTAACGAGAATGATCTTTCTTCTGTATATGGATAGCAAAAGTATGTAATTGAAAAACTGACCCATTTGTTAAATTGATCTCAATGTACTAATGTAACAATTATATATGAACATGTTTTGTGCATGTGTATGCATTTATTGACTTTCATACTTAACTAATAATGTCCCAAGTTTAACATAAGTGGTTAATATCAAACACTAGAAATTAACAACAAAATACATAAACTTTTGCAGGTTAGAATAACTGCCCATTGTAATCTTGGGAGAGTACAATAATGCTGTCCTTCATCCAGAATGGAATTTTCTTTCTGAGTGATAAATGATTAATCAATATATACAGAAACCATTTTGTCTTTTAGGTTAGATATATTTTTGCTGTTGTTTCAGTTAGATATCAATTGTAGCCCTGGCAGGTGTGGCTCAGGTTGTTGGTTCAATTCCTGGTCAGGGCACATGCTTGGGTTGTAGGCTTGATCCTGGGTAGAGAGTGTGCAAGATTGATGTTTTTCTCCCTTCCTCTCTCTAAAATAAAAATCAATAAAATTCATATGTGTGTGTGTGTGTGTGTGTGTGTGTGTGTGTATAAAGAAATCAATTGGTACTTGTTTTGCGAACACAGTTTTTTAAGATAAATATTTCTTCTGGTGTACAAAAATGCAAAGATGTTGCTTAGCATTTGAAAACTCTGTTTTTGTGTACACATTTGTATGAATGTAATTAACCAAAGAAGCATTGAAGTGACTATTTGTTTTAGGACACATATATGATGTGATATGAGGATTGCTTTATTTTCATATACATGGTGTTATTTTCAGCAGAAGTAAATAACAGCCAAACAACTAAGGTGTAATCTGTTGGATAATTGCTTTCAGTATTAAAATATCTAGATTATATGTTGGCCTACTGTCAGCCTCAGTTTTGATTTCTGTGTTTTCCTTAGCTCTAGTTAAGATATAAAAGGTCAGCAACTCCATTTTTTGGAAAATGACAAGTTCCACATGCTATTAAACATTGATCTTTGGGTACTTTCAGACTGTTATTGCTGAACAGTAGGGTCTATTCAATCCCCTAGAATAAAATGGATTGCAGACATAACTCTCTGTGGTCACAGTGGGGAAGATCATTAAGTTTTGGTAAAGAACTATGAGACACTGATTAGGCTTTTATTGATAAAAGACATTTAAGCCATGCTAACATTATTTTTTGCTTTCTTTGTAGCTCCTGTTAATCCTCATTTGAGTAAGTATATTTTCACAATAAAAACGGCATTGTATTTCACAATTAAGAGAAATAGAAAATGCATAAACATACAAATACTATTTAGCAACTACTGTTATTTGGTTTTAAATAGGCTGGCTTTGAATCAGCAAAACCAGCATTAAATGCGAATTTTAAGTTTCAAAGGATATTAGCATAAAGACAAATTATTCAATATTGATATTGATTTTTATAAATTTTTCTAAACATGGAGCATTTACTCCAACCTGCTTAATGTTTGTTATTTGTGTAACTGTGGAATTATTATTTTCTTTTGAGGTATTACATATCATTTTTATTGCTATTATTTTTCTTTAATTTTCCGTTTTTGGTTTTTATATTCCACTCATAAAATACTATTTTTATTTAGACAATTCTATTTGAATGGTTTAATCAAGATTTTTCATGGAGCCCTGGCTAGGTGGCTCCATTGCTTGGAGTGGCATCCCATCCCATACACCAAAAGGTTGTGGGCTCTATTTCTGGTCAAGGCACATACCTAGGTTGCAAGTTTGGTCCCCACCAGGGCACAAATGGGAGGCAATCTATCAGTTTCTCTTTTACATAGGTGTTTCTCTCTCCCCTTTCCTCCCTCTCACTAAAGTCAATATAAACATATCCTCTGATGAGGAATGGAAGACAAAAAATATTTTTCATGGATCACTATTCTGTATATATCCCAATCTTTTATGAAAAATGAAGATAATCTGGTCACCATCCTCTTAATAATATTTCACATTAAAATTAAGAATTGATTTTTGCTTCTTATTTTGTGTTTAGGAATATGTTGTTCTTGGCTAATAAAGGAATGAAGAGCCTCTTTGCACTCTCACTCCCATCCATCCAAAAGTCTCCATTACCTATACTTAGGGAAGAAAACATTGGATGCCAAGTCTTTTCTCTCATTGTACTGTAGTTCCTTTTCGGCAATGGTCTTTCACTTACTATGTAACAAAGACAAAACTACAGAATCTGTTCTTGCTGTATTTTCTACTAAAGATCCTCTTTAATGCCACTTCTCCATATTCAAATTATAATATTGAATATTTTTATAGATCTCTATTGTTTACATATTGCTTTCATGTGTAAAAGTTTATTTTAATCATGACAAATGACCCTTTAATGTGGATATTATTATCAACCCTTTGAGGTTCACTCTCATTACATGGTTTAGCACAAATGCATCTTCCTCCACTAAAAGTTTCCTCTTGTTGATTTCTCATAATAATTTATCTTCATCTGTGTGGTAAAATAATCCTCCAGTAAATTATAAAATATTTAAAAACTGCATGTTTCTAATTTCTCCTTATGTCTTACTATCTTGTGTTTATCACAGCATCTGATATTTAGCAGGTGTTCAAATGATCATTTGTTAAGAGAACAAATACATGACAGTTTCAGGATGAATTAATTGCATAAATAAGATTCTCCCTGGCTTCTTTCCATGGCACTATTGCTAGTTAATTACTATATTGATTATAATTCCTTTCAAGGTAGGTTCTCTGACTGCATACTAACTAGAAATGTTTAAAAAGAGTTGTCATGGGAAGATTAAAACTAGATACAGGATAAAGTTTACAAGTATTTCAATTCAAGGAAAAAAAATTTTGAACAGCCTAGCTACTGAATGAAAGGCATATGAATATCTAGTACATGGAGTGTTTGCTAACAGATTACTTCAATACAAGATAATAAGTATTATTAATATTTTTGGCAAATGAGAAAGTTTTACAGAAGAGATGATAATTGAGCTGGGGCCTGAAAGTTGAATAGAGGCCCCTTAAGTGAAGGTGAAGAAAGGCATGCCTGTCTTTGAGATGAAGGTCATTTTCAGATAGCAATTGAGCAAAAGCTCAGTGTGTCTGGAGTATGGTGTTCAAAAGTCCTGGAAGCCAGAAGAGTGTCTTGAAGATAAACAATTTAGAATTTGAATGCTTCTGTAAAAAGCTTGGATCCTTTAGGTCATAGTTAGCAATATCTCTTCTTCAGCAAGCATTTTACATGTAGTCAAACAATGGATTGGATATTTTATTTTTAAAATAATTTCGAGCATAACTTTCTACATCAAAGATTTCCATTAGCTGTGTACTTTATGGTTTTTAATGAATAGTCAATACGATGGAAGCTGAGAGTTGTTTAGAATAAAGATTTTTAGTAAGTGTTACACAATGATTCCTGTAAGTTATCAAGGATAATTATTTTTATATTATTGACAGTTACATTTTTCCTTATTAATTGATTTATTTAACCCTGCTATTGCCTTCAAGTCCTAAATACATATAAGAAAAATGTTTTATAAAACAAAGCCATTTATAAATTCAGGCTCTTAATAAGCTAGCCAGGCTTTCAATAAGAGATGAAAATAGACCAACATGTAAAAGAAGGTAATGTTTTGTTTTAGATTTTTGCTATGGAAAGAATTTTTCATTCCCTCAGACTACTTTACCTGAGATCTGCTTCTTAAACACTACAGTATTTTTTAAGTTTTGTCATTTGTTTTCAAGGTATGATTTATATATGGTAAAATTCATTCTATTTAAGACTTATTTAAGAGTCATTGGGCTATTCATAGTCATGTAGCCAGCACCACAAAGTTCCATCACCCCTAAAATTTCCCTATGCTCCTTTGTAGTTAAACCTCCATGCACCAAGACCCTAACAAACTTGTTTTCTGTTACTCTAATTTTGGTATATTTACAATATACTTATTGATAATCCTCTACAACTTATTAAAACATACTTTCCCAGTAATGATACTGTTAATAAAGTTAAAAGGAAAGGGAAAATTAAACAGTTCAGGAAAAGCATCTAAATGAGAAAAAATAAGAAAGTGCTACTAAATCTTACTTGTTATATGTTATTTATAATTATTTGTAATGAATTTTTATACCATTTAGCAATTTCTTCCAAAAAAATTTTTCTCTTGATAATAAAGTTTTATAATATTTGGAATATACATTGGCTAAATTATAAATTATAGTGTGTCTGAAACATCTTAACAGAAAATAATTAATTGTAGGATGGTAATGGAATACATATTATATTTAATATGATAATAGATGTGATATGAGGTATTATGTATTGGCAACAAATCAAACTATTCCTAAATGCTCTTTTGCATTTCATCAACTTGCATAGTACTTAAGTGAATGTATCCAAAATATCCACTTCCAAAATATATAGAGTAATTTCATGTGGGGTGTGTAGGAAGCAGCCAATCGATGTTTTGCCCTCACATTTATGTTTCTCTCTCTCCCTCTCCCTCTCCCTTCCTCTCTCTCTAAAAATCAATATTTTTTTTTAAAAAAACTTGTTATAGTCTGGTTCTTCATTAGACCCCAAAAATGGATTTATTAAATTTTAAAAATGAGGGTCTTCTATTTAATTTTTTAATCTTTTGATTGGAAAATTTAACAGAAAGGAAAAATGGTTAGTTGTCAAGAAAACCATGTTCTACAGGTTCCAATGTACACCAGTAGTGCTCCCGTGTCCTTCTAATACGCTGCTTATTTCATTAGGAAGGGTGCCCTCAGACCAAACCTGACTGGACTGTTTTTTGTTTTGTTTTTTATTGTTCAAGAAATTTCAAATGTTTCTTTTACCCCCATTGACCCATTCCACCCTGCCCCACCCCACTCCCCAGTTCCTCACCACACCATTGTCCGTGTCCTTGTGTTATGCATATATGCATATAAATTATTTGGTTAATCTCTCCCCCTCCACGCATCTGCTCCTTTCCATGCCTCTGAGATTTGTCTGTCTGATCCATGCTTCCATGTCATACAGTCATTTCTGTGGCAATCCAAAAAATATATATGAAATCAAATTGAAATGAGTTCTGGAGTCGCTCAAGTATCTCAGCAGTGAAGCTGGAATTTGCTACTGTAAAGAGGTTTTTAAGTTTTTGAAAAGTGTATTTGGTTTGATTTAAGTTCTACAGTCTCTAAAACTGTTAAAATTTAAAATTTTAGGACAATTATTTTTTGAACTTTTTTGCTGTAGAGATTATGAGTACAAGATGATATATATATGAAATATTTATTCATAACATAATGTAAATGTAAATAATATTTATATTATTAAAATGCATATATAAATATATTTATATAGCATGCATGAAAACTTGCCTATCTCTAGCAAACAACTTAAAACTTAAAAGAGACTTCAATTACCCATTCTATGATATCAGTCCAAAGTTAGTACTAATAAACAAATTCAGTAAAGTGGTGTGATACAAAATAAACATGCAATGAACAGTGGCTTTTCTATAGACTAACAATGAACTATCTGAAAATGAAATAAGAAAATCTTATTCACAGTACCAATAAAAAAGAATAAAGTACTTATTAATAAACTTAACAAAAGAAATCAAAGGTTTGTACACTGAAATTATAATATTGTTGAAATTAAAAACACAAATAAATGAAAAGACATCCTGTGTTCATGGACTGGAAGAATTCATATTGCTAGAATGTCCATACTACACAAAATGATCTGCAAATTCAATTCAATTTCTGTAAAAATATCAATGGCATTCTTTATAGAAATAGCAAAACAATACTAAAATTCATATGGAACCACAAAACATCCTAAATAACCAATACAATCTTGAGCAAGAAGGTCAAGGCTGGAGGCATCAAATGTTCTGATTTTAAACTATATTACAAAGCCATAGAAATCAAAGGAGTATGGTACTGGCATAAAAATTGTTATTTAGACTAATGGAACAGAATAGAAGCAAAGAGTACAATGAAGATTGTAAGGGGCTCAGAGGAGATGCTTGCCTTTGAAAACACAGAAATGCCATGATTCTTGAATCTGAAAACAAAAACAAAACAGAAATGTATTCCTTAAATTCAAAGGGAAAGTGTTCAGTTTTACTTTTATTTGTAAATACCAATAGTTTCCTTCCTTCTCTTTTTTTATTATAAGAACAGTAAATATGAGATCTACTATCTTCATGAATTTTTAAGTGTACAATACAGCATTGTTAACTACAGGCACAATGTTGTACAGCAGATCTCCAGAACTTATTCATCTTGCATAATTGAAAGTTTATACCCTTTGACCAACATCTCTCCATTTCCATCTCCTCCGAGTCCCTGACAACCTTCATTCTACTCTTTGCTTCTATATATTTGACTTTTATTAGATTCTACATGTAAGTGATATTATGCAGTTTTTCTTTCTGTGTCTGGCTTTTTCATTTAGTATAGTGTCCTCTAGTTTCATCCATGTTATTGAAAATGTTGGGATAGCCTAAATTTTTTAGGCTTAAATATATCCCATGGTATATATCTGCCACAATTTTTTTATCTATTCATTTATCCATGGACACTTAGGTCGTTTCTATATCTTGGCAACTGTGAATAATAGTGCAATGAACATGGGAGTGCATATCTCTGAAGTACTTGTTTAATTTGCTTTGGGTATAGACTCTTAAAACAGATTATTGGATCATATGGTATTGGATCAAAGTCTATATTTAGACTTTTTGAGGAACCTCCATTTAATTTTCATGATGTATTAATTTACTTTCCCACCAACAGTGTGCAAGTATCATAGTCTTTTGATTCCTCTAAAACTGGTAAGTGTGATGCTTCCAATTTTGTTCTTCTAGCTCATAATTGGCAATTTGGGATCTTGTGTGGTTTCACAGGAAGTTTAGGAATCTTTTTTGCATTTCTATATTTAAAAAAAGCTATTATTATTTTTAAAGGGATTGCATTGAATCTACAAATCACTTTGGGTAGTATAGATATTTGAATAATATTAATTTTTCCAATCAAAGAACATGGGGTGTCTTTCCATCTATTTGTGCCTTTAATTTTATTCATCAGTGTTTTATAGTTTTAATGTATAATTCTTTAATCTCTTTGGTTAAGCTTATTCTTAAGTATTTTATTATTTTTATGCTATTGTAAATGGGATAGCTTTCTTAAGCCCCTTTCAGGTAGTTCATTACTAGTATATAGCAACACAAAGATTAATTCAGAGACATGACCCCAACTGCAAGGGCTACACTCTCAATGATATGTAATAACTCTAACCCATAGTAGAGGGGGAAAAACACAAATGAGAATCTTTGTTTTTCAGATGATCATATCTCTATGAATTCCAGAGAATCTATACACTGTTTTGACTTTATTTTTTACTAGCTGACCTTAGCCAAAGTTTTCTTTACGTGAGCCTCACAAATTAGTATTATTATGATTTCATAGAGTTGAACAAATTTGAATGAAATTATATAAACTCTGCTAAAATTTTCTCATTTAAGGATAATTTTAATTCTGTGTCTAGTAGACATTATCATCTCCTTTATTTACTCCTCTGTTTCCAACAGGGTACATCCCAGTAAGAAAACCCTGTGATATTTAGAAATATTTCTACCACCCTCATTTCAGGGACAGTTGAAGAAAGCTCTCTCTAAACTTGTTGGGTATGAACTCAACATGCAGCAGGCATTCAAAATATCTCAGTCCTTCCATGTGATCATCATAAAGTCTTTTCATTATTTTATTTCTAGTGAATTTCAAGCATCTGGCAAACCAATATTCAAGTAAAGTATGACACATATCTACTTTTTAAAAGAATTTGTCATTAGCTTCCCATAAGTAAACTTCCATTTGTGCAAATGAGTATACACAAAAGCATCTCTAGACACTGTGTGAAAAGTTACAACCTCAGTGTACACAGCTTTAACATGCTGCCAGGTAAATGAGAAGACATCACTTTCCTATTGACAGCTTAGTTTGAATTGTTCTTGTGCTGAGAAAACTCTTCAGCCATAAATCAGGGGGGAATCACCATCTTTCATTTTAGTTACCTGAATATTTCAACAGGAAATGGTTCAGGTTCGGGTTGAAGTTACTAAACAAGAGAATGATTTATATAGTATTTTTATTTTTCATTAAAATGAAATCATTTTATGTTTAGTTGTAATCTTGTGCAAAATTATGGCTCTGATTCCATTATCTCAATCTTGCATTATTACTGCTGTATAATGATTTAAATTTCTCCTATAAGACTATTGCAATATTTGTATTCATTTAATTAATATTAATCACTTTAATTAAAATCTGTTAACAGGAGAATTTCATTGTGGATTTGAAGATGGTAACATTTGTTTGTTCACCCAAGATGATACAGATAATTTTGACTGGACAAAGCAAAGTACTGCAACAAGAAATACAAAATATACTCCAAACACAGGACCTAATGCTGATCGTAGTGGCTCCAAAGAAGGTAAGAGGGTATGAAATGTGTTCGTAACAATCATACTCCAGCCTTGAAATGTTAGAAATGCCATTAATTTGAAAGGCAAGAGAATACTTAAGTATATATTTGAAGACTGTGGAATAAAATATTAAAATTTTATGCACAGTATCAATAATTCAGGTATTTCCAAGATTTGTAGACATTAATTTTCTCTCAGAATTCACTGACATATAGTTGAGAGACTAGGATTATTTTTTTATTTTGAAAATTTAAGTGTAAAATTCTAATTTTCTCTAAATTTTCATACATTTTAAACAATTTACTTTAATTATGTAAATCATTTATTCTTTATATTATATCATACATTTTCAGATGTCATAAATGAGATGCCAATCCTCTTATCAATGTGCACTTGTATGAAAGCTAAAACTTATAATTTCAAATTTCACGTTACTTAATAATAATAATATGTTTAAACATCTTATTTTGTCTTTTTAAAGGTTTTTATATGTACATAGAGACATCTCGACCAAGATTGGAAGGTGAAAAGGCTCGACTCCTCAGCCCTGTTTTCAGCATTGCTCCCAAAAATCCTTATGGACCCACGAATACTGCATATTGTTTCAGCTTCTTTTATCACATGTATGGACAACATATAGGTGAGACAGCAAGAATTACTATGTTTCTTCTTCTAAAGTATATCATCACTAAGAAAGAAAATGTCCATAAACACACAGCATTAAATCAATTTTAGTCAAAGAAAAGCATCATTGACTTTTATATGACTTACCTATAAATTGCAAAATATGACGCTAAGAATGTTTCCCCATCAAGCCCTAATTTCCCCAATTTAGATTAAAATTGGAAATTTTGGACCATTACCTACCTTTTCTGGAATCCTAATTCAAGCAAACCATTAATGGGTTAAATTCTTTATGAGATCTTCTTATGGAATTTAATACCAATACAATTTAGATTGCTTCTTAAAAAACAAATAAAAAAACCACAACATTGCTTGAATTATCACTCAATGTATATTAATGATCATGAAAAGAGAGTATTGTCATATTTGGAAGACAGTACTTTTAGCACATTTGGAATATGGTGTGATTTTTTTCTTGTTTCTAAAGTATACCTAACACACCTACTGGGAATTAAGAACCTCCTCAGTCCTGAAAAGCATACAAAGTTGAAGATACACTCTGCTCGTAGAGACCCTGTGCAGTCATGGAGCATAACATGACTAAATACAAAATTGTTCTAGATAGAAACCACAGAACATTGGGAAAGAACCTACAAAACCCTGGTGAGGGGCTGAGGTAGTTATGCAAGTCTGCAATTATTCATGTGCAATCCTAAAATAAAATAAAACTGAACAAAATTATTTTAATGTAATTATTTGGCAGCACAGGCTAACCTACTATACCTATGTTAGAATATAACCAGAACTGATATGAGCCTGTTTATACAGTCTTTACTTATCCTGAGTCTGAACTTTTTGCAGCAAAAATATTACTGTGTAATTACAGATTCTGTTCCAGATCCTACCTGAGGATGTCATGTAATATACAAGATATGCAAACTTTCAGCTTTTTAAAATAAGAAAACTTCTCAATGGTTAAGAATATCTAGACCCACAGAGCTTGGGCAAGGGATTGGGGATTTGTATCTAATTAAAGAATAAGGCAATGCTTTCGGACAAATGAAAACATTTCTCTACAAAGGACGGGTACATTTTCAATAGATGGAAGATTAAGGCACTGGAAACCAGGGTGTAAAGCGTGAGAAGTTAGGATGGCATGACATTGTGTCAATGTAAATTAATAAAACTAATAATAAGAAATATATAAACGAATAAAATCTTGCACATGATATACACCAGCTATTGTACTAAGTGAAGCAATTCTCTTAATATTTTTATAAAATTGAGCATCACTGTCCATCTTTTACAGTGGAGAAAACTGAATCTCAGAGAGTTTCTATGAATTGCAAGCAACTGGGATTCAAACTCATAGCCAACACTATTAACCAATATTCTTCACAGTGGAGCACTAGGTGACAACCTGGAAGTAGCTCTTGTGCAGTAAAAAGTACCCTCAACATGAAGTCAGGAAACCTGGGCTGGGACTTGTCTGTAGCACTCAGTCACTGTAACAATTTAGAGAAGTTATTTAACATGTGTAGATCTTAGTCTTCTCATCTGTAACAAAGGAATAATAATTTCTGTTTCAGAAACTTGTTCAAGTTAAATGGATAACATATATAAAACCTTCTATCACATAGCAGACATTCAATCTTACATTACTTTGAATCTCAAATAACAAAACTAGCCCCAATAATAAAGTAATAGATCCACTTATCTAGTGCTCATCATGGACCAGGACACTATTCCTAACACATCATGAATTATTTCTCTTAATTTTCACAATAGACATCTGTGCTCATTAAAATCATTATTGTGTCTTGTAAATAAGAAAACTGAAGTACAGAGAATTTTAGTTACTATGCCCATCACACTTACAGCTGGTAAGTAGCAAAGCCATAAAACCAGCCTGGGAAGCTGGGCATGGAGCTTGCTTGTTTCCACTCTGCAGGGAGACTTACTGGAGTGTCATGAAAGCTTAGCTGATTTAGTAGTCAGGGAGAGATATTACACATTTTGTGCAGACAACAAGCATGATGAGACCTTTGATTTGGGAAAATAAATCTTATAGGAGTGGGTAAAATCATTGAGAAACAGAATATAAGCTGCAGAAGCAGTTAGAAAGCCATGAGAGCTGTGATGCATTCACTATGGCCTAAACTATGACAGGAAATAAGTCTCTACACCATTGCCAAGCCATTTTATTTATTCTGAGATTTCTATCTTATTACAAAAGTAAGATTAGCTCAGCTCTAATTTTTTCCTTTAGTTGATCATATGTATTTAACTTACCTTCTGTTTTGAATATACTTCATGGACTTTCTCTTCTCCCAGTTCACTTTGGAACAGGTGTATTTTAAATTGCATTTTAAATAAATAATTCTAAGATCAATATTCTTAATTACTTTAATGAGTAAAATATGTATTTACCTTATTTATGAACTGACATCTTCTCAAAATTTCTGCATATTTATACTGAGTCCCAAGGTAATTTTAATATACTTTAACTTCATAATTGTTATCCTCTTTATTGTCAATGTGTTCAGTTGACCTCTGCTAGCTTTATTTTGATTGTTTCAGGAAGGAGGCAGTTCTTTATTTCCTTCTTGGTCTCAAACATTTACCACTTTGATCCCTGTGACATTTCTGAACTGTATCAGATGGTTGGAGGTCGCTGGGGTTCCTCTCAACAAGACACAGTCATCCTCCTTACTTAAATCTAGGCAAATATATTTGTCCTAGATATTGACTAATTAATTAGGACTAGATGAGGAAGATTCTGCCTGTAGCTGAAACCTTCCCTCTTTGCAAATGTTATGTTGAGACACTTACTCATCTATAAACCCAGGGGCATTTATAGTCACTGGTTTTACAAATTAAACAATGAACTGTATCGATTCTTTGGGAAATTTGTGTTCAAAAATGATTTGTCCTGAATTTCTAATAGCCTAATCAAAATTATTACTTCTTGAGTAACCATAAATAATCCTTGCTAACGAATAGTATACCATTGAGAAGAGCCTTAATTTTTTAATAATACAAAAATTGGTGATAAGCTATACATTACTTAGAAAAGAGATTCCTCTTTTAAATAGTCAAGTATGTGTACTATTTATTGCTACATAACAGATTTCCCTCAAAATTTGTAACTTAAAGCAATAAACATTTATTACCTCACAGTTTCTGTGGGCCAGGAATATGGATATGGCTTAGCTGGATGTGTGTAGCTCAAGGCCTCTCATGAAACTGCAGACAAGCAAGGTGTCAGGCATGTCTGCAGACTAATTTGAATATTTGACTTGGAGAAGACACACTTCTAAGCCCACTCACTTAGTTTTTTGGTAGGCTCACTCCCTCACAAGTGTTAGAATAAGGATATCTTGCTGGCTGTTGGTCAGAGGCTTCTCTCGACTTTTGCCACAGGGACATCCCTATAGGACTATCTCATGACATAGCCTCAGGCTTCCTCTAAAGCAAGAAATACATGAGAGAGAGAAAACACATGTCCAAAACTTTTTATAACCTGATCTCTGAAGTGACATCCCATAACCCTTCCTTGTTACATTTATTATAACTTAGTTGATAATTCCAACCCACGTTCAAGGTCAAGAAACTACACAACAGTGTCAATGATAAGAGGGTGAAATTATTATGAGGCATCTTAGAGGTTGTATGTCATATTGTTATAATTTATTGTTATTTTATAAAAATTATTGAAGAAAAAAATAAATGAAAGCTGTAATGTGTTATCCCTAAATTAACTGTTAATTCATATGTATATGATACAATATGATATGATAACTGGCTATTGACAATAACATATTATTTCAGTCACCTTATAGGCATTTTGTTTCTTGATCATTCACTTGAATTTCTAATGTTCTTGTAGAGAAATTGAACCTCATATTAAGCCACAGGATATGACAAAAGCTTATTAAAACTCAGTAAGATATGTACTTCATTTATTTCTACAAGGAAGGATGTGAAATATAAGCATCATATCATACCAAGAAATTAAAGATAAAGATACAAAAGACACTTATGAATACATTCATTGAACTCGATAAGAATGGTTCAATGAAGTTGTGGCTCTAGAGAGCTAATTTCAATTTGGGACAAATGGGAGGCAAGGAAAAGGAGTTTGTTAATGAAGTTTACTCTCATGAATCTTGAGAGTGAGAAAGAAGTGATAAAATAAAACACATGGGGTTGTAGAGGGGTCTAATTTAAGAGAAATAAGAGTTAATGGAATGGGTAAGTTTAAAGATACAAAAATCAGAGGGAAGCAATTTTTTTGAAGAGATGGGAATTGAGCATTCAGAAGGAAATCCCTGTGAAAAGGGGCACTAATGTCACTTCCACTGAGGTGGAAAGTAAAAATGCAGCTTCTGTCACATTCCTAGATGCAAGAAAAGCAAACAGACATGAAATTTGCCTTCCTATTGTCCTTGTTAAATAATGCAAAGGTTGCATTTTCAAAGAGTAGACTGTGTAAGGGGGCTGGTAAATGGAAGCAGAAAATGATGAACAAGACAGAGTTGGAGAGATTGGAGACTGGGACATCAGTCTGCATTTTGAAATGTGTTTTAGGGTATAATGCTCAGTTTGACTACCCATCACTTGTGCATGTTACTGCTAATTGATCTCCTTACTGTCTCTTTGGACAATAGTTTCTGGGGTAAAGATCAGCCTTTAAACCAGTAACATAAAGACCTCAAGGACATTTGCCTCTCTGGCTTCATAGTCTATTCCAGTCATGCATGAAGTTGCCCAGGTTGAGCAGAATTGTATCTGGGCCTCTTCATCAGTTGCCTTCATCCTGCTGCACTGTGTGCTTGGGGGTAGCAGAAGCAATGTCTCTCCCCATCACACAGTGCCCTGCAAATGTAAATCTTTATTTGCCTACCTTATAAATATTTATAAATTAAATAAATATTTTTTAAATTGTATGAGAGAATAATTACTTTTTCTCCTCTTTAATCATCTTGATAACTCACATGTTTCCTTCAAAAGCCAACTGAAGGGCACCTGCTGAAATTCTCTTCCCTATTCTCCCTGCTCCATCTGTTCCCATAACACCTGGTGCACACCTCCATCATGTTTGTTACCCTGATCCCTGCTAGACTGCAAGCTACTTGAGAGCAGCTTACTTCTGAGTGTGTGAAAAGAATAACAAAGTAAAAGAATTAAAAGCATGACATTTAGATTGGAAATAGAAGGTCTTCATCAAGACCCAGTACATAGGGGTTTGGGAAAAAAACAGAAGTGAATCACTGACTTAAATGAATTTGAATCTAAGTGCTCTGGCAGCCAAAGTACAGAGGAAAGCATATTTGTTAACAACTAAGCAAAGGGAAATTTATCTTTATAAAAGTACTCAGTAGTCTAATGGGCAATATCTTTGCTTACTACTTTTAGAAAAATATAAAACTCATTGAAATAAAAAATTGTACATATTGACTGATCATAATACATTAGAGAATAAAATTTGCATTTTGTGCTGAGATGTTATGGTTCAGATATGTAACCTTGCTATGATCTAATGGAATGTAAAAATAAAATTTAATGAATCTGTAATTAGCTCTAACTAAATTTCTCTTAATAATATATCACAGTTTTTTCTTTGCATTCAAACTTTATCAGTGCTGGCATTCAAAGATTTTAAACTGAGGACTTAAATGTTTTTATAGAAGATATACAGAAGACAAAGATAACAATCTTTTGCATGGATTTAGGAGTCTGATTTTTCTTCTTATCTTTATCACAGGCCATATTTTTTCTGATTAGAGTTTAAAAATTGAGATCCTCACTTACATCTCAAATATATCTTGCAAATAAGACATTTTCTCACATAGTTTTCCCTTGGATTTAGACATCACATGAGAGACAATTTGAGCCTTAAAAAAAAAATCTTAAGATAAGGTGCCATTATTTTAGAACCTTGACTATGTTGACTATAGCAAGATGTCAGCAGAATCAATATATAACTTTGAGACACTTGCATTCTGATAAGTTTTCAAAACTAAGTTTCTTGCAAAAGATAATCCCTAAGTGGCTGAAGGACTAGATAAGGTTATTTAGTACCCCCCCTTTAAAAATTAAAGAATAGTTACCAAACCATGGGCTGTTTGAGAATAGTTGATATTAAATCATTCTTTGTTTAGAATAAGCCAATGCTTTCAGTGAAGCCTTGTCTATAATTAATGTTGATCATGCCAATGTCATCAGTATAAAACTAGTGCTGCAGGTAGAAGACATTCATAACAATTTATCATTAACTTGTTAAATTAATATTGTATTTTAACAAGGGGTTGGATAGAATCTAGCCCTGATTTATTACCACTTATAAATATTAGACACTTGTCACAGACCTATAATAAGACTAGATCCTGTGATAACTAGTTCATTTACTTTTTAAGTCTCTGGTTTTAAACCACTAATTACTCCCAAATTTATTTTCCTTATATTTAATTATTTATTGATGATGGGCCCCCAGACAATGTATAGTAGAAGCTAGGATGTTTAAACCAAATTAATGCTATGACTGAGAAAAGCTGCTGTTTCAAAAAAGTCTCCTTTTTAGTGTAATTAATAAATAAATATATTAATCCAATTAATGATAAGAAAATGGGTTAACTGCATGTGTTTCTTACCAAGTGTTGAAAAAGTATTGAAAAAAATGTATGTATGCAGCCCTTTATATTCAAGCAGAAAAATAATGATTTTATAATTTCCTCTTTTAGTCTGTGTGTACAAAACAAATGATTCTAACAATTACCTATCAATATACATAACTCTTGCCTGGGGCTAAATGATTTCAGCATTTCTTCCTCTTTCATTAAATGCAAAACTCAAATTAAGAGTCTGTATTACTGATTAGAATAAAAATGTAATTTATATGCAAGTGATCCCCAGGCCTTGGAGTAAACTAAGTTACAAATTAATTTATATAAATTTGGTAATTTCAAGTATCTGTAGGAAACATGTATGCACATTTTAAGACATATTTAAATTGTTTATCTAAAATATATAAAATAAATATTTATAGTAAAATATTTAAAGGTGACATTATGTGAAGGACTTAGTAAAATGAGAGCACTAAGTAATATAACTATAAATAACATTTATGCACATTATGTTTTATACAGTAATTTATATGAAATAATATTAAAATAAGAATCATGCTATTGCATAAGGCCACACTGCTCACTGTTCATGAGATAATTCTGCACTTAGATAGTTTAGCCTTTCTGATTATAATCCCTAAGCAGGAGGTGAGCAAAGTCTTCTCTAACTCTAACACCTGACTCTTAAGGAGTGGTAATCAAAAGATGATTAGGAAACCTGGGACAAGAAAAAGTTGTTTGGGTTAGCAACTTCAAAATTGTGTCATGGAACTACACAGCATTTGAAAATCCTTGGGGATGACTAAATTCATACCTATCGATATCTTATACTTTATAGAAGCATAAGCACAGTGCCTCTGAGGTTTTAAAATTACTTTTAAAGGGTATTAACACAATCCATCACATTCACTTTGAAATTTGTTTGCTGTAATAATGTGCTGAATCAGCTTCGCTGAGTCTAACCTCTCTTGAATCACTTTATTCTGTTCCACAAGCTCTAATTTTGTTGACCAAGATGATCTGAGCATAAGCTTATATAAATTTTAGCACTGAATTATCTTTTATAAACTTAAAAACTGGAAACTTGCTTGGAAAAATAATCTTCCAAAATCATTTGTCTATTGATATAGCTTTTGTCATCATTTCTAAAACAAACCATTTAACCAGTAGTTTGTAGTCATTGATTTGGATAATGGAATATAATTAATACTATATACATCAGAATAAGAATTAAATTATAACGCATTTGGAAGAATTTGTTTCAATCAGCTATAATTCTATTGTCTTTTTCTTATAAAACAAGTAACACCTGCTTTTTATTTTTCTCTTAGATGATTTTAAGCATTTATTCTTTTAGATAAACTTTCATTGATTTTCATAGGAATAAAGAGTACTTTTTTTTATTGCCACTATTTCAGTTTCAGAAGAACATATTATACACAGAAGTAAAAGGAACATGGTCTCAGAACTTTAAATTTGGACAAGTTTTGTCCCATGAAAAGCACTTAGCTGCTGCCATTCCATCTTCCCAGACCAGCCTGTCTCTAGAAGGAAGTCCAGGCCTTCATCTCCTCTGTCCCTCTTCTGGGAAGGACTCCCCTCTGCACCCTCAGAGGTTTCACTGGGGTTGTCAATTAGAACCTGCATTCTTTGTCATGAAGTCAGTCAATAGACTAATCTCTGGATGGTAGAGCCCAGGTTCCTTTTAGTGAGGAATGATATTAAAGACCAAAATCTGGGTGCTCTATGTACACATTGCCACTGGGAGTGGCTCTTGGCCTCCTCAGCAGATAAGCCAGGGTGTGTATGTAGAGAAATATATATATATATAAATATATAGACACACACATAAACATGCATACATATATACATATATATATACCAAAACACATGCACACATACATATAGTATACACACATGTACATATACATGTGCACATAAACACATGTACACATACATATACAATATATATTTCAGAAATCATGAAGTCACACCATTGCTATTCAGCTATAAAAACGAAAGAAATCTTACCTTTTGAGATAACATGGATGAACTTGGAGAGTATTATGTTAAGTGAAATAAGCCACTCAGAAAAATACAAGTACTGTATGATTTCACTTATATATGGAATCTAATGAACAAAATAAACTAACAAACAAAGTGGAGACAGACTAATAGATATAGAGAACAAACTGACAGCTGTCAGGGGTGAGGGGATTGGGGGCTGGGTGAGAAAGGCAAAGGGACTAAGGAAAGAAAAAAGAGAAAACCGCATGGACACAGGCAATAGTATAGTGATTACTGTGGGGGGAGGAAGGAGAAGGGAAAGGGGGTATAAATGGTGATGGAAGGAGACTTGACTTGGCTGTAAACACATAGTGCAATAAACAGATGAAGTATTGTTGAATTATATACAAGAAACATGTATAGTTTTATTAACCAATGTCATTCCAATACATCCAATTAAAAAAAGGAGACAGAAACAAAGGATGGATAAGTTAGAGACCAAGTTGGTTGCCACAAATGTGGGAGGGAGTGACATTTCTCTGAGTATGCTTTTCATGTAATGTTGAGTTTGCAAAGCACATCAATATTCTACATATCAAAATATAACATTAAATAAATAAGAAAGGGAATGTTAAAAAAAAAAAAACTGAAACAAATAACATTAATTGACTATAAAGTTGTGGATTTATTTCTGGGCTCTCTGTTCTATTCTATTGTTTTATATGTCTGCTTTTATGCCAGTATCATGCTGTTTTGATTACTATGGCCTTGTAGTACAGCTTCACATCAGATAGTGTGATTCCTCCAACTTTGTTCTTCTTTCTCCAGATTGCTGTGGCCATTTGGGGTCTTTATAGTTTTATATAGATTTTTAGAATATTTGTTATAGTTCTGAAAAATATGCCATAGTTATATTGATAGGAATTGCATTGAATCTATATTCATTGCATTGAATCTGTTTGGGTAGTATGGGCATTTTAATGATGTTATTTCTTCCTCTCCATGAACATGGTATATGCTTTCATGTATTTGTATCTTCTTCAATTTCTTCTTCAGTGTCTTATAATTTTCTAAGTACAGGTCTTTTACATCCTTGGCTAAATTGATTCCTAGGTGTTTTAATTTTTATTTTTTGAAGCAATTGTGAATGGGATTGTTTTCTTAGTTTCCCTTTCTGAGAGTTCATTATTCATGTATAAAAATGCAGCTAATTTTGGATATGTTTTTGTTTCCTGCTACTTTACTGAATTCACTTATCAGTTCTAGTAGTTTTTTTGGTGTAATACCTGCCTTTTAAAATAAAATCTAACCACAATTGAATATAGTTCATTTAATCCTTTCAAAAATTAATTCAGCATTTGGGATAATTCAGACCTGGCTTTCTTAGCCCTCAGACAAATATTTTTCACATAGTATATATTTAATTAATATAAATTGAAATAATTTGTTTGAGTTATAGTACATATATAAAAATAAAATGTTAATTTAAAACTTTAAACATGCTCACAAGAAAAAAATAGTTTTTCAGAAAAATATTCAATATTGATATAACAACATACTGTTTTTATATAATAATTGTAAATCATATATAAATATACTTCATTAAAGCATGTATTAAGACATGTATTTATTTTTATTTATTTTTTAACTATGTTTTTATTGATTTTAGAGAGAGAGGAAAGGAGAGGGAAAGGTAGAAACATCGATGAGAGAGACATATGGGTTGGCTGCCTCCTGCATGCCCCCTATTGGGGATTGAGCCTACAAGCTGGGCATGTATCCTGTCCAGAAATCAAACCACTGACTTCTTGTTGCAAGGTTGACGCTCAATCACTGAGCCACACCAGCATAAAATACATATAACATTTTTAGTCTAATTACAACTAATAGGTCTAAAAGTATTATTTTATTAATATTTAACAAAGATTTCCATGTATTGATTTGATGACAGGATTTATTCCTGTCATTTCAATCAAAATAACAGTTCATGCTACCCAAGAGAAATAAGAGTTCCATATAAAATACTAATTCATTCACTGCCATCTATTTACATTAGCACCTCACATTTGTTGAAGTGTGTATTGGTAATTTTTATATGGAACAACTTGTATTGGTAGCTTAGAGAGGACATCCTTCATTCATTAAATGCAGGCTATTGTAGTACTTCTACTAGGCAGAGAAGCTAAGGGGTTACATTTAAGAAATACAAAAGAAAAAAGCCAGAGATAACTAATACTTTCCTTCTGAAAAAGCAGTAAAGTGTTAAGGGGAAATGAGCAGAGAATCTCACAGCTCAAACCAGTCAGTTAGCATTAATCCAGCCATAGGCTGCTGTAGGCAGAGGCCATAGAATAGAGTTCTTTTCCTTTTTAATTCATAGACTATTTCTTCAAATGATTTCTGAAACAAATATGCTACATAAGGCATTGTTAGTCTAATGGCAACTCATAGGTTCAAAACGTATTTATTTATAGTTTAACACATTTTACTTACTTGGGCTTGTTTTCCTTGTAATTCATCACTGTTGTGGATTAATGTCCAAAAATAGAATGCAATTACATCATGCAGAATTATGTTCTGCAGTGGCTTTGCCTTTTGGCACATGATTGCCTTTCTGATGCACAAGGTACCAGCACCACCAAGCAAAAAACTGAGCCACACTTAGTTCCCAAAAAGGGAAGCAGAGAGATAGTGTCATAAATCTGCTTCCTGCCACAATGGATCACCCACACAGTGGGAAAATACCGGAAAGTTCAACTCTTAAATGGCCCAAAGGCATGAGTGCTTTTCCATTATTCTCAGATTGTTGAATCTTGAAGTAACAGTGAAACCTCAGTTAATTGACCTGCAGCTTTAGATCTTAGAGGAGGAGCTAACAAAATCTAACTTATTCTCTGTATAAAAAAGAAACTGAAATAGCGGTTTAGGGGGAAAAGCCACAGGAATACTTAGCATTACTTAAGGACAAATAAAGGGAAGGAAAGGAGAGCGAGAGTGAGAGAGAGAAGAAGTCTCCCAGGAAAAGTCCACAGGGCAGGCCTGGTGGGCTTGGCTGGGCTGGTGGGAGCCCAGCTTCATTCCCTCAGGGCGCCTACCTTCAGGCTTCGGAGCTCGGCCCTCACGGTGGGGTGGTGAGAGACAACCGATCAACATCTCTCTTTCTCTCCTCCCTTCCTCTCTCTAAAATAAATAAACATATCCTCGGGTGAGGATTAAAAAAAAAATCCACAATACAAAATGAGGCTAATATGCCCCCATAATAAAGAAAACACACATGTTGAAAAAGGCATAGTGACAGTTCAGGTGAAAGTAAAATTTGCATAGTATATGCTTTATGTTTTCAATAAAATACATAAGAATATGAACTTTATGAAACAATAAAAGATAAGAATGATACAACAATGGACAGAGGAAAAGAAGAAACTGGATAAATGACTAAAATAAAGGGGAGTTTGATGAGATCAGAAAGGAAGGTAACATCATACATAATACAGTGACAAAATAGAGCTGACATTAGAAACAAAAGAATTCACACTGTGAAAAATAAAATCAGTACTGTGGGGACACACTGAAGATTATTTCTTATATTAAAGGGGAAAAAGGTAGAAAATAGATTCTGAGGCAAAAAGTGAATATGCAACATAGAAAGATAAAACAAAAAGGAAATCTGGAGAATGTTATTTATAAATATACATGCATTATTCCCAAATGGAATGCTAGCAACTTGAATCAACCACAGTAAGAGAGTAGCAATCCATTACCAAGTAAAATGTATTCCTGTAATAGTCACAGGTCAACACTAAGAAATGTTCTAATATAATCTATTGCATCAATATAGAGAAATATTATTTTAATATCTTGAGAGCTAATAATAAGACATAGCAAAGACTATATATGAGACATAATTGTTACATACTTTAACTCAGTTTAATTCTCACAAAAAGCTTACTCTAGTTACTATTATCATCATCGCTTACCTGATAAGGAAATTGAAACAAAAAGATTAAGAAACTAAGTCATAAAAAAAAAAAGAAACTAAGCCAAGGTCACCCAGATAGTAAGTGATAGCTGTGATGTGAAGAATGCAGTTTTTTTGCTGTTTAAAAAGTGGGTATTTTTATTTAAGCATTTGTGTATAATATGAATTGTGGTCTTATGTATAAATAATTAGATAAAATTGCATTTAAAACCTGAAAGATAAACTACTCTATACCATATAACAATATAGCTGTATATAAACATTAAAAAAAAACCTGAAGGAACACACATCAAAATATTAGAGGCTACCTCTGATTGATCAATTTAATGATTTTTATATTATTTTTTCTGCTTTTTAGTATTTATATGCAATATTTACATGAACAAATACATATATGTGTATACATATATATATACACTAAGGAAGATGTCTGTATAAAATATATGTAAACATCTAAATAACAACATACGATTATCTGTAAAAGTTATCAAAATGAGGGTGTCTGAAGCCATACAGTAGTAACTTTTTCTAGGTAAGTTCTACTGTCATAACTATTAAAATGGGCAAATCTATTAAGTAACTTTTCAGAAAATATTTTCTTAGAAAAGAAGCAGGGTTGAGATGTATGAAAAAATGGGAATGAGGGGATCTCCATAAGAGTCCAGTTCTCTGCCTGAGGACAATTTCCTGGCCCTGGCGCAGAGCCCTGAAATTGAATCCGAATGTGGAGATCCCGCTGAAGTCAGGAGGCAGAGACCAGAGTACTGGGCAGCTGAAGCAGTTAGAATCTGTGAGTCTGATTGACAGAAAGAAGGGAGGTGTGCTGGGTTGACTCTAGAAAGTTGTATGGGGTTCTCCATGAGTCTTTGCCTGAAGGCTGGTCTGTTCTCAGATTAAGACTGGAAAAGCCCAGTGCTTACAATACAGCAACATAACAGCTTATTGAGTTGACGGCAGAATAGAGATGGGGAGGTCAAAGAGTCCTGGGAGGAGAGCATTAGGGAATATTGAAGTTTAAGCCATGTTAAAGAGACCTCCTAAATCTCCTGGCAACGTAAGAAAACCAGAAGTTTCTTTCATAGTAGTTAGAATTATGCCCTGGAGTAATGTTCTCTAATGGAGGTAACAGTAAGAACTTTGTGGGATTTCTGAGAGGATTAATTTTTATCTGAAGTGTTCAATACACATAGTATTGTTATCATCATCATCATTACTATTATTACCGTGAGCAGGACATGAAACTGTCGAAAGAAGTATATCAAATCATGAGACAAAGCTATTTTTCTTTTCATTTAAAATAAATATTTTAGAAGAAAAATGAGACTTGGATGAAGTAAACTGAAAAAGAGAAGCTAAATGACAATATAAGACAACACAATTAGAGTCCGACTTCAAGCAAGTTAGAATATGATTCATGCTATCGTAGCTTCCTTTTGCTACTGAAACAAATACATTACCACAAACTCTGTGACTTAAAAGAACACAAATTTGTTATCTTACAGTTCCAGAAAACAGAAATCTAAAATGGGTATAATGGGGGCTAAAATCAGTGTTCACAGGGCTGGTTTCTTCTGAAGCTCCAAGGAAGAATTTGTTTCCTTGCCCTTTCTAATCTTAGAGGCTGCTTGTGTTCATTCGGCTGCAGGTCTTTCCTCTGGCCTCACATACAGCCCCAGAGCATCTCTCTTACTTTCACATGACCTTCTCTCCTGTATCACATCTCCTTCTGCCTCCATCTTATAATGATACATGTGATTACCTTTAGGACCCAGCAGATGATCTAAAATAACTTCCCCACCCAACATCCTTAACTTAATCACGTCTGCAAAGCTTTTTATATCACATAAAGTATCATTCGCAGTGTCTTGGGGTTTGGATGCTATCGTCTTTGGAGGCCTGTCACACATGCCAAAGGTCATAGAGCAGGATTGGAAATGAAAGGGGAAGACAGGAGGAGACACTACAATGTTATGCAAAATTTCATTTTTAAAAGTGTTTGGTCAAGGAGAAACACATTTGAAGCAAAAAAAAAATACACAAAATAAAATTTGTGTTTTTTAGGTGTTTTAAATGTTTATCTACGTTTGAAAGGGCAGACAACGATAGAAAGTCCACTGTGGTCTTCAAGTGGGAATAAAGGACAACGATGGAATGAGGCGCATGTTAATATATATCCAATTACTTCATTTCAGGTAAGAAAACAATCATATCTGTGCATAGATTGCTTGTTGCACATGAGCACAGGGTTAAAGGGAGACCTTCAACAAACATTAGAATATAATTATTCGGAAATTCTGTGATATTATTATCCCAAAAATCAAATGATTAAGATTCTTTTTAGTAGGAAAAGCTATTTTAAAAAGAGAAAATGCCTTTTCCTTTATTGATTTACATCTGTGAAGTAGTATGTTTGAATAATAGTCTATCAAACACTTTGCCTGGAGAAAATGTAATCCATTTCTAAAAAATCACACTTGTGTATTTTGTTCCCTGAAGACAAATAAAATAGGTTCTTATAGCAATGAAAGCTGGATAATCAATTCTCAATTAAACTGTCTGAATCTTACTTGATGTAATTTTATACACTTTAGCAAAATGTGTCTCTATGAGGTAATGTCATTTTATTTATCACAAAGTAAGAGAAATATAATGTTATTTTTCTTTGTTTCTTTATAGGAAAGAAGTAAGGCTTAGATTGAATTGAGTTACCTGTAAATATATAATATACATTTTAATGACTATAACAATGGCCATGATGGCTAGAAACAATATTTCATGAAACTACTTTAGTGGAGAAAATAATGTAATTTTAGTAATTTTGTACAGCTATCTATGTATATTATATACTCAGATTAAGATTTTTTTCTACTGATGATTTTCGGATGCATTCCATGGCATACACAGCAAGGGTATGAAAAATCTGACAGCTCCAATTATGCTTTTTTGTGTGTGGAATGTCCTTTTCTTGTAACCTAATCTACAAAGTTCTAATGGATTTTATTTAGAAATTGCACTTCTAATTCTAACCAAGATTATAAAAATGCAAACAGTTGTTCACATTGGTACAGGATAATGGAATAAGATTAGCTGATTATCTACAAACACATAAAAGCTACTGAAATAATAGACCTTGGCAATCATTTTGTTTCTATGAAGGAGAATAGAATTGAGAGGATTGAATTTATGGCAATAGATCATTAAACCAAATTAAACTGGGGAGACAGAACTCTGAAACATTACTGATCAAAGTAACTTTACTATTAAAATGTGCATACCTATATAAAAGTCAAAGAGCCCTTCTTTCTAAAAAGTTTGTTTCTCTAGACATATTTTTGCTTCTTATATGACTGCCTTGAAAACATAAAATTATTAAATCAAATATATGTACAGTAAATTATTTAAGAGAATAATTATATTAATGTTTCCTTCAGGATAATCCTTTATTGGACAATCATTTCTTGTCACTGACAACAGTTCAATAAATATTTATTCTCCACTACTGTGTGCCAAGCACATTGCTAGGCATAAAGATTTAAAAATGATCATTTACCTCAGAATCATAGAAATACACATGCATATAAACACATACATCACATGCTGTAATAATTGAAGTAACAGAGACATGCACAAGGTTCCAAGAGCATTCCTAAGCAGAAAGACTATGGAGAACAGTCAAGAAAAGCTGACTGCATGAAGTGAAACCTGAACTGAAGAAAGGGACTCCAAAGCAGAGAAAGGGCTAGCATCAGAATTGCGCAGAGTTCAGAGCCAACAAAGACATCAAGGTCATATACCATGGGATTGGCCAGAGGAACAGAAATGTTTATCTGGAACTTGGTCTCCCAAAATAAATCAAAGACTAATATGAGATGAAGTTAAGGAACCTAAGGAGCTTAGGCAATGGGGAGGCACTGGAAGATTTTTCTCAGGGGGATGACATGCTATATCACTCAGGTTGTTGTATGGAAGACTGGTTCAAGCAGGTAAAATTAAGCTGTCAAACCAGGTAGGACACTGTAAAAGATGTTGAAGGGGAAAACTAGGAAAGTGGTTTAAAGAAAAGTGGATGATTTTAAGATTATATTTAGGTTTAAAAAATAGCAGAACATTTTTATGTTGGGAATTTGGGAAGTAGCCATGTATGAGTAAAAATTTTCTAAAAAGGGGGTCTTGGGTAATGCTTCTACTACATATTAGCTTAAACAACAAAAAGAGGAAAAGAAACAAGCTTCAGAGAGAAATATGGTCACTTCTATCTTGGACATGTCAATATAAAATGCCTGTGGAATATCCTTTTAAAGATGTGCAGAAGGTTGAGGAGAGTGTTTATCTGAAGTACTGGGGACGTACATGTTTGTGAGTCACCAGGTTGTATGCACAACCTAAAACTCTGGGAATGGCTGATATTCTCAAGGAAAAGTGTACATATGTGAACAGTGATCAAAGGATGGAACCATGCTGAACACAAACCAATCATTAACATAAACTATGGAAGAGGAGTTTGATCCTGTAGTATATTTTAGAGTTAAAAGGAAGGAGATCCAGAAAAGTTTGGTGCCCACAGAGTTTAAAGACAATGGTACCCATATTGGAAAATAGGTTGAGTCCCATGAACTGGTCATTATAGAGGGTGTCCACTCTTGAAAAATTTGCATAAGGTGGGAAAGAAATTAAGAAAAGCTCCCATGTTAACAAAATTATTCATTATTTAGAATTAATAGAATGACATACAGATAGGTATTAAATTATTATAAGATTTGTGCAAATAGTTATTTTATTCTATAATTTTTCCCATTTAGAAACGGTGTAGATTTTGTTTAGTTTTCTTTTTGCAAGTGAATGAATTCTTTATTCAGGATGTTGCAACAGGGAGAATACTGAAGGAAATGTCTCCCTCAATATAAGCAATGAGAGGAGTTTCGTAGAGGAAAGAGACAAGAAGCAGAGTGCCAACTCCAAGTTTGATATTGCCATCTTTCAGGAAAGAATTGCTTTTCTTTGTGAATTGACCAATCTTGGTCCATTGCATCCTATTCCCAGAATTGTTGATTTAAAAGGGTATTTCAAGCCCTAGCTGGTTTTGCTCAGTGGTTAGAGTGTTGGCCTGTGGACTGAAGTATCTTGGGTTTGATTCCAGTCAAGGGCTCGTACCTGGGCTGCAGTCTCAATCCCCAGCCCTGGTCATGGCCTGTGCGGGAGGCAACCAACAGATGTGTCTCTCTCACATCGATGTTTCTCTCTCTCTCCCTTCTACTCTCTCTGAAAAGAAATGGAAAAAATCTCCTTGGGTGAGGATTAAAAAAAATTTTTAAAGGGTATTTTTCAAGATGTAAGTTAGTCCTTTGTTACTAGGAAGTATGTATGTGGTCAGTGTAAATTCAGAGCAAAAGATTTTACTACTCAATACAAATGACAAGCTTGCCACAGCCTCTTCAATTTACATATTAAATTCACAAAAAGAGATTTACAAGAATGTTCAAAGCAGATGTTCAAATAAATAAAGCTTTATTCACCATGAGTCAGACCTTGGAGAACTTCACTGTAATCAACTCTCCTCATCCCAACTGAAAACTCAGACTGGGTTTGCATAGTTGGTGCCCAAAGTAGTTATTATTTCTGGTGCCATTTGTTCCTTTTTGTGCATTCATGTTTCCATCTGGCATCAATTTTATTTTGCCTAAAGGACTTCATTTAACATATATTGTGCTGTGGATTTGCTAAACATGAAGTCTTTTCACCTACTATACTTCTGAAAATATCTGTAGCACCTTTATTTTTATTTTTATTTTATTTTATTTTTAAATTTTATTTATTATTATTATATTTTTAATTCTCACCTGAGGATATTTTTTTCCATTGCTTTTTCAGAGAGAGTAGAAGGCAAAGAGAGAGAAAGAAACTACAATGTGAGAGAGAAACATTGATTGGTTGCCTCCCACACCTGTCCCAACCTGGGCCGGGGATCAAGCCTGCAAAAGAGGTAGGTGCCCTTGGCCAGGATCGAACCAGGGACCCTTCAGTCCACAGGCCAACACTCTAACCACTGAGCAAACCCTGTTAGGGCAGCACCTTTATTTTTAAAAGGCATTTCCTCTGAGTATAGTATTCTAGTTTTTTCTTTAGAAACTTCAAGGATGCTGTTCTGCTGCCGTTGTTTGCATTGTTTCCAAAGATAAATTTGTTGACACTCATATTTATTCTTCTATAGGTAATGTGACTTTTCTTTGGTTGCTTTTAAGATTCTTTTTATCACTAGTTTTGAGTAATTTGACTATGATGTGCTTTTGTGTAGTTTTCTTCATTTTTCATGTGCTTGGGTTCATTGAACTTCTTGGATCTATGGGTTTATAGTTTTGATAAAATGTAAGGATTTTTCTGGCTACTGTTTCTTAAATGCTTTTCCCTTCCTCTCCTTTGAAGGCACCAATTACACATATATAAGGCCCCTTAAAGGTGTTACACAGCTCATTAAACCTTTACATTTTTAATTTTTTCTATTTGTGTTCGCTTTGGGATAGTTTTTATTCTGTCTTCGGTTTCACGAATTATTTCCTTTGAAATGTCTAATTTGCCCTCAGTGCTATTCAGTGTATTTTTCATCTCAGCCATTGTACTTTTCATCTCTTTAAACTCAATTTGAGTATTTAAAAAATATCCCCAAGTCTCTAGTTAATGTTTTGAACATATGAAATCAAATTATAATAGTTGTTTTAATTCACTGCCTGCTAATGCTAACATCTATGTCAGTTCTTGGTTGGTGTTAAATGATTGTGTGTTTTTTCCTCCTCTTTACAAGTCATTATATCCCTGCTTCTCTGCATGTCTGGTAGTGTGATTGGATGTCAGACACTATGAATTTTATCTTGGTAGGTGCTGGATACTTTTGTATTTTCGTAAATATTCTTGAACTTGTTTGATAATGTAGTTAAGTTCCTTGAAAACAGTTTTATCATTGTTGGCCTTGCTTTTAAAATTTGTTAGGTGACTCAGCGATTCTGGGTGTATATCCAAAGAAACCCAAAACACAAATTTGAAAGAATATAGGCACCCCTATATTTATTACTGTGTTATTTACAATAGCCAAGGTATGGAAGAAGCCTAAGTGCCCATCAATAGACAATCAGATAAAGAGGATGAGGTACATATATACAATGTAATATTACTCGGCTGTAAAAAAGAAGAAAATCTTACCATTTGCAACAGCATGTATGGACCTAGAGGATATTATACTAAGTGAAATAAGTCAGTCAAGAATGACAAATATCATACGATCTCACTTATATGTGGAATCTAAACAATAATATATATGAACAAACAAAGCAGAAACAGACTCACAGAAATAAAGAGGGGAGAGGGGTTGTGAGACCAGATGAAAAGACGATGAGATTAAGAAGTACAAATTGAAAATTATAGAATAGACATAGGAATGTAAAATACAGCATAAGAAATATAGTCAGTAATATTTTAATAACTATGTATGGTTCCAGGTGGGTACTAGGATTGTCAGGGTCACACTCTGTAAAGTATGTGATTGTCTAACCACTATGCTATACACTTGAAACTAATACAAAATAATATAGAATATAAACTGTAATTGGAAAAAAAATAAAACAGAAAGAAAAAAGAAAAAAAAAGATTTGTTGGGTGAGACCAGAGCAGTATTTGGTTATATGGCTACTTATTTCTCACAATGAGTTAAGAGTTCTCTGAGCACTCTAGACAATGCCCCATGGGTTATGAGGTTTTCCAAGTCCTGTGTGAGCTGGGCACTGCCACCTTAAATGCATCCCTCTGGTTCTTTCCCAGGTGTGGGGTAGTTCTCTCACATTAATGTCCCGATCAGCACTTCTCTAAATATGTGAGAGGGCCCCTGTGCAGATCTCTCTTTCTGTGCAACACTTTCTTTGCTGGTATTCTACCCTGCACACTCCAGATGCCTCAGACATCTTGAACTCTGAGCTCCATCTCCTAACTCAGATTTTCTACCAGGCTCCAGCTTTGTTCTTTTGCACAGTGGTCTATAAATTCTGTATAGGGCAGTAGTAGGGCTGTTTGATTCCCATCTCTCAGGAATCACTGTTCTTCATTACCTGATGTTTAATGTCCTCAATATCATTATTTCATAAATTCTGTTCAGTTATTTTGTTGATTCAGATGGGAGGATACATCTGATTCCTGGTACGCTATATTGGCTGGAAGGAAATTAAAAAGATTTTGAATCAATGTATTTCTAAACTATTTAAATTACCAATGAAAATAAAGATAAGTAAAATCATTTATTTTATTTCTATGTTCTTTTATTCTCTAATATGTTTCTAGGTCAATTGACTAAGGGCTTTCTTTTATTTCATTAACCTTGACTGTTGAAGAAAACATGAAATGCAACTACATCATCCTATCCTTTCTGTTTGTTTCTGTTTTATTTGGGTTTGTTTTTGGATTTCTTGCTTTGAACTTTTCATACAAAGTATTTTTTACTCAAAAATTGTTTACTCAAGCTTTTTCAGAAATACTTGCTTTAGTATGTAATGCGTACCAGGAAAGCATGGTAATAATTGTATGGAATATATTACCATATAAATTAAGTTGTGAGAAGTTCTAATATTATTCAAAGGTAGCTTTGTGGCATTCTGTGTCACCTTTAATTCGAGTGGAAAGGGTATCTCTTGCCTCTTGGAATTCTAAATGAGATATAAGTGATTTGGGGCCTCTGAGTCACTAACACTTGCATTGCTTTGTTTGGAATTGCATGCCTTAACAGTAGTTTGGTCCATAAACCCTTTAAAAACCAACCACTTACAAAGTCCTCTGAGTGTGTCCAATTAGTTTGCTTATCTGAAAATAAAATTATTCTGTAGTCCATTTCAGGGCAAAAAGAAGTTTTGTTATAAGGAAATTTCTTTTTCTAGAATTAATTTATCATGATCAGTGCTTGTAATGGAAATATATTTTGCTGGATTTTGAATAATTAGGGCAAATTTTCTAATAAAAGTAAAATTATTATAGTGTTATTCTTAGAATGTCACATACACTAAGGAAAATATTTAACCATTCTTTTAGTATCTTACTTATTTCATAGTATATTTCAAAATTTTTCTAGAGACACTGTGATACATAAAATACTGTCTTTTCATTTTCTTAGTTATAGGTGAAAGTAATTCTGGAGTGCTTCTATTCTTATATACTCATTTTAATAGTTGGGAATAGGTTTTGAGACAATTAGTGTTAAGCCACACTAATAATTAGCATTAAATAAAGATTTTAAATTATTATAGTGCTCCTATTGTATCAGGCTGACTTTATGTTTATCTAAACATAATACTAATCAGGAAAATATTGTCTCCTAAGTAGACATCAAAAACTCATGCAGATGCATATCTGGCACTTTATGCCTAATTCCATGGCAATTATATAAACATGATCATAACTCCAGAAGCAACCACTGAAAACATTTTCCAGTTGCAGTTCACTGTGCCATCTATTTCTTTCTGTCTTGTTAACAATTAAACTCTCGTGGTATTATTTCAGATTAGAAGCTTTGACAACTAATTGACATTTATTCAGCAAGTTGGATTGGCAGAGTCTTTGGAAGTTAAACTCACTGTTCAAAGGCCACCCACCTGGTTTATAATGTTGCCTCTCTTCAAATCTCCTTTGTCATGGTTAAGGCTAGTACAGTTATTTGCTGACACAGTTAAAAACATAGAAGTAAAGTTATTGATGTTAATGTACATTAAATTAATAATTACTATTTTCAAATTCATTTATAGCCCGAAGTTTATCCAAGCATTGTATGCTGTCAGTTTTCAAACTGCATTCTTAGACTTTGTGTTTGCCTTAGCGATAATAGAAGTCATATATCTCTCCTCAGGAAGAAATAATGTGAGAAACATTTGCAGAAGGTATCATTAATGCTAAAATCAGACTATGAGAGGTGCATTGTACTCTTCGACTTCCCTTCTACTTCTATTCATTAGTGCTGTATGTGGCTTTTCTTTTCTTACTGAGAAAGTATATTTGAGTACAAGCTTTGACAGCATCATATACATCTCTGTCTCTGTACTGACATCTGTATCTATGTGTATGTTTCAAAGTTTGATACTGTATGTAAGAAACCGTCAGTCCGTGAATCGAAATAATTTTGTGTGGTGTAAGTCTAATACAGAAGTCCACATGTATATTTTTTAAATTTCCACTTGAATTTACAAACCAAGAGCTAGCTTTCTGATTATGCAGTTTTCTTGCATATCGAGTTTGCTCAATTGCAGAGACATACAGTGAAAACATTAAAATTTTAAACAGCATTTAGGTGAGCCCAGCCGGGCGTGGCTCAGGGGTTGAGTGTAGACCTAGGATCCAGGAGATCGGAGTTCGATTCCCGGTCAGGGCACATGCCTGGGTTGTGGGCTTGATCCCCAGTTGGGGGCATGCAGAAGGCCTATCAATGATGACTCTGTCATCATTAATGTTTCTATCTCTCTCCCTCTCCCTTCCTCTCTCTGAAGTCAATAAAGATATATTTTAAAATAAATAAATAAATAAATAAATAAATAAATAAATAAACATAATGTAGGTGAGAAAAACCATGTAAAATAATATCAACATGTTGATGTATGAAGAACAGGTTTGCATAACCTGAACCCTCTTTTAGGAGACCTAAACTTCAGTATTTTCTCCCCAAGTATCTACATGTTGTTAATTCTTTCTTCACAGCAATTCAGTCAAACGCATTTTGGAAGTATAGAAGAGGAAAGAACATTGTTTTATCTTTGTAATATAACAGTAGTCAGAATTATGATGGTACTTCAGAAAAATATGACATAATTTAACCTATTGAATTAGAGGGCATTTCAGATTTTTTTCATTGCATACAGGTCATGTCTGACAAGTTCAGATGCATCATACTATAATTAATTGCTGTAGTTTTTTATCTTTATCTTTGAGAAAAAGATATTTGTCACTGAGGATTTAGTTTTATAAACACTTGAAAGTTTGGTCATGGTACATTTTTAAATTTGATATCTATGCATTTTATTTCTGTTATGTCACTGTCAAAACAATATATATTTTTTAAAAGTATCCCTTTAGGTCTTAGCCTGTAAGCCATATATGAGTTTATTAGAATCTACAAAATTTTCTTATAATAATTCAAAGATATAATTGTAGTTGGAATTCAGAGCATAAACAGAACAATGAAATAAATATTTCTTTGTGAGAGTCAAGACAAGTTAAACACAATCTGTATCTTCTCAATAGCAAAACTGCTGTGGGAATTCACAGAAAACTAACATACTGCTCAAGACTATTCCCCTCATGCTTAACCAGGACCTTGGGGAAGACCACAGTATTTCTCTGACCTATTGAATTAGATTGCCCGTCATTATAAGATACAAATAAATATTGAAAACACTGATTGTAACTGTACCAAGAGCTTGATTGTCAGAAATCATTTTTATTATTCTAGTAATAGCTACTACTAATTCCCTGACTTATTTCCACACAATATATAAAACACCCACTATGCTTATATAGAAAGTTAACAACTTAATCTATACAGTGACAGACTATTACCCATAGTTGTACAGATAAATATAAATAATAAATTTACAAGTCAGTCAACTTTTATTATTGTAATAATTCATTCAACATCACCAAGGGATGAAATATTCATATAAAAGAATGTTCTAGATATAGGCAGTCCTCCAGGCACATGAAACTTTGACTTCTGCTGATTTGTATTTTTTGCTTTTTAGCCAACTATACACTTAGTGAACATATTGTCAGCAGGCAGGTAGCACACATATTAAATTACATCCGTCAATGGACTCTGAGGTTACCACGAAAGGCTCCCAACACTCTCTCAATCTGACCATAAAGAAGAGCGGCAGTGTCCTTCACAACCTCTCTGCCTTGGGACTTGATCGTTAGCATAAGCCTCAATTCCACCTGTGTTTTTGATCAAGCTGCACAAAGAGGCAAAAGGAAAGGAGAAAAAAGGAAATTAGTAGGGAAAGTAGGAGTGTTTAACGTTTTTAAATTCTCCAATAAAATTCTGTGAAATGGGCAAAAGAGTTTTTAATAATTCCTACTTCACAGGTTTGGTAGCTGAGAATCAAAGTGAATGTGTATATATTTAGATTTCATGGCTAAATCTCTATTAAGATGATTTAATAGGTGCTATTAGGGGACTTTTATTTCACATAAAATGCCAGGACAATAAAATTTAAGGAGATGAAGATAAGTTTGCCTGATTTTTTTCTCTATTTTTGTGGATGTGTGTTAACTGCTCCAAAGTGCTTAACATTTTAAAGCCAGGGACAGACACTGGGAAATGCTGTGAGCAATGACAGGGTCATTTCAGGGAAAGCAGCTTTGAAAAGTTCAGGAAAGATTTTGATGATTTATATATTTTAGTGTTGTTTTTTTAAGTAACCCCATTATTTTATCTTGACTTTTATCTCCAGGCAATAAGAACTTATTGAAAACAATTATGTAGTTTAAATAAGAAAAACTGTGGTTAATTTTACTCTACTCGCCTCTGCATAGCTAAGATGGAGAATCTATGTCTTTCCAAGCCTGTTTCTCCAGTGTCCTGTCCAATAAAAGGATTATAACTTCAGCTTCTGTTTAAACTCTGTGTGAGCAGGTGCACAACTTTCTAACCTACCCTTACTAGCATTTTCCCCAGCATCTTGCTTTGCACTCAAAGCATATGCCCTTATCTTTGCCACACCTACGTGGCAAACCCTGCATTCTACTCTGCAAGCGGTGCTGACTCCCCTTCCCTTCTCTCTCCATCTTTTAAAATGAAAATCCTTCTTCACTCAAGGGGTTTCCTCTTTACCATACCAAATTTTCCTGAATAATACATTCTCCTTCCTTCCAGAATTAAAATTTGACTGAGTCAGAAATCTATACTTTATTCAATTTGATCCCTTAGAATACCTGCATAAAGAAAAACCTGTGGTGCAGCACTTTACCTGCATTCAGTAAAGTATTAGCCTTGTGGCCAAATGGAAATGCTTGATTTTCTGAAATAAGACTCATCAACATAAATCTATGAGCTTTGACTTTCTCCAAGATAACATTTCATTCATGCTGTTATCTTGAGGAGAGAAGACTCTGCATCTCATAACTAAAACTATAAAGGGAGTGGGAATAACCACTGATTTATTCTAACCTTGATGCTCTATCAGGTAAGCGGCATTTATCAAAATCAGGAAAATACCCAAAAGACTTAAAAACACAAGGTTAGGAAAAAGACAATGCCTTCTCACAGAGTGCTGATAGGGGCAGTTTTTAATGACCTTAAATAGTGATGCACTCTAAATAAGTGTGTATAAAATGTTTTGGAATGTATTCTCCTCAGCCTTGTTCAGAATTGCTAATAATTTTAATGTCTAGCAATAAGAATAAGGTACCAGTAAAATAAATATCTCTAAGGTGGAATATTCTGCAGTCATTAAAGTGACTTCTCCATATCCAGTGCTCTGGAATGTTTATACTACTGGTGTTGGGTGTTTTTTAATCCTCGCTTGATTTAAACACTCATGTGAGGGTTGTTTAGCCACTTCCCAGATACCCTTCAAAACATGACTCCAAGTCAAATATAAGCAATTATTTCCAGGCAGCCAAAGTAAGGTTGCACTGACAATTCTGAGGACTGAGCATCTGTATACTGCCAACTTTGTTGAGAAGATTTTAACGCTCGCCTGCAGTTTTATTATGGCTTCAGTGATACAGGGCATTTTGGATGTTTTTCCAAGAAATGGCTTTGAACACTATTAACATACCTCAACATAGGTAAGCAGGAAAACCTTTCTACAGAAATTGAATATAATAATAAAAACTTCTCAAAACTTTTCACCTTCAAGTTATGAAAATTATTCTTACACTTATGGACAATATTTAAGTGAGGGGCAAGGACTCAATACCAAAGTTTATAACTAATGCCCCTATTTACTAATTAGTTCAATTGATGAAATTATAATTGCTTATCAGACATCGGTGGGTCAAAGGTTTCTTCTCAAAGGATGCCTAAATTTTCTGAAAATTACCATAAGTTGGCCTTTAAGAAGCCATATTATTAAGGTACCATCAAAGACAAAAATTAAAACAAAAATGTTGGTGTTCATATAAATAGACTTGCACTCAATTGTTTCAATGAAATAAGGCTAGAGGTTTTATAAAAATGCACACATCAGCTTGACGTTAAACATTGCTCTTTATTAAGCTAATTATTCTCTGGAAAGACCAAAATAGGTATTTTATTTCGACATGTAGAAATTTTTTCTGGGAATATAATCACAAAATGCATAGGTTGCCTTTTAGTATCAAACAGATTAAAAGACTTAGATGGAAGCAAGAAATAATTAACGGGTTATAGAAAAAATTCTGAAAGTTTTGTTTCTGTAAATGAAATAATAATTGCTATAATAATTTGTTAATTGTCCTTACATTGTCATTGTACACAGAATTTAGTAATAAAGGGAGATTATTTTACTTATCTATTCTTTCAATGGTCCTATATTAAGCCTCAATGCCAACCACTGTTCTAGATACTAGAACTTCAAAGGTTGGCTACTAAACAGCAAGAGTTAACCCACAAATATCTTTGTGTTTAAAAATAGAATGCCAGAAGTGAAATCATAGCAGTGAATTATAACATTTAGGAAATATGAGGAACGTATTCACTATATTTTCAAGAAATCAAACAATTTCGTAGGGATGGTAAACCCTTGCTCTGTGCTTCAAAAAAACACACTACTGTTGCAGATAGCCCAGAACTGATTCATACCTTAAAATATTCCTAAAAAACTGGTGTTACGTGTTTAGAGAAATTTGGGAGGAATCTTTTTCAGAAAAACATAGCTCCAACAAAATTTTTTTCCTCCCTCCAGAAAATGAAAAGTAATAGGTTTTGTAATAGTTGTTTTATTGTATCATTCAATTAAGTGTAGTAATTATTTTTAAATCAATGCAGAGATTTTGCTGTAAACAAACTTATGTTGTGCAAGGCATATTCCATTACGGTTTTTATTAAGACAGTTTGGTTTTTGTAAATAATAATTTTGAAGATCATCAAGTATAAAAGATGTCTAGATTGTTGACAGTTTTAGGTTTTGCTCATAAATTTCTCAATAGAAATTCATCTGTAAATTAAAGGTCTACATTTAGGTTTGTTTCATTCATATTTGTAGCTCATTTTTGAAGGTATCCGAGGTCCTGGCATAGAAGGTGACATTGCCATTGATGACGTATCGATTGCAGAAGGAGAATGCGCAAAGCAAGACCTAACGACTAAGAGTAAGTGTCTCTTCTTGAATTGGTTTGATGAGATGTTAAAGTAATGTAATTACTATCAAACTAATATATTTTAATTAGAAAACATTTTAGTTTATTTATTTAGAATTTCTTATAGATGAAATGCTAAAATTTTAAAGATATTTTAAAAATCAAAATATAAAATTCAGCTGTATACTTATTTGACCTAAGATAAAAGTACTTTTGATTTAGGCCTATGATTTGTAATTGGAATTTCAAAATATTTTAATTGATATTATTAATTTCAGAGGTTTTTAACTTTTCTTAAAATATTTGGCTAATTTATGTACTTAGCACACACTTATGTAGACACACTGCTTCTTATTCCTCCAGTTTATGAAGATATTTCCTAGGTCTCACTTTTGTTAAACATTTTAACAGATTTAATATTTAAACAATCTTAGTACATATATTAAGTAATGGGTTAGCGGTAACTTTTTATGGTATACTTAATCTCCTTCTGCCTGCACCACAATCAATTGTTTGGTAATTTGGTTTCACTTTTACTCTGGTTTGAATATTATGGTTTAATGATATCTTCAAATTTAATTTTTATCACAACTCCATTTTTATATAAAAGAGGTATAAATAAAAATGATAAATAATGCAAAAACATCAGAATTATGTATTGGCTGCTTCTTAAATCCTCATATTCATATTGTTCATTTGAAGTTGAAAAACCTAAAATCACTCCCATTACAAATTCCTCCAATTGAAGAATTTTCATGGGACCATCTGGAATCCTTTAATTTTGTGACACATAAACAGGTATCAATGAAACTAAATTTATGAAAATAAATTTACCAATTATTCACACACAAAAGGAGCATGAAAATCCATTTTGTATTAAGTCTAAAGCAAATCAGAGTCTTTGTTAATTGAGTATAATTAGTGAGAAATTATATGAGTCTAATTGTTGAAAGTCATATTTGTACAACTACCCAGTGATTGCTCTCTCGGAGGAACTGAATTGATTCCATTTTTAAGTATTGTCAAAAAACAAAAACCAAGATTGTATATAACAATGAGCCATTTTGCTCATAGTTTTACCTTTTTGTCATTACACTTAGCACTTCAAGTAACATGCTTAAAAATTTCACCCTGTATCTGGCTAATTTTGCTTTAGAAAACTAATAGCTGTACTCAAATGAAGTAGGTTTGTCACATGCACAGGAAAGCACATTTTCTCCTCACAGGAGACTGGGGTTTCCTCTGGATTTCATAAGGTGGATCAGTGACAGGAACATATTAACTGAAGACAGTTACCAAATTACACAGAAAATTTACATTGTGATTAATTTAATCACTGCATAATATTATAAATTAAATTCAATAAGGTGCATTAAATTTTCCAAATGATGAAAGCAAGAGAACATATTTACTTCTGAAATAAGAAAGCAGAAGTGGTAAAAGCAGACACAGTGAAATGACAATGAAAACCTGTAGGGACTTTATTATTACACAATAGAATGTTTTCTTAAACTACTAAATCCAGATAAATGTGTGGTTGTTTTAAATGAAATACATCTATAAGTATCAAAGTTATTTTTATTTAGCTTGTATAAATCAGGGGCAACAAATAATCCTAATTAAACAAAAATATTTTCTTTGCATGAGGAAATATTCTGTTACATTTGTGTCTATTCATCATCTATTAAATTCATTTTGATGAACAGTGTTTGGCGAATATTAAATCAATGTTAATTTCTAAGTACAAATCGGTTTGGAGGCCAAAAGCCTCTTCTTAACTGCTCAGACTCCAAACCCTTCTCAGGCAGTAAATGTTACAAGGCACACACCTTCAAAAGCTGAGACTGTATGTCCCTTATTTTCAAAACTCAGCTCTCTCCTAGGTGAGAGCCATTTTGTAACTGACGAGGTTAGTGAATTATTGGGTCTTCCTGTTTTAGCATTCCTACATAAGGTATATATTCTAAGAGGTATCACCTGAACTTGAGGCTCCAGGTGAAATATCAACTATAGAAGAACCTCAAGGCAGATTACTGGAAGAGATTTTTTAGTCAGAATGGACTTCATAGGGCTTCTAAAAATTACACTAAAGAGATAATTATTTACTTAATTTATAGATATTGGACTGATCTAAACATATATAATCCACTATTGTACTAGCTAATTTCTCTACCCATAACAATTCCTTCCTAGTTTTCATCAAACATGTTTTTCTCTCTGTCTTTTACATTTCTGAAAGCTTTAAAAAAAAAAAAAAAAAAAAAGCTGACCATTTAGCATTTAGGTTTTCTGAGAATTTTCTATGTGTGTGCTTTCACGTGGCTAGCAGGACTCTTAAGTTGAGTACAGCCACAAACCCACGTAAGTCTCTTCTGGACAGTTTTTATACCATTTTATAACAATTTGAATCTGCAAATATGTTTATTTTATCAAATTCCTAACCATATTTTCAAGCTATAGTCCTTTCACTTTCTTGGAAATGAAACTGATAAATAAAACCAGGGGAAAATCGTTTTCCAAAAATATTTTCCATATACAAGAATTATTTCATTGGTTCAACAAAGTTGTATTAGTTGTTGCCTGGAATACTTATTTTTTGTGTGGTTGTTTCTTGGCATTTGTTTTTCTTGTCTTTAGATTCCGTTGACGGTGCTGTTGGAATTTTAGTACATATATGGCTTTTTCCAGTCATCGTCCTCATCTCTATCCTAAGTCCTCGAAGGTGACCTTATCCTGGCAGAGGCTATACAAGATTCACCAGGCACTGGCATGAAGAGTCTTTGTAAATGGACATTGAAAAAACAAACTACCAAAGATTCCTCCACTGACTACTGACTCAAAAATAAAATAATAAAAAAACAAATTTTTTAAGCACTGGGGATAAAAAGACATCATGGAAGTATAAGTTATTCCAAACCGCGTATGAAAGATAGTCTTGACCTGAGTAGAGAAGAGACCTTCAGGTGCTTTTGTGGCTAAAAAGATTACAGCGTCATCTGGTCATCTGGTTGAACTCTGGGGAAAAAAAGAAGAAAGAAAAAAAAGGAGAGCTATAGAAATTCTTGTCAAAGCACAAAGTCATGGCTGGTTTTGTTTCAAATGAATAGTTTGCTTGTTACCATGGAAACCTAATGGCCTGCCAACAAAACCTCACTGTAAACAGGGTATGTGAAGAGCTGGCATTTCTTTTCCTCTGGAGAAGGTTTTCCGTAGAGGATTCAACAAACGTGGGCCCTTCCCCTTCGGTGGGTCCCCTTCCCTGAAGAGCCCCGCGCTCGGGATTCCCGGGAACGGCCGCCCGCCGCGGCCCCCGCCCTCGCCTCCGCTTCCCGGCCGCGCCGGCGCCGCCCGCGCCCCTGCATGCCCCGTCCCGCGGCCACCTGGCTGACACCACACAGGCTTATCGGAGTTTGCCCGCGGCCACTCGGACGCCCCCACTGTCACCCGTTCCAACGAAGAAACCAAACCACCATCTTTTCTAAATTGCCATGGAAACTAAGTGCCTTCAATGAAACAAGCCCGAATCATTTTCAACTCAGAAGCTTGCACTGCTAAGAGTGGTTTGTGTAAAACTCTTTTGTAAACAAACTACAGAGCCTAAACGTGCAAATGACAGGCGAGACGACAGAGCCGCTTCCGAAGCCGGGACGGAAGCTGCCGCGGGAGCCCGAGCGGGCGAGACGCGCGTCGCCGGACAGGCAGCCATGGCCGCCCGGCGCGCGGGCCGTCGGGAAATGACCTCCGCGGGACCGGATGCGGGAGCCGCACTGTTTTTCTTCCAGGTTATTCGTGGGTCAACCAGAGCAAAAGGTTCAATTAAGATAATCCTCAGCGCAGAAGGTTACGTAAAACGCAAGAGTGGTTTTTCCCTCTCCCCTCCTGGAGTGAAATCGGCCCTAGCTTTAGAGGGAACGAGAAAACGTGTGTGACTTCAGTGCGAACGGACTCTACAGCGGAACGGGCCCGAAAATCTGGCTGGATTCTGAACACCGAGGGTAACATGCCTCTGCCCTTTAGTCAGACTCTGTGCAAATTGTGAAATATTATTTTATTATTTTACAAAGATTAAGAAACACTTTTACAAAAAAACAAAAACCTTGTAAAAATGATTTTGAGCTACCTGAGGACACATCATACCTTTAACCAGCCAGTTTTCCAATGCATTGTAAATTTCACTTAAACCTGTTGGTTATGAAAATTTGAAGATCTTTTTCCTTAAATTATCTCAGCTTTTAACTTCATTTAAAAAGACTTTTGTCTAAAGAAGAATATTATTATTATTATTATTATTATATGTTCTTTCAACACCCCAGGATTAAAAAAACTGATTATGCAAGTAATTGGGATATAAGTATTAAATTATAACATTTGCAAACATTAATATAAAAAGCACAACAAAATGTAGTGGAAAAAATGACACAGCTTGATTTTCTTTTTTTTAATTCTGTAGAAATGTTTGTGCAAATTCAGTAATTCAACTTAAAAGATCATTTTACAGCTATGTTCAATAAAGCCTCTTTCCAGGTAAGGTATGAAAAGCAGTATGTGTGTTTGTTGAGCAATGTTCACTTATCACCAAAATGAGAATAGCTGTACAATTTATCTGTTCTGTTACCACGGGATAAATTTTCAATGCTTCATGTACCTTAATGTTACAGGAAGAAATTTTAATAGGAACTCCCTGATGCACTCTCCCATATTTGTAATACATGTAAAAAAATGTCAAATCTCTGAAAGTAAAATATGAAACAAATATGAACTTGGAATTTAATGTGTATTTTCATAGTTAAAGAGGGGACTAGTCTGAGTATCTAGGTAGTGATAGAATTGACCTAAGCCAAATCTTTTTAATTAAATAGAATAAACAAACACATTTCATAACTTATTTGAACAAATCAGGCAAATTGAATTTTTTTCAAAATTACATCAACTATTTTTTATCACACCAAAGAGATAAGCAATATTTGGGGCACTTAGCTTAATATGTACTTAATTTTCCTTCAGCTTGCCTTTCACTTTGTGTGGCAACTATCTACTTTTCTCCACCATCCCATATTAGTGGGTCTCCTTTTTGATTGATTTTCTGCACACTCATTGCAGACAATATCAACAAAAAGGTTTTAGATCTAAACAGAGGCTTAACTCATTGCTGCCTTCTTTTCTTAAACTTTGAGTGAGGATTTTGTAAAAAACTAAAAAAAGCTATTGTCAAAATATTTGGATACATATCTATATGTCATTTTCAAGAAAACAAGTCTCCTTTTCTCCTAAGTAACCCTACACAAAGAAATTGCTACAAGTGAAAGTTTCAACCCTACTATTAAACATTAATAAGGTACTAAGACTTTCTGTTCCCTTTCGCTCTGTAAGAATACACAGTGCTTCAGAAGTTCACGAGAACTAGCTGGCACTTCAAAATTAATTTTGATTAAATTTTTAAGGAATTACTGATAAGTGCCGAGAACAAAGGGCAATCGGAAGAACTGCAAAGCAATCATATTTATTGATATGGTAATAAAATATATATCTCAAGTGGGTTCTGGATCATTTATGTAAACCAACAAACTTAGAATTAACATCAATGGTTTTCACTCCAGATCAAATGTTTAGTTGCTTTCATTGAAAGTCAATGGATTAAATGCAGAAAATTTTTAAAAACTGGGATAAGTGAAATAAATGTAAATTGTGTTAAGTAGTCTCTTCTTAAATATTAATGATAATAACAACAGCTTACCTATTTACCAACTGCCTTCCTTTTCCTAATATTTCTTGTGGATTATAAGTTGAACTCACTAATGCATCCCCCTTTTGTTTTTGATAACATATTTTAAGTGTAATCGATGTCAATATTTTTTCCTTCTTTTATAGGAAGGCATCAGGCAATGGAGATTTTAATTCTCCAGGAGAAAGATTATACTTTGTAATCTCCTACTGCCAGTAATTGATCCCTGATTAATTTAGGAGCATTACTTTGTTTCATCAGTTCAAAGACACTTGTTTCCCCACATTTTAACATCTCTGCATTTGGCCTATTTTAATTATAATTGGTGGCATTTCTATGTAGTGATATATAAAACAATAGTGCATCCAAAAACTGATGGCATCATAGATATTAAAATATACTAAAGTTTTCAGAAGTGCCAAATTATGCCCAATATCATTACTTTTCATTAGTAATAGAAGCCCCATTATATTTCTTTATATTTCTAGGATTTATATTAAATACTCATTGTGCATGATTTAAAAATAACATAATTTTTATTTTGTGCTTTACAATCTGAGTCTTCTCTTACATGCATTATATACATACCTAGCCCTGCTTTTTATGTTTTCATTTTTCCTGCTATGTATCTTTTAGTTCCATCACGAATTATAATATGCCGTGTATGATTTAAAATGTTTTTTTCAGTTTCATGTGATTAAATTTTCTTTAAAAGACTTTAAGATCCATGGTATACCACAATGCCATGAAATAGACTAAACTAATGGTATTTCACATACATCACAGAATTGACTTTGGCATGCAATAAAGTGTGATAACCATGATAATCAGAAACACAAAACAGTCAGTTAAATCATGTTACAGATAGTAAAAATAATCCCATTCATTACTTTTACATTTTAAAATATGACAAAATATGAGTGACAACTGTACTTTTTACCAAACATGCATTTTTATTTTAAAGACTATAATAAACGTATTTGTCAAAATGTGTAATTTGAAGGACAATTAATCAATTTAGTTCTATACTTGAAACTGTATGAAACTGGCTGTGGTATTTTTCATGCTCTATTTTTTTTTTTTTTTTGATTAGTGATTTGAAAGACGGTGACATACTAATCTGATTTGATAGTGTGATTTCAAAGGATTCTTTTGAATGCATGTTATTTATCAAAAAACTGTTTTGTTTTGTTTTTAATGTGCCTTTTGACTATCAGGGCCTTTCAAGAGACATGTAAAACTGGAAAAATTTTACTCCCAATTCATTTTTTTCTTGGTTGATGACTACTTTTTACTAATTGCTTGATCTATGTCTCAACAAAGCAGAAGGTATACTCTTCTTGCAACTGGGTAGTTGATGTCAATGAGGAGTTATTACATTTTCTGTGAAAACAATAAAATCATAGGGTTCAATCCCAAGCTATTTCCCTTCCTACAATGTTTCCTTTGTAGCTAACTAGTTTAATCAGTTTTCTTAGTGCTTATTTTTAAAAAGCAATGTCTCTGGCATTTTCTACTTCAACGTAGGAGAAAACCTACCACAGAATGATCAGACTTTTTTCAAATCTGGTATAAAAAGTTCTCTGCTGAGTATACATAATATTTATAAATAAATATATGTTATTACATAGAAAATGTAAGACTTAAAGACTTGAAATTTTAATGTGAAATATGTCAATTCAGAATCAATCCATTATATGTTTATGTCTGCTTAGAAACAAGTGAAAGTTAAGGAGAGATACATATTCCATATATTTGCATATGGATTACTTAATTGACACTATTAATATAAAGCTTAATAAATTATGAATGGTGATTACACTACCCTGAACCCACATTGAGTATATTAAAAATATAGAATTGAAATTCAAAATTTTGCGTAGGACAGAGGTTAAACTCTGGGTAGAAAATGAAATAGTTTTCTCAAGGGAATATTTACAACTGATTTAATTTAATTCCAATTGTACTAATTTTCCATGAGTTAAGCTACAATGTATTCTTATTTTTTAATGAAATAATGGAAAATTCTATGAAGTAGGGATTAGTTTGTTAGTTTCAGTCTGTTTTCCTATGGCTCTTCATTGTTGTCCTGGATTTCCAGGATATCATTTTTATTTCTTGAGTCTCATCAGTATATTTAAATGTATAAGTTTAATCAAATATACATTGTGTTAAATTTATATTGAATATTAGTTACATTTTAGATCTCAAAGTTTAGATTTAACTTACTTTTCCTTTGATATTTTCCTTCTGCTAAATAGTTTCAGATAGCTGTATGTTTTTTTCCCTTGAATTTTCTTTCAATAAATAAAATTATGTTAAATACTCTATTAGTGTTTGGGGGAAATTTCTGCTGTCAATAAGAACTTAAGATAGAAATAGAGAGATATTTAAATGGCAATTATATTTGCAACTTAAGATGAAAATTCATCATTTCTCTCACAAAAGCTTTTATAGACTCACTACTGCAATGAAATACAATTAGCCTATTAAAGATATTTGTTGACTTTTACATTCTTTGTGAGGGATCATTTATAAGATTGTGCTAAACAAGTAGGCACTAAAATCTTCCTGAATGAATTGTGATTTAAGAATTATGGCTCAAGTTAGTACCTATGGTCTTATGTATGATATGTGAAATACTTGACTGCAGATTAACAACTTGAACTTTATCGAGGATGACAGTTCTAATCACATATTTCACAGGGGCACTAGGCTAAATGTGGGTCTCCTGAGGGAAACAGATAATACTATTTGACAATGATTTGAGTGAACCAATGTATAAATGGAATACTGAAAATTAACTTGCTTAGCATTGTTTTCTTATTGCCTATTTGGCTTAGTTTTCTCTTTCTCTTTGGTATTATATCTATAACCATATCCGTGAAATTGTGAAAATGCAAATACAATCAACATTAACACACCCATTAACCATGTTTAAAAATCAACTCAACTGCTCCCTAAACTAAATATTAAAGTACTGTTTATTCTCCATAAGCTGTTTAGTTTAATAGTCAAATTAAGGACTTTACCCATATTCGATTTCTTATAGTACTTATTTGTCTGCATATCTGCTTCCGAAATGAAATTATAACCTTCTCCATGGCAAGGACTATGGCTTTTTACAAGTCTAAGAAATTTCAACTTACCTAGATTCTACAGAGATTATTGAATTAATGACTGCTAAATTAGTCCATGATTTAGAGCTATATTTAGAACAGATATTCAGGGAAACTAAGCAATAAATAGCAATGTCACCTTTCAGTTATAAAATCAATGAAATTTCACAGACAGAAGATGCCTCCTGTGTACTGAGAAAAATGAAGAGTCAACGGAACTGAAACATCAGTTTAACAAAAATTATATTTCTTAATAAAACGGCAAATGTTAAGGTTTTTGCAAACAATCTTTATATGGTTAAACTAAGGAAAATGAAACTAATTCTGCATGTTTTGTGTTCGATTGCGTCATTATACAGGAGAATAATGCTACACAGAGTATTATGTTTAATTTTATATTAGGGAGATCATAAGAACTATAGCTAAATTCAAAGACTTAACTCCTTTCTAGAGTTTGTTTTAGTGCATATTTCTTAGGATTCTATCATTCACTATACTTGAAATGAAATATATTTAAACATGCAAATATTTTTCAAATTATATAATAATTAGATGTACATACACCAAAATTGTAACAATGGTTAATAAGGGAAAGTTCTATTTTTCCCCCTTCATTTGCTAAAATTTTTGATAGAGAAAAATATTCTTGTAAAATAAATGCTGTTAAAATAAAAATAAATTTTAAAAATAATAGGATATTTGTTTAATTCTGGGTAATATTTTAGATAGCAAAAAAAGATTCTTACACATATAACAAAATGATGAGAAAAATTAATTATCAAAATTAGAAACTTGATTAAAGAGGACTATCGATTTTTATTTTTTTATTGTTTCTGCTTTGAATTACATGCTTTAACTTCCCAAATTAACACAATTCAACAGGCCAATGAGCCCAAAATAAAAGTTTGTATAGTGCTACTATATGGCAACCCCACAAAAATTAATTTTGAAGTAAATGAACATATAAGTAATACCATGTGTCTGTTATAAAAAATGTCTTTCCTTTTTCGTTGATTTTGTTGTTTACAATATCATGTGCAAGCCTGAGATTTTGCATGTACTCTAAAGGCTTTTCAGTGCAGGAGTATCTGAGGTACTGGAAGAGGGCCCCTTCTGAATGGCCATCCCACACTAGGGCTGCAGTTCCTCACTCAGCAGTCCATTCCCTCAGGCTTTTGCTGCTTTCTCCACTTAGTCTTCTTTCAAACTATAAATACTCCCACAAGGGAAACATATTAGTTTGTAATATTTGGAGTTAACATTTTATCAGTCACAGTCTTCAAATATCTAGCAAAATAAATTGAGGAATCACTGGACCTACTGGGAGGGGCTTAGGAACAGGAAGGAGAAGCCTGCAAAGAGGGAGGTATGGCATTTCAAAGACTACATTCATTTCACACTTTTCCTCAGGACAAGTGCAGATTACATATCCAGTACATAAGACATAGAATAAAAGAAATGTCAGGCTGCCAGATATATGCAAAGGCTCAAAGAACAAAATGATATAGAGCTTCTAAAACAAAGGCCTAAACAATGAGCTTACAGAGAAGGGAGGACAATCAGAAAACACATGGATTTAACACATTTTAAAATGAAAATAATTGAACTTGAGTGTTCACATTAGTAGAAAGGGGAGAAAAGGAAAATTACATAACCAGATGCGTTTTTTAGAGACACAGAACCTAAAAAATGAAAATAGCATATCTAGATCAAGTAAGTCTGAAGAACTGCAATGAAGATATATACATAAATTTTAACGCGTGTTCCTCCGGCTTTCTCTTCTCTCCTCCGCAGTGACTCTGGTTGCAACGTGGCTTCTCTGTCCACTTCCTCCTTCCTGCTTATGTAGATTAACCGATGTAGATTAATCTAGAGTAAGTTTTTCTTTGAGAGATGCTTTAGCACGCAAGTTCCTGTTTCAGACTGCTGCTGTCCACACTCTCTCTACCATTTTCTCACTGAATCATTTTAGTCAGCTTGTTTAATGTCCCTAGCAATTCAGTTTCCTTGAAAATAGGGATAATAGCAACAGTAAAAATATGGTATTTCACAGAATTGCCAGGAGGCTCACATGATAAAGACTATGTAAAACAATTTTCTGGAGCACAGAAAGCGTTAATGAGCACTAACCTTTTGTGGATATGCTTGCTGTTCTTCAAGAAAGAAAAATAGTAAAGTTGAGAATCTTAATGTCTATGACGCTGTATTGCACCACGTTTGAAAAGGACCATTTTCAAATTATTTCCACTTCCTCTAATAAGTTTGCTTCAAGCCCATGCATATGCACACATCCATACATGCCGTTTACATAATGATGTATTATATTCAAATTGCTTCCACACACATCACTTCATCTGTTCTAGCCCATGATGAGTGGTAACTTACCCACGGTATGTGTAAATCTAGGTGTGACTGGTGACAGCTTGCCCTTTTCCATCCCTGTGCCTCTAACAACATGTAGATGGGCACCTTCTCACAGTGTGACCCAGGACTGAGAATAACAGTGCTTAATAAGCAAAGTCTTTTGTATTTCATTATCCAGGGAACTTTCATATTACATCAGCTATGAACAACACTCTTTTACGTGACATTAAGAAGAAAAAAACATTTTACTGTAGGTGCAAGATACCATCAGTTATAACAGGCAGTCCTATTTCAGAGATGTTAGATTATTTTAAAAAGTACCTTAAAATTAACAAAATATAACATCACTTAAAATTATACGAGATATTTCGTGTGTAGCTCATAAGTGAGCTGTTTCGTGTATTATAATGAAGTTGGACTTTGACTTTAACGTGAATTAAAATCTCCTGGAATGGTTGTTAAAAATACAGCTTCCTGAGTCTTAGCACCAGAGGTTTTGATTCAATAGAGCTAGAGGGCAGGAAGGGTGAGAAGACATAGGTTTTTAAACAAAGTCCTTAAATAATTCTATTTGTGATAAACATTGGTGTGGTGGAAAGAATATAAGTTCCTAATTTTGACCACTGTGTGACCTTGAATAGATGGTCTAAAGTCTCTGTACCTAGCATTTCTGCAGACACTACAGAGGTCTGGAGTCAGTTTGCCAGGGTTCTCCATCACATAAGCTCCCTCAGTTCCCTTATCTGTAAAAGGGAGTATTGTGTTACCTAACTTATGAGCTAACATACGTGAAACACTTAGAACATCACTGACCTATAACAAGCACCACGTAAGTCTTTGCTCAGCAATAAAAATGGATGATAATATTAGTGCCCACCTCATAATGCCATGATTACTTAATGAGGCAGTGCATAGCAAGTATTTGGCAAAGAGAGAAGTGATTTTTTAAAATATATTGGCTTAATAAGGTAACATTTTTCAAAATAAGTTCTTTAAAAATTCTTCTCAACACTCATTTCCTTTTCCTTGTACTATTTTAAAGATAGACAAGAAAGAATTTTTTATAATTCTTAATGCTTTTATTTATCTGACATGAAGAGTATTAGTCCCTAAATGAAGTAAACTCTCTGGAATTACTTTAAAATGTAAATTATTTTTTGAAATTTATGATATAAAAATTTCTTACAAATATTTATTATTTTTATTTTTATTTTAGGTTATAAAAAATAAGTTAGGAAAATTAGATAATTTTTAGCGAATGAGCATGAGTTTGGCATTTTTCAAAAATTACCATTGAGATTTACATATGTGTTTATATTCTAGACAGAACTGCTTCTCATTTTTTAAAATTAAGCTTTTATTTTGAGAAAATTATAGATTCACATGCAGTTGTAAGAGAGAGTATAGAGACATCTTGTGTACACTTTTTCCAGTTTTCCCCAGTCATAACATCTGTACATGTGTGTGTATGTGTATTTAGTTATATATATATATATATATATATATATATATATATATATATTTTTTTTTTTTTAATATATCTTTCTTGATTTCAGAGAGAGGAAAGGAGAAGGAGAGAGAGAGAGAGAGAAACATCAATGATGAGAGAGTCATTGATCGAGCCCACAACCCGGGCATGTGCCCTGACTGGGAATCGAACCCCGATCGCCTGGATCCTAGGTCGATGTTCAGCCGCTGAGCCATGCCCGGCCGGGCTCTATATAATTTTATCACATCTGTTGGTTCATATATATGCAATCACGGTAAAGATACACAGTTCAATCACCACAAGAACCCCTATAGTGCTGCCTTTTTATAACCATATCTGCTTCTCCTGCTTCCCCTCCTCCAACCCATCCTATATGCCTGGCAACAACTAATCTGTTCTCCATTTCTTTAGTTTTGTCATTTCAAGAATGTTATAGAAACACTAGCATACACTATATAAGTTTTGGGTATTGACTTTCTACACTCAGCATAATTTCCTGGAGATTTATCCAAGTTGTAAAATGTAGCAATAGTTTGTAACTTTTTTTGCAGAGTAATATTGTGCAGTATGATGCATTACAGTTTGTGTGCCCATGCACCCATGGAAGGACATCTGGGTGGTTTGCAGTGTGAGGCAATTGCAAATAAAACAGCTATAAACAATCATGTACACATTGTGATGTGCAAGTAAGATTTCATTTCCACAAATGTTCAGGAGTGCAGTTACTGGTTGGCGTGATAATGAATGTTTAGTTTTATAAGAAAATGCCAAGTTCTTTTCCAGAGTGGGTGTACCATTTCATTTATCCACCAGAGGTGGATATTTCTATGCATCTTCACCAACATCCAGTGTCATCACTACTACTTACTCAACTATTCTGATAGGTGTGTAGTGACTTCTCATTGTGGTTTTGCATTTTCCTCATGGCTAATGAAGTTTGCCATATGAATATCCTCTTCTATGAAATGCTTTGCAATGTCTTTTTCCTGCTTTCTGATTTTTTTTTTTTTTTACTGTTGAGTTATGAGAGCTCTTTTTACATTCTGCACATCATTGACTGATGGCTTTTAAGTGGTTTCTCCATGCCTGCACCTTGTCATGTCATTGTCTTCATATGTATTTTACAAAGCAAAAGATTTTAGTTTTGATAAAGTTTAATTTATTATTTTGTAGAGTCAAGTCTAAGAACTTGTTGTCTAACCCCAGGTAATAAAGATTTTTTGTTGTTCTTTTTATAAACAGTATTGTCCTTATCTTAAGATGTAAAATTGGACAAATTTTGTCCTATTATGTTAGGTATTTTTATTTTGGTTCAAAAAATACTGATATCTTCTCATGGCAATGATAGGTGTAAAATAAAGAAATAAATGGAGCTAACATTTTAGATATTTTAGATATTAAATCTAAATTTAGAATTTTACATTTAAAATTAGTTATATGATAAGATATGACCACTCTATAAAAACTTTCATAAGGATAAAGTTGCCTCTCTTCATCCCAAAACATACCCAAAGCTTATTTCTTTTAAATTTTCAAATTCTTCTTTAATTCTAGTTATAGGAATCATATCATGAAAAATCAGACAGCCATGCAAATAATCATGTATAAGAACATTATGGAGCCCAGCCAGCATGGCTCAGTGGTTGAGTGCAGACCCATGAACCAGGAGGTCATGGTTCATGCCCGGGTTCTGCCTGCAGTATGGGGCCTGCAGGAGGCAACTGATCAATGACTCTCTCTCAGCATTGTTGCTTCCATCTCTCTCCCTCTTCCTGCCTCTCTCTGAAATCAATAAAAACTTAAAAAAAAAAAAAAAAAAAAAGAATGTTATGGCGGTTTATGTGTGAAAGACTTGGAAACAATGTAAATGCCCATTTAATGGAGGGATTAAGTAAAGCATGGCTGTGCTTTGCCATTATGTACTCCAGCTGTGACACTGCAAGTGCAGCCTGACCACGGCCAACTGTGTGAGGGGTTTCTTCAGGAGCCAGGGCCTACCCATGAACTCTAGTTCAGAAGTGCCAGAAATTAGCATTACCCCTTATTGCCCTGCACCAGCAGCCCTTAATCAATGCATAATGCCCCAGCTTTCTCATGCCTGTTCTACAAACACCCAGAGTTCCCCAGTGGGACCAAGTTCATTATCCACAGTGGTCCTTGAATTCAGAGCAATTTTTTAAAAATATATCTTTATTGATGTCATAGAGAGGAGGGAGTGGGAGAGAGAGAGAAACATCAGTGATGAGAACATCACCATTGATCAGCCTCCTGCACACCCCTAACTGGGGATCAAGCTTGCAACCTGGGCATGTGCCCTGACTGGGAATTGAACCACAGTCTCCTGGATACTAGGTCAATGCTCAACTGCTGAGCCACGCCTGGCAGGGAGAATTCAGAGCAATTTTCATTGAAGCCTTTCCTTCCTGTATCACTTCCTCATATTCCTACTATAATTTCCTGGAATCCCCTTCCAGATAAAATATTGCACTGAAACTGTCTCAAAGACCATTTCTGAGAGAAACAAATAAGACAATGGTTAATTTATAGAACAGAGAACCAAGACTCTCTTTTTCAAATGGGCTCAAGCTTAATGCAACATATAAATATGTCTACTATATATTGTTAGATTCAAAACATACATAACATTACATGTAGTATATTTATAAAAATATCTATAACTTTTCCTGTATGGTAGGTGTGGATTAGCAAAGTTTCATTTTCTATTTTATTTATGGATTCTTAATTTTTTGACATTAAGTATATATTAATTCTGTAGTCTGGAAAAAAATCCTGGGAATAGAAAAAAAAGAAGCAGCTCAGTGCAGAGAAAATTTTTGTTTAGTTTTTTTCTTGTTCAAAAGTTATCTTTTTCTAGATTATGCTGCTGGCCTACCAAATATAGCTTTAGGCATTCTACATGAAGACATAAGACAGTGAGGAAAGCCACCATGTCTGCCTGATGAAGCCTTAGACATATACTGGGACAGTGAAAGCAGGATCATTATCAAAGGCAGGATCTCACTTAATATGCATTGGCAGAGGAAGTAGGGTAAGGTTGTAGAGTCCGAATATGCTCTACTTAATGAAGCATACTTTATTCAAACTTCAGATTGGAAATATCTAACTGAAAAGAAGTGAAAATCTTGTTTGTAAGTTAATGAAAATGAGAATATATGCACTAATTATGAATAATAATGAAGTGTTTCCATGCCAGGAGAAATATGCAGAATTTCTGTTTTAGAATATAATGTACATGTTCCTCAAATCTATTTTTTCACTTTTATGTTTTCCCTCCTGTACACTAATTATTCCATGCTCTCAATTATAGTCTCTCAACTGTATTTATTTGTTCTGGAAAATGGTACATTATATGTGAAAGTAATCCCCACCACAATGAGTGCATTTCCTTTCATCTTTCTGGCCTAGTTAACTCTGTTGATTTAAGCCTGTGCTAATGAGGCCCATCCTGGAGATTCAAACCCCATCCCAATTAGCTGTGCATAGAGAGATAAACTCCATGGACACACACGGATAGTCTCAGCCAAGCATCTGACCAATGCTTGTTATTGGTCAAAAAATGAGACTATGATTGTGTGGCTAAATAAATGGTTTCCATTATCACTATTAAATAAAAATTTCAAAACCTAGTTTTACATGTGTATTAGTAGTGCTGTGCCTCCAGTATTGCTTATGTGTAGAGTGGCACTAACAGTCATTATAATACAAGCCAGAAAATCCACCTTGATGCCTTCCCATTTCTCTCCCTCACATCCAATCCATCACCACAGCTTGCTGATTTTTGGCTCCTGGGTATATCTGAATCTATCTACTTGCTGCCACCTCTGGTGTGACTACCACAGACAGAGTTACCAGAGGATCCTGGTAACATAAGCATTAGCTTCTCATTGTGACTTCTATTTCTGATATTACCACTCTCAGTCATTCTTCACCTTTTAGCTTATATGATTATCTCAAAATATAAATATAAATTCACTCTTCTTTCTTAAAGCCTTTTAATGGCTTTCTACTGCTTGCCAAACAAAAATTGACTTCCTTAAAGCAGCATAAAAAGACTTGCATGATCCAGCTTCTAGCCCACCCAGTCTCATCTCCTTTGTTCGCTGGATGCTGTTACTCCCCAGCAATCATATTACCTAACCTATTGCTGGCACTCATAAAATTAAGATGAAAAATGAATGAAATGAATAGTTATCTTACCATTCTCACTCTTGCTCATATTGCTTCAGACACAGAGCTTTCTTCAGTTTCTCCAATGCTGCCTCCAGACTCTAGGCTTTTGTGTCTGTGTTTCATGTGTCCCAAATAATCAACGCCCTCTTTCCCCTTTTCTCCCAGTTCATTCACGATTTCAGTTTATACAGGTCTTCCTCTGAGAATCCTTTCTACATCATTTAGACCAAATCAGTTTCTTCTATTATGTATTCTCACTTTTTAGAGCATTTCTCAAATGTTTAATTGAATATTCGTGTATTTGACTATTTTGAATTTCCCTTACTGCCCAGTAAGCTCTACGAAGTCAGAGAAAATATGCTTATTTTGTTAACCATATTTTTAACTCAGAGCAGGCTGTCAGATATTTGTTAAGCAAAAATGAATGACTGTATATCCCCCGCTTGATTCTTTAGAGGCCAAGTCCAAAGATCTCCCCAAAGATTCATTCTCCTTGATTGTTTTATTATTTTTTATAATGTTCATCACATTTTTTTGAAATTTTGAAATTACCAACTTTAATACCAATGTTGGCAGATGTTTTCCTATTTGCCGGCTTTTCCTGATTATTTTGGATACCACCTATTGCCTGCATGCCACCTATTCCCTGTTCAATCTTTAACTGTAAATATTTTCCCACAGTCTATTTTAATTAGTCCCATCCCACTCGCTGTCAGAGCAATCCTTCAATGGTTGATGTCCAAATACACCTTGTTTTCCAGGCCTCCACCTTTGTTTTTTATGCTTTATTAGTCTTTTAAATTAAATTTATTGGGGTGACATTGGTTAGTAAGATGATTTAGGTTTCCAGTGTACAATTCTATGATACATCATCTGTATATTGCATTGTGTGCCCACCACCCAAAGTCAAGTCTCCCATCACCGTATACTTGGTTTCCTTTACTCCTTATTACCCTCCGTCTGCATCCCTCTGGTAACCACCATACTGCTGCTTGTGTCTATGAGTTTCTTTGGGTTTTTTTCTTTGTTCATTTGTTGCTTTCAGATTTATATCCCACATTTGAGTGAAATCATATGGTTCTTGACTTTCTCTCTCTGACTTATTTTGCTTAGCATGATATTCTCAAAATCTAGCCATGTTGTCACAAATGACAGTATGTATTTCACTTTTTCTTATAGCTAAGTAGTATTCCATAGTATATATGTACCACCTCTTCTTTATCTGATCATATAGTGAAGGACATTTCAGTTGTTTCCATGTCTTGACCACTGTGAATAAGGGTGCAATGAACATAGGGGTGCATATATCTTTGCAAATAAATGTTTTCAAATTTTGGGGGTAGATAACAAGAAAAAGGGTGGCTGGTTCATATGGCAACTACATTCTTAAATTTTTGAGGCATCTCCATACTGTTTTCCATAGTGGATGTTACTGAAAAAGAGAAATTGCCAGCCAGGCCTGCTTCTTTTACATAGATTCAAGATTTATGCTGAGTACTACTCCCTATAATCCAAATCAGCAATCAACCTCCTCTTAATCTCTAAAAAACAAATTCTCCTGAATTCTCCATTTCATTAATTTGCTCACCAGCATACTGTCATTTTTCTAGTGAACTGTGTTTAACTATGTTCAAAACCTATAGAATCATCCTTGCCTCCATTTCCTTTGTGTCCTAAATTTGATCAGTATTGCCTCTTCACTTCTGTCATTTTTAATCTTTTTCAAACTCCATTCTGCTTTCACAAAAATGACTTAAACTTTCTCTTATCTAGACAGAGTAGCAGCATCCTAATTCATGTCATTGCACTTATGTCCATTACCATAGCTCTGTCAAATTTGTCATCCTGAACAAAGCCCCACTCCTTTACAAGACTGCGATCGTCAACACATCCTCCCCCAACTCAGGGATTCTTAATGTCTACTTTTGCATACATACTGAGGTACAAATGCCTTTGTGTACCCACAAATTTTCTTAAGTGTTTCTAGTGTACCTTGCCAAATCACTGCAATTGCAAATTTACTGAAAAGCATACTTTTCCTAGAACATATTCAGCCTTTCTCAATTCTGTAAGGTTTATGTGACTATTTCACTTGACTGGAGTGAGTTCTAGGTTATGATCTTGGAAGAGGGGGAGGGGAAGAGGAGGGGAAGAAGTGCTATCCATTTTGAACATTCATGTCAAATGATACTTTTTCTACTTGATACCCTTCTTGAAATTCATAACACCTTTGGCACCTCTTTTATGAAATATTTCACTTTATATTATAACTTTTGGGTCATTGTCTTGTTTCCTTAATAAAGACTGTAAGCTCCTTAAGGGCAGGCATTATTTCTTATTAATTTTATGTTCCCTGCTATGCCAGTTTCAGGAATTGGCATGTACTAGGTGCTCAATTAATATTTGTTGAATTAAACTAAATATGTAGGAAAACAAATTTATAAAATAGAAAAATATTCAAGAAATCACTGAAATTTGTACAATGAAACATATAGAATAAAGAATGTATTGTTCCTGCTATATCATTTTTATTATTACAAGATTTAATAATATTTATGTTCATAAGATTTAGCTGTCTTTAAATTTTCTAATAAAACGTTAATGTGATGTATCCAAATGCTCCACAAGATAATCATAACAATACCATACACATTTCATAGATCACAAAACTGCAGCATAAAAGTTTTATAACCTACTTAAGGTTACATAAGTAATAAAAAACACAGAACTAAAACCAGGGTTTTTACATTTCTCCAAAGAGGGCACGTAAATGGCCAATAGATAGGAAAAGATGATCATCACTAATCATCAGAGAAATGCAAATTAATACCACAATGAGATATCACCTCACACTTGTCACAATGGCTATCATCAATAAAACAAACAAGTTTTGATGAAGATTTGGAGAAAAAGGAACCCGCATATACTGCTGGTGGAATTGTAGATTGATGCAGTAACTATTGAAAACAGTATTGGGGTTCCTCAAAAAATAGAACTATCATTCAACCCAGTATTCCCATTTCTAATACACTGTATACATTTCTAATACACATATATACTATATATGTACCTAAAGACACATATATCCCTATGTTCATTGCAGCGTTATTTATATTAGTCAAAATATGGAAGCAACCTAAGTGTCCATCAACAGGCAATTGGATAAAGAAGAAGTGGTACATATATACAATATAATATTACCTGGCCATAAAAAAGAATGAAATCTTACCATCTGTGACAACATAGATGGACCTAGAGGTTATTATGTTAAGTAAAATAAATCAGACAGAGAAAAACAAATACCATATAATTTCACTTATATATGGAATCTAAAAAAAATTAATGAACAAACAAAACAGAAACAAATTCATAGATACAGAGAACAAACGAATGGCTGCCAGAGGGGAGGGAGTTGGGGATCTGGGTGAAAAAGGTGAAAGGATTAAAAAGCTGCATATTAGTAGCTACAAGGTGTTATGGGGATATAAAGTATAGCACAAAGCCCTAATGGGTTTGGTTTGGTGGTTAGAGCATCAGCCAGTGGACTGAGAGGTCCCAGGTTTGGTTCCTGGCAAGAGCACGTACCTCAGGTGCAGGCTCAATTTGGAGGCATGTAGGAGGCAAACAGTCCACGTGTCTTTCTCACACTGATGTTTCTCTCTCTCTCTCCCTTCCACTCTCTCTGAAAAGCAATGGAGAAAATATCCTCAGCTGAGAATTAGCCAAAAAGAAAAACAATTTTTTTAAATACAAAAAGAAAAAGAAAAAGAAAGTACAGCATAGAGAATATAGTCAATAATATTGTAATAACTATGTATGGACTAAGTTGTAAACAAAATTTATCAGGTAGATCATTTTGTAATTTATATAAACATCTAATCACTAGTCTGTATACTTAAAACTAATATAATATGGAATGCCAACGGTAATTGAAAAACTTTTTTTTAATTTACAAAACAATAAAGTAAAATCAGGGTCTTTCAACATTTGTGACCACAATATATCCTCTCCTAATCCCAGTATTATTTTTTTGCAGATATAAAAGGAATTGATATATTGATGGAATTTAGTGGTTTAACTTCTGTTCCAGCTAGAATTTTATGTGTAGAATATATTCATCTGAATGTTCTGAAAGATGATGGGACAAGAGAAAAAACTCTAATACAAAAAAGAAAGAATGCAGAAAAATAAAATTTAAATAATTAAAAAAAGAGGAAATGTCAATAATTAGAATGTATCAGTTAATTTCAAATATGTATATACAGAATTAGTAGTGTATAAATGTATATATATCTATATTTGCATATATATGTATATGACACCTGATAGAAAATTCTAGACACATGATTACCTCTCCAACCTCATGACCTTAGAATAAGGATTTTATTGACTGTCTTTCAGAGTCCATACTCATTTCTTGACAATGAATCATTATTCTTATATCATGTAATAGCTCAAAGGAGATAAAATTGAGATTTATATTCTCATTAAAAATAATTATGTTTGAGATTATCTGTAATACATCAGCATAAAATAAGGTTCATAAAGCTGCAACCAGTTTTATTTTAGTATTATTTGTACATAGATATTTGCACTTGAATAAGCCAGATTCAGATCCATTGTGACACTTTGCAATTTGAACCTAGAGTCACATTGGAAATTGTGTACAAGGAAGACATGGTGCGTAAACTTCAATAGTTGGCTTCATTCATCCTTAGCACTGAATGCAGGCTCAAAAGAACTGGAAATACTATAGTGGTAACATGAAATATTCTGATACCAAAAAATGTATAAAAGATTTATTTTGGACGCACTGAAAATAATGGGTTTAAGTGCATGCAAGTGCATTGATGCTGCTAGGAAACGGCATGACTTACCAAGAAAGAATTTTTTTTGTAATTCTCCCCCAAAAAGAGTTTGTTTAGAAGTAATATGGTTATCTCTATCTGGCTATAAATATCAAAAAAGGATTTCTGGAATGGTAATTCTATGTTGAAATTGAGTAGAGATTAATGTTTACATTTAAAATTAATAATTGAAGAATTTCATGCCTCTTCATAAAAGGTTTTCTAATATTACTACTGTAATTTTTTTAAGTAGATTTATTTTCTATTTTTAAGAATTAGATTAGAAAAATATTGTTTTTTACAAATAGGTAAAAGCAGTGCCCTATACAAAATGTAATCTCTTCTCTTGAAGAAAAATTATGTTTTAAAGAATGTTTAATGACAAGGGGAACATTTCAATCTTTTAAAAGTAGTTTTAATAATATAATTTGGTTTGTCTAATATCTCAGAATTTTTTAAGTCATTTTTAATTTTTAATTACAGTTGGCAATGTTATATTAGTTTCAGGTGTACACTCAAGTAATTAGACATTGTATAACTTAATGATCATCCCAATAAATCTTGTACCTATCTAATACCATACATAGTTATTAGATTATTATTGACTATACTCCCTATGCTGTATTTTACATCCCCATGACTATTCTGTAATTACCAATTTGTATTTCTTAATTGCTTCAACTTTTTTAGCCATCTCCATAACCTCCTTCCATCTGGCAACCATAAAAATATTTTCTCTACCTATGAGTCTACTTCTGTTCTGCTTATTAATTCACTTTTTTTAGATTTAATCATTGATTGATATGTATTTATTGCCATATTATTGTTCATATTTTTCATCTTTTTTTCTTCTTCTTCTTAAAGAAGACCCTTTAACATTTCATGCAATACTGGTTTGGTGCTGACGAACTTTTTTAGGTTTTTCTTGTCTTAGAAGCTCTTTATCTGACCTTCAATTCTAAATTTTAGCTTTGTTGAGTAGAGTAATCTTGGTTGTAGGTCTTAGCTTTTCATCACTTGAACATATTTTGCTAATTCGTTCTGGCTTGCAAAGTTTCTGTTGAGAAGTCAGGTGACAGTCTTATGGAAGCTCCCTTGTAGGTAACTAACTGCTTTTCTCTGCTGCTTCAAGATTATCTCTTCGTCTTTGATCTTTGATATTTTAATTATGATGTGTCTTGGTGTGGGCCTCTTTGGGTTCATATTATCTGGGATTGTCTGTGCTTCCTGGCCTTGTATGTCTATTTCCTTCACCATGTTAGGGAAGTTTCCTGTCATTTTTTCAAGTAGGTTTTCAATTTCCTGCTCTTTCTCTTTTCCTCCTGGCACCCCAATAATGCAAGTGTTGCATGCTTGAAGTTGTTCCAGAGGCTCCTAACACTATCATCATTTTATTGCATCTTTTTCTCTTCTGATTGGGTGTTTTTTGCTTCCTTATATTCCAAATATCTGTTTTTATTCTCAGCTTCATCTACTCTATTGTTGGTTCCCTGTAAAAAATTCCTCATTTCAGTTCATATATCCTTCATTTCTGACTGGTTCTTTTTATGGTTTCCATGTCATTTTCTATGCTATTGAAATTCTAAGTTCACCTACTCTTCCCCTAAGTTCATTGAGTATCCTTATAATCACTTTTTGAACTCTGCATCTAGTAGATTGCTTGTCTCCATTTTGTTTAGCTCTTTTTCTGGAGTTTTGTTCTGTTTTTTCATTTGAGACTTTTTTTTGTCTCCTCATTTTGGCAGCCTCCCTGTGTTTGTTTCTATGTATTAGGTAAAACTGCTACATCTCCTGGACTTGATAGAGTGGCCTAATGTAGTAGGTGACCTGTAGGGTTCAATGGCACAGCCTCCCTATTACTTGTGGGTTGTGTACACCCTCCTATTGTAGTTGAGCCTTGAGTACTGCTAGCATGTCAATTGGAGGGATTTACCCCCAGGTCAATTGGCTACAAGGACTGGATACAACCACCATGGAGAATCAGCTGTGAAGGGGTCCACCTCACAGAGCAGGCCTTATTTCAGTGGGGCTCAGGTGTCTGCTGAGTCCAACCCTTGAATGTGTCTCTTGTGGAGCTGGTTGGGTGGTGCTTTGATGTGGTCTGAACCTGTCCACCAGGTGTGCTGGCTCTGGGACCTCCTAGGAAGTGCAGGACAAGGTCAGTCACCCTCTGTGTTCGGCCCACGGCTGCCAAACATGTGCTACAAAGTGATCTGCAGATGGCTGTTACTTGTACTGGTATTGGAGGTGCTCAGGAGAGGTCAAACTACAAATCAAAGCTGGCTGTTGCCGGGCCTGGAGCCACTTAGCAAGAGATGAAAGGCATGTTGAGGCCAGATACTGCTTGTTTGAGAGATTTTAGCAAAGTCAGAAGAGAGAGGCAAGGCAGGCCATTCTTATGGAAAAGCCACTGGGAACAGCTTAGGTGGACCCAAAAGTTGGGTGCTATGGGGCTCTCAGTGAATCACCAGGGTGGGTAAACAGCATTATCCAGGTTGGTGGAAAGTGCCCCCTGCTGGACCTGTGGGGGGAGGATTCAGAAAAGGATCAATGGCCTCTGCCAGCACCTCCTTTAGGGAGAAAGCTTCTCAATCAGCTCTCACCCTGATACCAGACAATTAAGCTTCTCTCTTTATGTCCCTGATACATTTGGCATTGCTGCCTCTGCGCTGGAGCTCAGAGTGATTCTGATTAAATCTTTCATAGGCCCTTTAAGAAGAACTGCCTGGGACTCCTGCAACCCTCCATCTCACTCAACCACAATCCCTGCAGGTTTTCACAGGTAGAAGTTATAGGGACTTCTGTTCCTGGAACTAGAGCCCTGGGCTGGGGGACATGGTGTGGGAGAGAAACCCCTCATTCCTCAGGGGTATCTCTAACAGCAGAGATCTCCCCTTGGATTTTAATCTGCCACATGTGGGTGTAGAACTAGTCTGTATGATTCCTCATCCTTCTTACCAGTTTAGATGTGACTTGTTTTTTATATCCTTAGTCATAAAACTTACATTCAGCTAGATTTCAGGCAGTTCTGAATTATGGTTGTTCTGCTGTTTATTGCAATTTTGATATCAGAAGTTTTTTGTTATTTGTTTTCTACATTTTAATTTATTTTCTTTTTTTATTGTGAATTGGTTGAGGCGACAGCAGATTGATTGCTTTTATTAACTAGAGTATAAGTTTTACATTTTAGTTTATTAAGTTTATAACTGTCTTTATGCTTCCTTTTTACTTGTAGATCCATCCTTCAAACATGAATTAATTCAGCACATCTATATAACATTCTATTTTGAGCCAGGCATGGAGCTAAAATCTTAGAACACAATGTGAACACTCTTGAAGATACTGCCTGTTATTAATATTATCAATTTAAATTTTGGGTTTTGTTTTGTTTTTTTTATATCAAATTTTTTTTGCATTTTTGCTTTTTTTATTTTTAATGTAACCTAGTCTCAGTCTAGTGGGTGGTAAAAGACAGAAATTAAACCTTAAGTAAATGATGTATGTACATGCTTATAATTGATCTATTCAATTCTCAGTAAATATCTTTTAAATATGTCCCACTCACTTAGTGTTTCTACATCTTGATTCCACTCTTGTTTTGAAAGTAGCATTACTATTTTCACAGACAGTTCTTAGAAAAGCTCAAAGGACTTTGCTGATTAATGCAGCCTCTCCTTACAGTGTGAAATGGCTATCCTGGCCAAAATGGGGTGGTGACAAGTGAAAGGAAGGCAGTAACCTATGAAGAAAGGGTGCTGTGAGACTGTGAAGGTCAGTCAGTCAAAGAGCCCTCTCTTCTCTCAGTACTGATATTTTACAAAATTTTAAGTAAAAGTCATAAAGTAAATATATTAAAAATTCTGAAGATATAACATAAGCAAACTTTTTGTGAAGTTACCTTGAAATGAAACTTAAATTTAATTTAAAAAGGAATATACTTACCCAGAGCTCAATAAAAATGATTATGCTCTGCAGTCAAATGAGAAAGGAACTATAATTACAGGGTATTTGGTGAAGTATGTCCATTTCTAAAGAAGCTATTACAAGCCTGACTTTTCTTATCTTTAAGTGAAGTAATACTTATCTGATTAGCTATTGCAAACGAACTTTCCAGAACTGACGTGCAAGTACAAAAAAAGAATTACCTAAAAATAAAATAGTTGGATTCAGAGGACAACTTATATTTTGTTTTGACTATTCCTGTCCCCAAACCGAAGGAATTGCTATCAATTTAAATCACTATGTGAAGTGGCAGCTTTCATAGTGATAATGTAGTCAAAGTTGTTTAATTTTAATTTAATCAATTATTAAATAGTAATAAAATGCTTTTCCTCACAAATAATGTAAGAGGCTTCTTTAAGGTGATGAATGCTTGAATGCATCTATTCATATACCCACCCATTCATTTAACAACAACAACAAAAATAAGCGACTTCTATGAGCCAGTCACTGTTCTGTGTACTGAAAACATAACAGAAAGAGACAAAAATACCTAGTCTTATAGAGCTTATATTCTAGTGGAGTAAAAATACAACCATCACCGCTGCCACCACAAACAGCAACAAACCAACAACAACAAAAACTAAACTGTGTTGTATGTTAAACAGTTACAAATGCTACAAAAATTAAAAAAGCAGGGGGAGGGAAGTTTTGGAATTTTAAGACGTTGCAATATAATTTGCCCTTAATAGGTTTGGGAATGGTTTAGAAAATAAATTGATGATCCATGGTAAAGCAAGAGTGAAAAAAGCATCCATTCTCTATGAAACTACCAAACAATGAAAATTACCTGAAAATTCTTCTTTTCTCTTTTCCCCATAATAGGGGAAGCAAAAAAAAAAAAGAAAACTAAGAATTGCACATGTCTGGAACTGATTAGAAACTAAATAGCTCTCAAATGAATTAAAAAAGCTAAAATTTATTTTTGATAAACAGAATTTTAAAATATAAAATCTTGATATTGAACTTCATATTTCAAATATAGAATCTTCATATTAAAAATCACATGTGCACCTATGATTACCTTACAAATCTTTCTGTTGCTATATGTCACATTTTGTTTTAGAAGATGGATAAAAGGTGTTATTTTCAGATAAGCTCTCACTTGGCTATAGAAAATTCAGAGACACATTTAAGCCATATAAGACTTCTGATGTGTCAAATACATTTAGAAAGAAGATAAGCAAGACAAAAATCAAATTACTGACTACTTATGATAAGTAGTTTAAACATTATATTATCATTAGCTTACATTTAGAAAGTTTGGATCTTGATAAATCTGCATTGGTTACTTGAAAATATAGTCAACTAGTTACCTTAATGACATATTGCATACCAATTCAAAGCTGAGTATCTAATAATTTTATAAACTGTTCTATAATGACCATTCTGTATATGGGCTTAAATGGAATATACATGTAAGTATGGGATGATTTTTAAAATTTTTATGCAAACAAAATTTTGGTCATGTTAAATATAGTAATCATATTTAAAATTTCATTCAGGGTAATGTTTGGCACAGAGTGTGATTTAACAAATATTTTTAAAAAGTGATCATTATTTAGGAAATATTTTTCAGGTAATAAGTATTATACATACTTTAGTTTATTTAATATGTAAGATAACACTATGAATTAAATATTATTACTATGTCAAATTTAAAATGTATACATTATGTGAAGTAAGGCTAAACAGCCTGGGTATAAATCTCAGCTCCACTATTTACTAGCTGTCTGATTATACTTATTTACTTTCTGATATGCCTCAATTTCTCCATGTCCAAAATGGGGATAGTAATAGTGTCTATCTCACAGACTAATATGAGAATTAAATGAATTAAAACATGTAAAGTTTGCAGAACAACGTATTCACACAATAAGCACTCAGTGTATGTTATCTGCTGTGATGGTGGTAGTTAATGTCACGGGTAAGGAAGGACCTGAAGCTAAATAAGCTAATATGGTGTAACTAGAAAGCAGCTGAAGGAAAGCACAAACATCATCTCTTACCTTCAAATCTTATATTTTTCCAAAGTCCTATGTGACCTATTGCAGTTTGGATGATTGAAAAGTAGAGTTTCTCTAGATGTAGAAAAAAATTTCCATAGATGTGAGTGTGTCATCAGTAAGCTCTATAAATTAAAATTTCTATTTCAAATTGTAATTTTGATTTGAACTTTTCTCTTATTTTGATTTTAAAATTTTGAAATAATTATTTGAGATTTCATTAGTTTTCGATGCCTGTATGATTATTACATTAATGCACAATCATCTTTAAGAGAATGGGTTCAAGGATGTAATATCTTGATAGGAAAAAAAAAATTATTTTGCAATGTATGTGAATATTTAATCACCATGTTGTACACCTGATATGTCAATTATACTTCAATTTAAAAGAAAATGCAAAAAAGAAGCACAATATATGTTGATTTAATTTTATATTTTTTTATTTGTATTAATTAGAAAGGAACCATGAGCCGAAAAACTGGCTTGACATTAGTGTAATATTACTTTTCTTTGCTTACTTCTCTTTGATTTTATTTTGGGGCTAGTTTGTGATGGGGTGTATTTAGAAAGAAAGCATTAGCAGCAACTCATCATTACTGTCAAGCATTCTAACCTTCAAAGGGTGTGACTGAAGTAAAGGAACATAAAACAGCACACAACTATCTTTCCACTTTCCATCATTCTTTTCCACAAAATTCTGACCTGAAAATCCAGCTCATATTCCTTCTTTATGCATCTTCCTGATCGCTTTTATTGACTTCGATTTTATCAAGTTCTAGTTCACAAAAGTAGATAAAACATAACAATTCTGGAAAAACAGTGGTTCAAATGTATAGTGTCCATCATTATAAACAGAGGCGAACTTGAGAAGAACTTTGTGTTTCTTAACATATCTTTTCCCCAGTGATGTCCAAAAGATGCCTACCTGGAACAGTAAGATAAGACTACTCTCTATTTTTATTTTTAGGTGAAAAGGGGCTCCTACCTGTGTCCTCTTCAATGTGTAAAGTTTCAGCTCTCTCTGAGTTCCTTCATCTCACGAGGCCAATATTTATTATACAGAAGGAACAGTGTCCTATTAAAATTTGGAATGTAAGCAGTGATTTAAAAGCCATCACTTGAAGTTTTTATTAAAATCTTCAAATATAAATTAGATATTATTTATTTATTCTGACCAATGTTTTTGGTTTTGTCTCTCCCCCCACCTTTGGTCTCTCTTTTCTCTCTCTTTAAAACACACATGAATGTAAGAAATATACATATATATACTTCTGAATGTAATCACTCTATAAGACCCACTTAAATATATATTCTTGTATTATTATTTATTGTGCTCGCGGGACGCGAAGAAAACTCGAGACACGGAGAATGTAGAATTTAGGTGGAGATGCAGAGGGTGGAGGCTCTGGAGGCGCTGCAACAACCCTCCTCACCATCCAGCGATTTTTACTGTGAGCTACAGAAAGGCAGGTGTGAGAGACAGTGATCAGTAGGAACTATAAAATGCGCATAAACAAATGGCTTTGTTTTATGCTAATGCTTCACATTTGTTCTTAAGGCCATAACCCTCCTGGGGGCAAGCTTCCCAGATCCATAAGGATCTGTTTTCAGTTCCTGTCAGAAATGTCTCCCTCGTTTTCAAGGGGATTTCTGCGATTCTGGGGAAGCTTGCTACCCAACTCCTTCAGAGTTTGTTTCTTGTTTGCTGGCCTTTTCCTACAATTTATTATTGTATTATTTTCCACATGAACAATTGTAAACCAACTTTTGCCCCATCCTTTATATAATTTTGCTCATCATGTTTTCCTTTCCAAGATATATATTTTTTCTGCACAAAATAACCTCATCCATACTTTTACTTCATTCATCTCAACTGTTAGTTTTGTTTTTTTTGAATATATATTTGTTGATTTCAGAGAGAGGGAAGGAGAAGGAAAGCAAGATAAAAACATCAATGATAAGAGTCATTGATCAGCTGCCTCCTGCGCACCCCCTGCCAGGGATCGAGCCTGCAACCTGGGCATGTGCCCTGACCAGGAATCGAACCGGCATCTCCTGGGTCATAGGTTGATGTTCAGCAGCTGAGCCACACCAGCCAGGCATCAATTGTTAGTTTTCAAGAAGCTGTCCTTCACTAACTGTTGCCCACTAAAATTCCTTTTCTATTTCATGTTTACTTGGGCATGTTCCCTTATCACTTAGCAGCATAGTTTGTTATGTTGTCTTGTTCTAATTCAAAGTTGATTTTTATTGATTTGGATCTTGGCAAATGTTGGACATGCTGTGGTTTACTACAGTGAGAGAGAGAACCCCTTGAATTCTGTACAATCTCCTATAAGAGTGGACACTGGGGAGGCTGATGTTCTTGCAGGGATTGAAATCCAATCTAACAACCAAAATGTAATCACTGTATAAGACCCAATTCATATTTTCCTCTTCCATAATACATCTTCTCAGCTGACCTGGTTTCAACTTCCTGCTGATTCCAAAACAGAATGTATAGTCACCTAAATGGTTTTAAGTATCCCTTTAAACATCTATCTCCTTTTGTTTGTGGACTCCTTTTTCAAATCCTCACCTCAAACTAAACAGTGTCAGGCACACAATACTTACCAAATAATTGATTGTTGAATTAAATCCCATTGAATTAAAGCACAAGTAAAGATCCAGTTGGCAAGTATGTTAACTTGGGGACAATCCCCAGAAATCTGAATCAGGGTGTCTTGAGTCCTCTGCCTAATATCAGTTTGATATGAAACTGAGTTTAGAGTTAGTTGTTCCCCCACTGAAGGGAAATGAACACTATAGAGCAGGACTCTTTAAAAATATGTTTAAAAAAAGCTATGAAGTTGGGAAAAAATATTGAGAGAAAGGAAAAGAATGAGTGGTTTATAGTGTCCCAAAGAAGAGAAGACATAAGGACAGATGTTGAATGGTACAGATGATGAGCCCTATGGATTCTGCTGAGCTGTCCTGGAGACACAACCAGTGCTCAAGAAGCCTAAACTGTTTTGAGTATTTGGGTCAGTCCTTGTTCCCACTGGTTTTTTTATTGTCCTTACTGAACCTCACATCCTTACAATAAATCATTATTTAATAGAAGCTTCCTCAGAGAATTTCAACTTCTTCCAGCCAAAGACCTGGCTGAGAAAAGTGCTAATTTATTTAATCATTTGACAAATAATGCTACACATGGTGTCGGATTCTAGAAAGGCCACTATAATGTGCATGATGTGCTTCTAATACTTGCCTGTTAAGGGATAATTCTGATTTTAGTATCCTTATTCAAAAATTTAGTATCCAGTGTTATATAGACTGATGATTAATAACTTCTTTTTGAGTAAATAATGAGATCCACTGATTTTCTATATTTATATCCTTTCTCCAAATCTGAATTAAGTAATTAAATAAAATATAATTAACTGAAAAAATGATTTGACATAATTCCAAAATTATAAAATTATTTAGTACTGATTATTTTCACTTAATGTGTTATAAAACCAAGGGCAGAAATTATGTTTTATTTATTGATCATTTACTCATTTAAGCATTTCTTAAAATATGATTCAAAGACTACTTTCACCAGAGACACATGGAGGGCTTTGATAAAGTATTTTGAGGCTCCATGCTGAATGAATCAGAAATTCAGGGAAATGGCACCCAGGGATCTGTATTTCACAGACTCCCCAAGTGAAACTTATGCATATCACAGTTTAAGAGCCCTTGTCTGAAGCAGAGAAGCACTCACCTGCAGGGCTGTGCAATATTATTTCAGCCAGGATGACTTAGCACTGAGACACTGACTGTGACTGAGGACTGTCTTTCTAATTTAGGTTCCTGAATAGTAGGGAAGATACATCTTTGTTGTCTCCAGGTCCCAGATTTGGGACATAAACAGATGAGATTTCTAGGCAGATTTGCCTCACTCTACTGCAACATGGATGGAGCAAGGAGGTTCACAGAGAGGAATGCAATGTAAAGATGGGGGTCAGAAGATGCAGCCCAGCCAAAAGAAATCCCCAGTGAGAGACTGTTTATAATTGAGTGTCTTCTCAATAAGGTTTTTGCCTTTCTCGTTGATTCTGTAAACTACAAGATAGATGAGAAATGATGACCACTGTAAAAAGGACCACAACCTCACCACCTCCAGTGTATGGCTGCCCATCTTATGAATCAAGGAATCAGGTAAACTACTATGGACACTCAAAATCAAATGGTCCCCTTTCCCTCTTTCTTCTCTTGTCTCATCACCTTGTATTAAGGACAGATGAAAGAGAGTTAAAAGAAGCAGATTGAGTACTCCTACCCCTCAATGTGAGCTACTTGGACCTCACCGAGCCTGCCATGGGCTAAGAGCGTTAAGTCAACCACAAACCTCTGTTTGAAAATATGTAGGATAGAATCTCAGTGTCTGAATCTGTTCTAATAACGCAAGGTGAGTAACAACTTATGAGATAAGATTGACATATCAAAAAGTACTTCTGATGCCCAGCAAAATTGTAGTAATAGAATAAAGTGGATAACAATTACAAATAAAACCATTTAATGTTTACACATGACTGAGATGAAACTCTTTACAAAGCATAGCAAAATTAACTGATTTTATTGTTAGGCTTAAAAACTGATTCATGATCCATATAGGTTACCTTTAATGACAACAATATGATAGATGGACGCCATATCTCTAAGGATATTAGCAGTTTTCAAGCAATTCTAAACCGTGAATTGAAAACAGCAGTAGATAGCTCCCCCTCAGGATTATGAAGCCTGGTTTACCTCTCACTGACTAATTAAGAAGTGAATACCAGGAAATTAGGATGCCTGAAAACATGCTGAAATCTGCTGAGCTTTTAGAAATGAAACATGGAGGATAAATTGGATCTTGTGTAACACTTGTGTATGCTTGGGGAAGTGCATACCTTAAAGACGCTTCTTCTCTGATTGTTACTATGACAAAGGTGAGTGACACTGTAGTGAGAGATAATGAGGGGCTTTAAATGAACCATAAAGCCAGTCTATTGTGAAAAGCTAATTACTTGGCACTAGCGGTTGCTTATGATAACAAAGTACTCATTTAGTGCAACATAGGAAATTAAAATTATGTGATTATGCCTTCAATTTAGGTACAAAACTGACTATCCCTTTTCGATTAAAAAAATTGATACCTACTTTGACATTGTGGATTGAATAATATCTCATTAACACCTTGCCAACCAAAATTGTTAAATATTTAACTATGTCAGTGATTCAGGAGACTACATGAGGTTCTTAAAGTGGTAATTTGGTTAAATATGAGAAGAAAATAAAAGCAAAACAATGAAATACTAGAGTATATGTATGTTGTTTCTCTTATTGCAGGGAAGAATAAACTTTACAATTTGAAAAGAAACAAATCTTTGGCAACATCCTTTAAATTCCCATTACTTAATATTAGATGGCAAAGGGGCTTATTACAAGTTTAAGAGAGCATATATAATTCTAATGGCTAACCATGTAATTCTTTGAGTACAAATTATTTCTTCCTAATCATTACTATGAGAAAATGAAAGCAAATGAACTACTGTATTAGCAAAACAAGTGCCAAATTATTAAGTGCATTGATGATTTTAGGCTATTGGAGTTCCACTTAATGCACTGGAATAGCAATTTATTAAATGGACTCAAGTTGTCTGAAAGATCTAATGAACATCATGAAGGAAAATACTCAATAGCTTTATTTCCATTTGGATCATCTGTGTATTCAAGATGAGCAGAATTGTGGGAATTAAAAATTATCATGGAGAAATGAAAAAGAAAAAAATATACTTTAACATAAGTAACTTTGGAATTGTATTTTCTGGAGAAGTCTGAGATTCAAAAAGACTTCTTTTTTAGAATATTACATTTTGTAGGTTTGATGTGATAAATTATAGCCAACAAAGTCAGCCTTTTTGGAATAATTAAGGTTAAAATTAAAAATTGAAAGCCTTGGCCAGTTTTGGGCTTGATCCCCAGTAGGGAGAGTGCAGGAGGCAGCCAATCAATGACTCATCATTGATATTTTATAATCTCTCCCCCATCCTCTCTCTGAAATCAATAAAAATAAAAATTAATAAATAAATAAATAAAATAAAATAAAAGCATTTAAAAAAATTATCTTGAAATCATATCTGCAAATGATAAACACTGGAATGTGAAGGAAAAAGAAAAATCTGTTCTATACATGAGTAAGAGATAAACATTCAAGGTAATCTAATTAACAAAAAAAAAAAATACAGTTGACTCTATGAACCTAATGTTAACTTATATAAAGACATGCAGACACAAGAGTATAAATACAGCATACATATTGAATATTTAAAGTATTTTTTATTAATTTGGTTTGTTTTAATTTAATTTTAATTCAGGCTTCAAAAATAAAACACAAAACACCACAATCTTCAGAGTTTGCTTTTTTTAAAAAAATTATATCTTTATTGATTTCAGAGAGAGAAACTGAGAGGAGGAGAGAAGAGAGAGAGAGAGAGAGAGAGAGAGAGAGAGAGAAAAGAGAGAGAGAGGGAGGGAGGGAGGGAGGGAGGGAGGGAGGGAGGGAGGGAGGGAGGGAGGGAGGGAGGGAGGGAGGGAGGGAGAGGGAGAGAGAGAAAGAAATATCAATCGATGAGAGAGTCATTGATTGAGCCCTCAACCCAGGCATATGCTCTGACCGGAAATCAAACCCTGATCACCTGGATTCCAGGTTGATGCTCAACTGCTGAGCCATGCCCAGCCTGGCAAGAATTTGCTTTTCTAACTGAAAATAACTTTCAGAATTATTGATACAGAATCTTGCAACTAGCTATCTTTATGTAAATCTGTTTTGAAATGTGGTTATAATTGATGAATATCATGAACACATTTAATAATCAAGTCTCTTTCATGAATATTCCTCAGTTATAGCTGTATAAATTCATGATATATTGAGATCCAAATGAATTTAAAGTCAATTTTATCTAGATGCTTCATTTCATTGTTTAGAAAATTTTCCTGTGTTTTTGCTATACAGAGGACTCTCCTGAGATATTTCAGGTAGTGATATTAAGGACAAATATGATTATGAGTCCATGGGTTTTACATACATCTGAGAGAAACCTCTATGTGGTTGGAGACTAGAATTTTTTCTGAATGCAAGGCTTTGGTAAGCACCTGGGCAGCAAGACTTCAGGATGTGAGCGACAGTGTTTCCCTTTTACAGTAGCTCAACTGTTCTATGTGTCTATTTCTGACTGGATCTATCTGGGTCTCTCTGTTCCTAATTAGCTCCTATTCATGCAACAGATATTTGTTGATTGCCAACTAGGAGTCAGGGTCTGTTTTTGGCACTTGGAAACATCAGTATAAAAAGTATACAAACATCAGTGAACCCAACAGACTTCCTAGGGTGTTTATTGTAGTTGTGGAAAGACTGAGGATAAACAATAAATGTAATTTAAAAAAATAAATTATATAGTATATTAGAAGATGATACATATTACAGGGTAAAAAAGTATTTATAAATATACATCTGGGCAAACCAATTTGAAAGCCTGGTGTTACTTCCTTTGGCACTGAGAGGAAGTTCAAGCCAGATGATCCATAAGGGAAACTCCACCATGGCTCTACTTTCTAACCCCAATAAAAGCTCAAACTAGTCATCCTTCCATTGTATCTCAAGACATTTTTAGGCATGTTTGGGAGCCCTCCATGTTTAACTCAAAAGCTTCATTATGTTAGTAATTAATCTAATCAATCTCTTCATAACCTTTGGGTGTTTGTGTGGTGTCATCAATCTTGACATCCTAAGAATTTTGGATGGGGTCCATCACTCCTCCGAGGAGTGAACACAGCACCAGAGTCATATTCAAATTTCTCACACTGACAAATAATTTCTTTTTCATTTCAGGCAAATTAGGCATTTTAGTTCTTCATGAATATCTGTGATATTTCTTCCAAACCACCAAATATGACCAGGACATTAGTTTGATTATGTTTCATTAAACTATATCCTATATCTTCTTCTTTTTGAACCTTCTCAGATTATATGTGGTAATGTTATTAAATCAATTTCTTTGAAGTGGACTATGGAAGGTGCTAACCCATGGAAAACCTGCAATGTGAACTGCTCCCAAATATATGTCCTTTTTTTAACAGCTATTAACATTTCAATGCTTTGCTTCCAAATATATGTTAATATCACCAGACATTTGTAAAGATTTTCTTTCCTCCACTCCATTTCCTTCTCAATACCATGAAAGAGCAGACAAAAACAGGAATTTCTCAGATTGAAACCTAAATTTTGTTTTGTTTTCTTGTTTCTTTCCTTTTCCCCAGTGGTTGAAGAAAGAGACAACTTCCATGAAAATGGATGTTGTCCCTTCAACATGTCCCAAGCTAACATAATTCAATCTTAAATTACCCCATGCATTTCAGTATTTCATATGTCCAAAAAGAAAAAAACAGAACACATAAGAATATTAAATCAATCTAGCATTCACAGCTTTAAAATATCACAACCAAATATGCAATAGTCAATATCAACACTTATTGACTGAAAAATTTTACAGCAACATGAACATTTAAATTATTTTATTACTAGTAGTAATTTTTATTATTAATAGTAAAGATTGTATTAATTATAAATGATCTGGAAATTGCGGAGGGGAGAAGCTGAAGTATCTATTCATTCAAAAGACTCAAACTAGCAAATATAAGTTAGATTAAGTAAGCCAAAGTCATATATATTTTAAAATACCACTTTATAATAATTTTTGGAAATTTGCCTATTCCATATATATGGGTAAAAATGTCAACAGATATTTGAGGAATTGAGTCAGCTCTATTTTAGGAAACACTGGATTTTTTTATTCCCTCCAAAACTAAGAGTTCAGTTTTTAAACACAAGTACTTTATTCTAACTTTTCTTCATTTATGACATGATGACATAATAAAAACTTCTTTCCTAATAATTATCATGTATGATAAACCACTCTAACCACATTTTTTACCCATGCCTGTGATAAAATAAAAAAATATATGTTTGACTTTTGTCTCTGGCACACAGCTCCTAAAACTGTTGGAAACTTTTCAGCAATAAGAGACTTTGCTGGACTAATGAGGTGACTCTTGGCTGTGGGATTTCTATTAGTAAAATGGGAAAATGCCTCAACCTAAAAAAAGGCATTTATTAAAAATTCTACATATAATAGTGGAAGTCTTTCCCCCTAAATCACTGAAAAAGGAAAGGGTGTCCAATCTCACCACTTCTATTCAACATTGTACTGGAGAACCTAGAGCCTGTGCAATGAAGCAAGAGAAGGCAATAAAAAGCATATGTTTGAAAAAGAAGATATAGAACTATTTCAATTCACAGACAATATGATTGTCTATAGAGAAAGCTAAAGAATTTATTAAAATAGTTGTTAGAAATATTAAGTAAGTTTAATGAGGTCAATATAAACAAGGTAAATATACAAAAATAAATTATATTAAATATAATAGCAATGAGACACTGGAAATTGAAATTTAATAAACAATAATGTTTATAATAGCACCAAAAATATTAAATACTTAGCTATAAATCTCACAAAAGATGTACCTGTCTGTATACTAAAAATTACAAAATACTGATTAAAGAAATTCAAATGATTGAAAAAAATGAAAAGATTTATAATTTGTGAATTGGAGGACATTTGGGGGGATTTTAAAAATCTCTAAATTGAGCTCTAGATTTAATACATCATACTCACAATCCCAGTGGGATTTCTTTTGTAAAATTTCACAAGCTTATTCTGTAATTTACATGAAAAGTACAAAAGAACTGTAACATTTAACACAGTTTTGAAAAAGAAGAGCAAAGTTAGAGGATACACAGAGTATAATTTCAAGACAATATTAATCAAGTGAGTGCAGTAAGGTAAAAGCATTGGTACAAAGATCAATGTAACAGAATAGGGTATCCAGATATGTACCCACAAATACAAGGTCCATTGATTTTTGGCAAAAATGTTGAGGTAATTTAATAATGAAAAGATTAATCTTTTCAACATATAGTGCTGGTGTCTGGTTATAAATTATTTATAATCCAATTGCATACAAAATACATTCATTCTCTTCCAAGTTTGCCAAAAGTCTTATCACACTATATAATCAGCAAAAATTCCATAACCTTGTTCTCTATATCAGATTTAGACAGATAAGCTTCTTACTCAATTTATTTATTTAGATACAGTTACTGAAGTATAACCTAAAATATAAAGAGACACACTGCCCACCTATATTCAACATACAATCATAGGACAGTGATAAGATAACTCAAAAATCATTATTATTTACAATAGGGAAAGTGGGAGTCACATAAACATTGATCTATATTAACTCTGAAATCTATCCAAATAAGGGTTAGAAGTTTCTTGATTCCAGTAAGCGTCTTAAAAACCTTATCATTTAATTGAGAAGATACATGCAATGACACATTAAATTTTTCAGGCCTTTTGAGGATCCAAAAGCCTCATTTCATTTTCTACTGTCTTTTTTTAATTTATCTTTATTTTTGAAAGTATTACAGATGTCCCTTTTTTTCCCCCATTGATCCCCTTCACCCTGACCTGCCCCAACCCCATGCCTTCACTGCACTATTGTCTGTGTCATGGGTTATGCATATAAGATCTTTGGTTGTCTTTGTGCCCTTAATTTCAAGTTCACAATGTTTCATGAATATAATTCTCTCAAAATTCATGGGTCCCCTGTGAATAATTCTGTAGTTCACTTTATCTTCAAAACCCAAACCCACAAACCTTTTAAAGATAACATCTCTATACCTAGGACTTTTGATAAAACAGTGAAGACAATGCCCATAAGTTTTTAAAGCCTTTCATTTGAAGTGAGGTTTAGGTGGTTGTTCAAGATGGCAGCACAAGTAAACATGGTACTTGAATCCTTCCACAACTATATCAAAATTATATCCAAACTACAGAACAACCATCATTCAGAACAACCTGAAATCTAGCTGAAAAGAAGTCCTATGACTAAGGATTAAAGAAGAACCCACATTGAGACTGGTAAGTGGGGCATAGATGCAGAATAGACTGGCCCCACACCTATGTGTCGGGGATAAAAATTGGGAGGGATATCTCATCTATGGATGACCTCCCTGAGGAATCAGGGGTCCCAGACCCACACCAGGCTCCCCAGACCAGGGTTCCAGTGCTAGGAAGAAAAGTCTCCATAATTTCTAGCTGTAAAAGCCAATGGGATTGTGGTTGAATAAGACGAAGGCTGCTGAAGTCCCGGGAGTTCCTCTTAAAGGCCCCACATGGACTTACTACCTCTGAGCTCCAGCACTGGGGCAGCAGCTGTAAAGGCACCAAGGATATAAAAGGAGAAACTGAATTGTTCGGCATCAGGACGAGAGCTAGAGTGGCAGCTTTCTCCCTGAAGGAAGTGCTGGCAGAGGCCATTGTTTCTTTCTGGGTCTTCCTCCCACAAATCCAGCAGGCAAGCCATAACTAAGTGTCCATCAACTTGGCTATCACTGTTCACCCCACCTTGGTGATTCCCTGAGGCCCCACCCCACCCAAATTTTAGGCCCACCCAAGATGTTTCCAGTGGCTTTTCCATAAAAAAACAGTCTCTCTTGCCTCATGTTTTATACTTTGCTAAAATCTCTCAAACAAGCATCATCTGGCTTTGGCATGACCTGTACCTCTAGCTAAGTGGCTCCAGGCCTGGGACTAGTGGCAGCCAACATTGGTCCACAGGTTGGCTTCACCTGGGCACCTCCAAGCTTATCACAAGTAGTAGATTTGCAGATCCCTTTGAAGCACATGCCTGGTGGCTTCAGGCAGGACATAGATGGCAGCTAACCCTGACCTACACCTCCTGGGACTCCCCAGAGCCACCTACACAAGCTACACACTCAAGGGGCACCAGAGCTCCACTGAAGTAAGTCCTGCTCCTTGGGGTCTACCCCTGCACAGCAGATCTTCCACAGTGGTCAAAGCCAGTCCTTGCAGCTGATATTCCCAATAGCACTCAAGGCTCAACTACAAAAAGATAGTGTACACAGCTCACATTGGAGTGTACCTGAAGTGCTCAGCTCAAGTGACCAGGGAGGCTGTGCCACTGGACCCTACAGAGCACCTATTAACTAAGACCATTATACCAAGCCTAGGAGATGCAGCAATTCTGTCTAATACATAGAGACAAACACAGGAAGGTGGCTAAAATGAGGAGACAAAGAAACATGTCTCAAATGAAAGAATAGAACAAAACTCCAGATAAAGAAATAAACACAATGGAGACAAGCAATCTACCAGGTGCAAAGTTCAATGAACTGAGGGGAAGAGTAGATAAACTTAGAAGGTCAACAAAAGGATAAGAAACAGCCCTGCTGGGTGTGGCTCAGCGGCTGAGCGTCAACCTAGGATCCAGGCAATCAGGGTTCCATTCCTGGTCAGGGCACATGCCCGGGTTGTGGGCCCGATCAATGATTCTCTCATCATTGATGTTTCTATCTCTCTCTCTCCCTCTCCTTTCCTCTCTCTGAAATCAATGAAGATATATATATATATATATATATATATATATATATATATATATATATATATATATATATATAAAGGATAGGAAACATAAAAATTGAGATATAAAACAAAGAAAAGAATCAACCAAAAATGAAAAATATATTAACTGGAATGAAGACTACATTACAGTGAATAAACAGAGTAGTAAATGAAGCAGAGGATTAAATCAGAGATTTGAATAATAAGGAAATAGAAAACACTCAATCAGAACTGCAAGAAGATTTTAAAAATCCAAAAAATGAGAATAGTATAAGGAGTCTCTGGGGCAACTTCAAGTATACCAACACTTGCATCATTGGGGTGCCAGAATAGAAAAGAGAGGGCAAAGAATTTAAAACCTGTATTAAAATAATAATAATAATAACAACAACAAACTTCCCTAAACTAAGGAAGATAAGACCTTCAAGTCTAGGAAACTTAGAGTCTCAAACAAGATGAAACCAGAGTCTCACAATAAGATGTATCATAATTAAATTGTCAAAGTTAAGGACAAAGAGAGAATCTTAAAAGCAACAAGAAAAAAGCAATCAGTTAGCTATAAGGGAGCTCCCATAAGACTGTCAGCTGATTTCTCAGCAGAGACTTCTTAGGCCAGATTTTAAAGAGCAATTCATTTTATGCTCAGCTCTCTCTCAGGACTACTGTCCTTAGAATGCAGTCACTAGAGTGGCAAAGCACAGATCATATGGAGAAATTTCCTGTAGGTGTTCCAGTTGGTAGCCTCCACTAAAGTCATACCTGATAGCCAGCATGAACTGCCTTATGTATGGAAGAAGTAGACTTGGACAAGACTCCAGCCCTGGCCACCATCTGGCTGCCACCTCTTGAGAAGCTGTGAGCAAAAACACTCACCTGCATCATCATACCCTAGAACCATAGAATGCATACAATTAAAGAGAATAAAGCCAAAATATAGATGGACATAGAAATAGGAGTTGGAGAGATAATCCTGAATGTATTTTAATCTGAAGGTCTGATCACCAGTGCCTTTCCTTTACCTCTCTTATATGCACCAATACTATGTCCTTAACAATTTATCATAAAAGATAGCTCAGGTTGAGTCTTTGCACTTACATACAAACCTCATTTTTTCTTATGATCCTCTTTTAGTTTTAATTTTCTGTGTTAATAACAAATATATTAAAATTAAGGACAGAGCAGGAGAATGATAAAATGATAAAATGACAATTGATCATGATAATGTACATTAATATTGTTACAGAAGAAAAAAAATATTACAGACTTAGCTAGAGTTTACATAGAACAAAGGAACACAAAACTTATAGGTATTAATCTTTTCTTTATGATTGGAAGAAGGCAAGCTAAGGAAGTGCTGGGCCTTGAAAGGAGAAAATGTTGAAGACTGCTTTTCTTGAGGCTAACAACAAAAAAATCAAAATGCTATAAAAGAATTGCAGACATATTAGGACAAATTCCTAAAATAAGCATCACTTTTACTTTTTTTCCTCAAATATCACCAAACACAGACTTAAGGAAAATAATTTTGTGGAAGCAATAATGAAAAGAGAGGGATGATGAAGAAAACACAGAAGCCAAGGAAGAAATGGTGCCAAGGCCATAAGAGTTTCACAAAAGCTCTGTAAGAAATGAGTAGAAAGTAAAAACAGATGCAGAAGCCAGAGACCTTAAATGGGTACATTCAACAGTATTTACACACTAGAAGCAGAAAGGTTTGAGGCAGAACATCATAAGTCTGAGAAAACCTAGAGAATTAATCTATAAAGTGAATTGTTCTATAGTGAAGCATAGGCTTTCATATTTGTTTTTGTTCCTTGTAGTTTTTCCAAAATTTCAGGTGTGTGTATGTTTTTAACATATAACAATTTTATTATTAGAAAAAATTAAAAGCTACATGTTGCCTGGCCTGGTGTGGATCAAAGGTTGAACATCAACCTAAGATCCAGGAGATCAGGGTTTGATTCCCCCTCAGGGCACATGCCCAGGTTGGGGGCTTGATCCCCAGTTGGGAATGTGCAGGAGACAGCTGATCAATGGTGACTCCTTCATCACTGATGTTTCTATCTTACTCTCTCCCTCTCCCTTTCTCTCTCTGAAATCAATAAAGATATATATATATAAAAAGCTACATGTAACTCATGTCAACTCCTGAGCTAAAACCCTTAGCACAGATTATAGTTCTCCTCAGTGTACAGTTTAATGTTTATCAATGATAAGGTTTCTCCTAGAAATTTCTCCTGGAAATAAGATTTCAAATTATGTTTTTTCACTCATGTTAGTATAATTATTCAGACCTGTGTCTTGTATTGTACCTTTATATAAGAAGAAGGTTATGTTCTTCATAGTTCATTTATGCAACAATAAAATGATAAAAAAAAAAAAAAAAACCCAAAAAACAACAACAACACAGCAGCAGTGACAGGCTCCATAGAGATGATATGTGTTCAGTTGCCCTTGTAGAGATGCGGTCCTCACCTGAGGTGTGGTACAGAGACAGTTGCTCCTTATAAAATTGTGAAATTCTTTAGCATAATGAATGTTTAGATGTCAGTCAGAAGCAGTTCACATTAACCTGACCTTGCCCCCAAGGAAGGGACTGAATGGACCCTTGAGGCGCTTCCAATAACCTACCTAGCTGACTGTGGCAGTGAAGGGTGCCTTTGCTGGAATCTCCTGGGCCAGTTTCTGCTTTAGAATGGAGAACCTTGGATGAGAAGAACTTAGCCTTCTTGTGCTTGAGACCATCATCAGCTTTGATGAAATTTTCTGAGTAATTTTCTCCCTGTATTTGTTACATGATGCTTAATATTCTTTACATAGACTCACTCTTTTTAACTTCAATAAATCTACTTTATTCTTTCATCTTAATTTATTTTATTTTTCCATCACCATTTTCCTCCTCTATGTTCTCTTCTACCTCTACTCATCCTCCTTGCCCCCTCTATCACCACATTGTTTTCCATGTCCATGAGTTCTCTCTCTCTCTGTTTTTTTCTTTTTTGCTCAATTTATATTAAAAACAATGTTTGATTATATAAGGAGATTTTCTGAGATTTCTCTAATACCTCACAATGCAAAATTGAACAGCATTTTAAAAAATATATTTTATTTATTGATTTCAGAGAAGGAAGGGAGAAGGAGAGAAAGATAGAAACATCAATGATGAGAGAGTCATTGGTGGGCTGCCTCCTGCATGCCCCACACTGGGGGTCAAGCCCAAAACCCAGATGTGCTCTTACCAGGAATTGAACCTCCATCTCCACCACTGAGCCACACTGGTTGAGCTGCACAGCATTCTTTATGTTTACACCTTTATCTTTTACTCATCCTATTGCTTTGCAACTCGTTTTACATTCATTTTGCTGTATGTGACTGTGAGCTGCTAATTGACCAGAACTTTGGCTCCTCTTGCATTCTCTCTCTCTTTTTTATTCTTGGCAACTTCACTGCCTTTTGGTACTAGAACTTGATAAGTGCTTAAAAAATATCGAAAAATAGTTCAGAAACTATTAATAAGGCTGAAGAGTCTCTATTTACTTTGTCAGAAAGTGAGTAAAAATGATCACCTCATATCCTAACAATGGAGTAGTAGGTATTGTATTGTGGATCCTGCTGGGTGTTATCAGGTAGAATAGAAATGAGTGTCTTTCATTTTTTTTAACTATGCTATTTTATATTCTGAGGGATAAAACAACTTAGGTTGGAGAAAATTGATGCCAATACAAATGGTTATTGTATATAATAATGCTAACATATTGTGTCCAGTAATATATTGTTTGAATATATATATATATACACACACACACGCACACACACACACACATATATATATGCACTCACAGTATATATATACATATAATTTTATGTATATTACATATATCTAATATATATAATATTTTAATTGAACCCATACTGGTTCTTTCAATTTAAAATTAAGGAGATAAAATCTCTGAAATGCATTAATTTTATTTTTTAGTCATACTTTTAGCTTGAGTCATGCTTTCATCTTTTGAAAATTATACTTTATCAACTCATATAAATTCTTCTTAAAGGCTATAACTTCAAACAAAGGCAAAGGTGCATCTTAGTAAGAGAAAGCTAAAAGTATTTACAAGAAATGATTGCTCAGTTTAGTCAAGTCTGCAGTTGCCGCTTAGGATTGGTGGCTGCAGGGCACTGCTATGTTGGCCAAATGCTGACCTGTCAAGTGTTAAGGGGTGATTTCTCCATATATACTATGTAGCAAAATCAGACCAGAACAGCAAACCAAACCACGGAGGAGTACAGTGATGTGGTCAAATACCTCTCTTAACTCTTTCTAATGTGAGTTCTCACAGTGTAACTCTCCTGTGATCACGGAGAACTGCTGTGGGAGCAAAGACTGTAATTAGAATAACTCAAATTTTGAGATTTCAGCATAAACTAAGCACATAATAATAAATAATGAAGTAGTTAGTCCTTTTGTGTTAATTTTAAGAAGTATTTGTATATGACCCGTTCTCAAAAAATAAAAAAATGTTATGGAGTGTCTTTAAAAATTAAATATGAAACTACCATTTCACCCAGTGATCCCACCTCTAGGAATATATCCTAAGAAATCTGAAACACCAATCAGACAGAGTATATGGCCCCCTATGTTCATAGCAGTGCAATTTACAATAGCTAAGATCTGAAAACAGCCCAAGTGCCCATCAGTAGATGAGGGGATAAAAATGCTGTGGGACATTTACACCATGGAACACTATGCAACTGTAAAAAAGAAGGATCTCTTACCCTTTGAGACAGCATGGAGGGAGATGGAGAGTATTATGCTAAGCAAAATAAGCCAGTCAGATAAAGACAAGCATCGCATGATCTCACTCATATGTGGAATCTAACGAACAAAATAAACTGATGAACAAAATAGATCAAAGACAAAGAACCAGAGAACAGACTGAGGAATCTCAAAGTAGAAGGCAGGGGTGGGTGGGTGGGAAGAAATTAACCGAAAATTTTACATGCATATATGCATAACCCATGGACACAGACAATAGTGTGGTAAGGGCCTGGGGCAGAAGGGCAGGGGGTGGGGCAGGTGCAAAGTAAAAGGGGTCAATGGGGGGAAAAAAAAGGACCTCTGTAATACTTTCAACAATAAAGATAAATTTAAAAATCAAAATACTATAATTAAAGTTTGTTTTATGTTTTAGATATGTATATGTGTATATAGAGCAATAAAATGCATTTATTTGAAAACAAAGGGTCCAAGAAACAGGTAAAAATAAAAATTTTCTTAAATTAATATCTGGTGAGAAAATGCTGGCTGGCTTCAAAAGCTTGTTTGATGTCCAAATATTATATTTGCATCAATGAACACAATTCAGAGCTTCCAGAAACTGTTAGCTAGGTCACCTGCTTATGATTGCCTCTCTCTTTTTCTAATTAAAATACCCATGAAAGTGTCAGAAAAGTTAAATGACAAGCACATAAACAAACAAACTGTGAGGGTTCTTCTCTCAAATAAATGCACCTGTTATGATATAATTCTGCAAATATAGAATTAGTCTAAAAATGTAGGATCATGTCTACACTGAAAGCACTTGAAGAGCCATGCCACTTGTCCTGCAGGTCTGTGCTCCAGATGAAATAACTCTTCCCTTAAGTGAAGTGACAATAGGCACTATCAATATCGGAACAAAATGAGCACTCTGTCAGCTATTAATTGAATAATAATGTGAATTGCATTAATAAATGGTTGAAGAATACAAGCTTTGGAGTGAAAGAATCAGGAGTTAAAATTAAGGTCTTCCATTGGCTAACAAAAAGATCAACCTGGGAAATTTACTTAAAATACCTATCCTCAGTTTCATCAACTGAAAGGTGGGTATAATAATACCAATTTTATATAATTCTTTTGACATTGTAATAAAATGGCGTGTACAGTTTACTCAGCACTGGTACTCAGTGTTTTATTAAATCTAATTCCCAATGATTAGAAAGATAATTGCAAGCTACCATTAGGAAGGTGAAAAACATCAATTTAAGGACCCTAATGGAAACATCTAAAATATTTTTTTAAATAAACAAAAGAGAGCAGAAAAGACTCAACCCTTAACTAGAATTTCCACAGAAAAATCATGAATATTTAGAAAAAATAAATTTTGTCTGTTCATGTATAAATATAGGAAAATACCAATCATGAATTTAAAAAAAAAAATGCTTTGAATTTTGCTGCAAAACAATTAGAATTATCAATGGAACAAACTAATAAAAGAATTGAAGCTGCGTAAAATTTGATTTATGACAGAAAACAGATTTTCAAAATATGGAAAGCATCACAAAGGGATAAAAAAATCAGCTAGAATATGAAACACTAAAAGCATGCAAGACAAAGCATGGAGATATACATGGTGAATGATATGAGTGCTTTAAGGAACTATTTAAACCAACAAAACAGAATTCTAAGTCAGAAAATAACTGATGTCCATAAAGGATAAGGAACTGAGGCTAGAATTAGAGAGGGCTAATTGTCTTGGGTAAAATTAATTATGAGGAAACAATAGTGAGACATTATCTAGAGAAAATTCAGTTCATTTTAGAAAATATTATCACTACATGAAAATATTATCAATGTTTCTTCTGCCAAAGACATCAGAAATGAGGAGAGCTTCAAATGCTTGTTTAATGTTCCAGTCACACATGCACTTAGGGGTTCTTTTTTTCTGAGTTATAGGCAGTTTTATTGCAATGTGACCACATATAAATTTATAGCAATTCTAAGACCTATATGCTCACCCCACAAGTCATTGCCCTCCAGAAGCAGGCATTCCTGCATGTTAGCAACTTTATCAGACCCAAATAGCATCAGGTTCTGGAACTGATAAAGTTGTTAACAAGCTGTTAACCTAAAAATGAGAAGCTAAAATGAGAGAGAACAAGTGTTTATTTAGGATAAAAAATAATTGCAATTCTGGGATCACAAATTCAGACAGAAGCCCAAATAGTGTCCCAATTACAGGGTGAAGGTAAGGGATTTTATGAGAAAAGGGAAATAATTGCATGAGTAGAAGAAAGAAATTTCTATTGGTAATAATCACTTAGTTGCTCTTTTGTTGTTCATGGCTGCATACTGATTCTATCATCAGAAAGAGAGTTCGCCTGTTTTTTAATTGTTTTTTCCTTAAAGGAGCTATAGGACAACATTAAATGTAACAATATTCACATCATAGTAGTGCCAGAAGTGGTCAAAAGTAAGCAAGGATTAGAGAATCTGTCTGAAGAAATAATAGAAAACTTCCCTAACCTGGTCAAGGAAAAAGTCACACAAGTTCAGGAGGCACAGAGAGTCCCAAACAAAAAGAATCCAAAGAGACCCATGCCCAGACACATCATAATTATAATGCCAAAAATTCAAGACAGAGAGAATATTAAAAGCAGCAAGAGCAAAGCAATCTGTTACCTACAAAGGAGCTCCCATAAGAACTGTCAGCTGACTCTACAGGCACGAAGGGAATGGCATGAAGTATTCAAGGTAATGCAAAACAAGGATCTGAAATCAAGTCCACTCTATCCAGCAAGGCTATCATTCAAAATAGATGGCGAAATAAAGAGCTTCCCAGACCACAAAAGAGTTAAAGATGTTTATCCCCAACAAACTAGCATTGCAAGAAATATTAAAGGGACTGCTGTAATTAGAAGTAGAAATAGAAGTGTTGCAAGAAATGTTAAAAGGACTGCTGTAATAATAATAAATAAACACAAGCATAAAGAATAAAAATGGCAATAAATAAGAACCTATCACTAATAACCTTAAGGACTTTAAGGGAGAGATCAACAGCAATATAGTCATAGTCGGGGACTTCAACAGCCCACTGACTTCACTGGATAGATCTCCCAGACAAAAAACACAGAAACAGTGACTCTAAATGGCACACTAGAGCAGATGGATTCTATTGATTTTTACAGATTTCCCTCAAAAGCTGAGGAATATACATTCCTCTCAATTGCACATGGGTCATTCTCAAAGATAGACCACATGTTAGAACACAAAACCAGTCTCTACGAGTTCAAGAAGATTGAAATCATATCAAGCATCTTCTCCGACCACAATGGCATGAAATTAGAAATCAACTACAGTAAAAACACTCAAAAACATTCAAACACATGGAGGCTAAATAACATGTTATTAAACAATGAATGGGTTACCAATAAGATCAAGAAAGAAATAAAAATCTTTCTGGAAACAAATGAAATGATCACACAACAACCCAAAATCTGTGGAACACAGAGAAAGCAGTCCTAAGAGAGAAGTTTATAGCACTACAGGCCTACCTCAAAAAGCAAGAAAAGTTTTAGTAAACTATCTAGCCCTACAACTTAAAGAATTAGAAAGCTCCCCTGTGAAGCCATCTGGACCAGGGCTTTTGTTTGCTGTGTTTATTTTTACTGCTGCTTCGATTTCATCAGTTGTTATTAGCCTATTCAGGTTTTCTGATTCTTCCTGGTTCAGCTTTACCTGATCTCACTTGTATGTGGAATCTAATAAAATAGTTTGAGGAACAAAATAGATCCAAAATCACAAGCATGGAACAGACTAATGAATCTCAATGAGAAGGTGGGGGTGGGGGAGTGGGTGGGGAGACATTAATCATAGAACTTATATGCATATATGCATAACCCATGGACACAGACAATAGTGTGGTGAAGGCCTGTTAGGGGTGGATGCGGGTGGAGGGGATCAATGGGGGAAAAAAGGGGGGGGGGATACCTGTAATACTTTCAAAAATAAAGATAAAATTAAAAAACAAAACAAAAAATTTAAAAAAAAAAAGGAAGAGGGTCCACAATCATCAATGCCTATGATCAGGCTATGTGCTTTCCTGTTAGCTTTGCAAACAGTTGTTTGAAAGACAATGTTGGTTTGTTCCAGTCCAAATATTTTGCCCAGTTCAAACATTCTAAAGGTTTAAGGAGTAAAGTATAAAAAGTAATTTCTCTGGAATGGCTGCTCTGGTTCTATTTTTAAAATGCTCCACTTGTGTCATCTTTCACACAGGAAATAATATCCAAAATATATAAATAATTCATATGACTTAATAAGAAGAAAATAAACAACCTGATTTTAAAATAGGTAGAAAAACTGAACATACATATTTCCAAAGAGAACATCAAAATGCCCAACAGGCACATGAAAATAAGCTCAACATCACTAATCATCAGGGAAAATGCAAATCAAAACCGCCAGATATCGTTGCACACCTGTTAGAATGGCTATCATCAAGAAACAGGAGACAACGGGTACTGACAAGGATGCGGTGAAAAGGGAATCCTTATACATTGATGGTGATGTAAATAAGCCCAACCTCTATAGAAAACAATGTGGAGGTTCCACACCAAAATAAACATAGATCTACCATTTTATCCAGCAATTCCATGTCTGAGTACATACCCAGAGAAAATAAAAACAGGATTTCAATGAGATATATGCACTCCCATGTTTTTCACAGCATTTCCACAATATCCAAGATACAGAAATCATTCAAATGCCCATCAATGGATAAATGGCTAAAATAGATGTGGCACTTGTGTATAAGAGAATTATTCAGCCATGAGAGAGACGGTTATACTCCCTTTTGCCACAATATGGATGGACCTTAAGCACATTATGCTAAAGAAGGTAAGTCAGACATAGAAAGTCTACTGCATGACATCACTTATAGGTGGAATCTAAAAGATGTCAAATCTGTAAAAAACAGAGTAAAAAGGGGTTGAGGTCAGGGGATAATTGTGATGATATCTAAGGGTACAGACTTGTAACAAATAGTAAATAAGCCATAGAGACCTAATGCACAGTATAATGAATATATACAGTAATATTGTAATATAATTATGTAATGTAATATTTATCACTACAATGGCAATCATATTACAGTATATGAATGTATCAAGGTAATACACTGTACACCTTAAACTTACACAATGTTATATGTCAAATGTATTCAATTTAAAAAAAACAAAATATCAGGTTTTATTAGTCACTCTTTCAAATTTATCCAGAGTAAAAGATGGAGTTACTTAAAAAAAAAATGCCGTCTATTTTAAAAACCATTCCTTACAAAAAATGCTGTGTATTTTAAATATTCCTTAAATATCAATATATTTTATAAGATTGACCACAAAACACCTCTAGGACCATGTCCTGTTACCAATGGCTTTGTTCCTATAAGTGGGATTCTACTTAAAACTGTGCAGGTTGCCTGGCCCTGCGTGGCTCAGCAGTTGAGCATCGACCTAGGGTCGAGGACATCGTAGTTCGATTCCTGGTCAGAGCACACGCCCGGGTTGCGGGCTCCATCTGCAGTGGGGGCCTGCAGGAGGCAGCTGATCACTGACAGCTCTCTCATCATTGATGTTTCTATCTCTCTCTCCCTTCCTCTCTGTGAAATCAATAAAGATATATTTAAAACAAAAACAAAAACATGCAAGTTGAGTACTTGCTCTATCTTCATAATTCTTTTGGTGAATAAGTGAAAAATCAGAATCAATGCTGAAACAATTATCTATGCTTTGTGCATACTTTAGGTATCTGTGGCCCTTCTAGGAGCAGGTTTAATAATATTTGCATTCTTTTGCTTAATCAAAAGATATGTAAGTATAAAATATTTATTTCAATGTAATTTTAAAGCATAAAAGAAAACTCCATATTTCCTATATCAAAATTCAAAATACAAAATAGACAAAGAAAATCTTAAAGTTAATCATAAGATAATATGATACACTATGCAACTTTGTAACAATCGTAGATACTTGATATTAGTAATATAAAACACTGTGCACTTACTATCTGTAAGAAATTATATATTCATTTATTTCTCACTATTTCTGTAATGTAGGATCTGGTAGCTACTATTTATAAACTTGGGGATACACTTCATTTAAGACTTTTATTTTAAACTAATTTCAGGCTTACAGAGAGTTGCAAAAGTAATACAGAGTTTTCTCTTGTATTCCTCACTATGCTTTGAAGGTTAACATCTCACAAAACCATATTGAAAAGAAGTTCCTAGAGGTAATTTTTAAAAAAGTCCCAGATTTGGATAGAACAGAAACTTTTTTCACATTTTTTTCCTGAGAAGAAGATATTTCTATTGAACTCTTTAAATAGTTTCTGAAAAATTTTCACAGAATTTAGACGTTATCTCATGAAGCTAGTTATCCACTCATCCTGTGTATCTAATCTAACAAGGATTGTACAGCTAGTGTTTTTGCCCACATGGGATATCCCTATCAACAGCAGACCTTTAAATTCCCCTTGTAAGACCTTATCCCTCGAATGTAAGATTGAGAAAAGAAATGTATACATACTGATTACTAATTTATGAAGAGTTTTTCTTAATGAGAGGAAGGGAATTAGTTTCCAAGCTCTCAAATAACATGTATACCATTTTCTGGATTTATATGTGTATGATGCAAGGGCAAGACAAAAGAAGAAATAGCCTACATTCTCTCTTGGAAAATTACCTCCTCTTTTGAAAACCTCTGAGGTGGCCAAATGATTGGATGAAAACGTATTTTTTCAAGTGTGGTAGTTTCTCAATCTTTGCTTTTGGTAATATTGAAAAATCATTATTGTTGGTTAGCCAACCATGAACAATAATTTAATAATAAATATAAATTTTTAATGTTGTGAATATAATAGGTTAATATAATGATGCACTACTAATTATTCTATACTATTTTATGCTAATGTGATATTTGACATTTAACTGCAAAGGAGTTAGAAAAGAAACACAGAGAAATTGCCATAACAAAATCTCTTTTTAAAAAAAAATGAGAATGAGTTTTCTCAGTTCTTACATGTATATAAAAATTGATAGGAATAGAATGATCATTTGTTCAATTATAACTTTTAAAACATAAAATCATGACTCTAAAATATCAAATGAGTATCTGTCGAAGATTTTTTAAAACTCACTAATTAATAAGGGACTCAGTAACACTGCTCACATGAGAATTTGACTTAAGACATTTCTTTTTTATCAGATAAAATTCTTTTTCATTGCAATGGACAGGAATTGTATGTATTGCAATCAATTTTCCATCATTTTTACTTTTGACCCTACATTGTTGTAAAATAGCCTAGGTGACAGAAAGCTACACAGCCTGGTTGCTGTGGCTCAGTGGTTGAGTGTCAGCCCATGAACCAAGAGGTTGCTGGTTCAATTCCCTATAAGAGCACTTGGCCCGGTGGCAGGCTTGGTTCCCAGTGGGGGGCACACAAAGGGCAGCTGATTGATGTCTCTCTCTCATCGATGTTTCTATCTCTCTTTCCCTCTTCCTTCCTCTTTCTGTAAAATCAGTAAAAATCATATTTAAAAAAAGAAAGAAAGTTACACAATCTATATACCACTATAGATTCAGATGGTCAGGATTTCCTGAAACTATACCTGGTAATCTCTTTCACTTTTCCAAGACTTGAGAAAATGTTCGTAATGCCTACTATCAATAAGTAATATTGTATCAAAGGATGATGAAAAATTTGGGGGAAAATAACTGTCTCATTTTATTAAAAATGCTTTTCAAATATCATTTTACTTTTTATGTTTAATAATTTTTTATGAAACAATTTAATATACTTATATTATTTGGAGAATTGTGTGTTTATAACTGCCATGCTAAAATCATCCAGAAAGAAATATTTGCAACTCCAAGAGCTTTATGGTAATAAAAAATTATATTTTTTCCAAAATGTACGGCAGAGAAATGTAATAATATAATCAGTTAAAAATATTCAGGAATAAAAATATATTATATTTAAGAAAAATACCAAGGGGAAGTAAAATTGAAATGCAGGTTTAAGAATAAAAAGAAACTGGTAATAAAATTCCAATTATTAAAAGTGCTTTTTCATGATTTTTTAAAATAGATAATGGCTATAATATAAAATTGCTCTTGTATTAAATTTGCATTGAATACATTTAAAATTGATGTAACAGTTTGATTTTAAAAGTTTAATATTAACAATTTGCTGTGTTGCAATAAACTTTGTTTACAACATCCCAAGGGTTTCAGTTTGCATATTAATGTTTTAAGAGAAAATGTTTTGTTTGGGGCTGATTCTTTAGAAAACAATAGATCAATTATATAAGGAAAAAATCGCTTCCCCAGAAGCAACCTCCATAGGCTTTTACTTTTTGTCCAGAACAGTCACATGGTCAAGCCTAACTGCCAAGAGGCTAGTGTTTTGTTTTCCGATACTTACAGCAAAGGAAAGCAAACGAGAAAGTGGCTGGGATTTAGTATCAATTTAAACAAACCTTAACTGCATAATAGAGAGTCTGACTGTGTTACCGAGTTTTGCCCTTCTCTATATTAGGGAGTTTTGAGGCAAGAATGTATTATTCCATCACTCCTTTCCTCTACTAAGTCCCACTTTGTGCTGAGTAGTAAATTTCTTTCTGTGAGTAATCAAAATAAGGCATCAACTTAATTGAATTCTGAATGAAAAGCTAATCCATGAAAATGATTATAAGATATTGTTTGTTTAATCATCTTCAAAAGTATATTCCAGATCTGTGATTACATGCTTCCATTACCTGTGAAGAAATTCACTAAAAAAAATACCTAGATTTTAACATTAACATTTTATTGTTTGTTTCATCAAATATCTACACTGAATCTATTCATCCTTCAGTTCATCTTGCACTTTCTGCTAAATACTTCAGCACGCATATCAACTTGTATTAAATATCCTATATGTTTTTTTCTTTGGTGGTAATATTTACATAAAAGGAAAAGCACAAATCATAAGTGTACATTTGATGCATGTATACATTAAAAAATTCATTCACCCGTGTAATCCAGAAACCCATCATGATATTTTCTTATACTTTTCCCAGTAAAACCTTGCCTCTCTTTCCATGAAACGACCAGTTTTCTTTTTTCACTATGGATTGTTTTTCTTTTGTAGTGGTATTTCATTGTTTTGCTGGACATTTTATATAATATATGCTCAAGTATACAAAATACAACTATGCAAAAAATAAATACATAATTATCGTAACAACTGTTAACATTTTGGTGTATGTCTCAGAATTTCTTCTCTCTACAAATATGGTCATTTACACTTGGATTTTTTTTTAATTAAAAATAATTCAAAAATATTATTAAGAACCAATTATATTCAAGGATATAGTAGAGAGCAAAGCAGGATTTACATAGGACTTACAATGAAGAACAAAAATAATAGTTAACTTGTACATATGGGTGTCAAACATGAGATACTGATGTGCATTTGCTTGAACGAACTCATTTAATTTCCACATCAACCACGTAAGGTAAAAATAACTTGCCTATGTTTACATAACTCAGACATGGAGACAAGGGATAGGAAATAAAGGAACCCAACAAGTCTGGGCTCAGAGCCTTCACTTTAACTCTAATCTGTCCTGGTAATACAGGTGTTCACCAGGACACCATTCATATGTAAAACAATGTGAATGGTGCTTCTGGGATTGTGCAAAGTAGTGATCCCTACTGCCTCTCATACCAAGAATACTGGATATATGTGTTATCTGCTTTCTTTTTAATAATACATAATAAATATAGTCTTGCATTACTTTTGATAATTTTATCTTATTTCACTTTAATATAATTTATTTTAGAATTAACTCCTTAATAAATAATGCCCTCTGTTAGGAATCATGCTTACTAAACATTTGAGCATGTATCTTTTTACTCATAGTCTATGGTTTCTTTAAGATAAATTTTTGCAAGTAGAGTTGCTGGATAGAAAAGTATTCATATTGAAAATTTTTACACATAATTTTACTTTAACTCCAAAAATATGTCAATATACATTAGATAATAAATTAGAGTAGCCATTTTCAAAACACCTTATAATACAGAAAACTGTAAGTCCCTTTCTTTGTCAATCAAATATTTGATATTTAATTTTACTTAATGAACCTTTCTTAAATTTCATATTTTTACCAGAAAGTTAAAATCTTCTTTTGTAAAGAAAGTGTTCAAATGCTGGGCCCAGTTTTAAATACAAGTTTGTATAAGTGATTGTCATTATTTAGTAAGTTATAAGCAAATAAGTTTTCATTGATGAAATGTAAAGATCTTAAATATATATATATTTTAAATATATCTTTATTGATTTCAGAGAGAGGACAAGAGAGGGAGAGAGAGATAGAAACACCAATGATGAGAGAGTCATTGATCGAGCCCACAACCCGGGCATGTGCCCTGACTGGGAATCAAACCCCGATCGCCTGGATCCTAGGTCGACACTCAACAGCTGAGCCACGCCCAGCAGGACAAAGATCTTAAATATTTTAATTATATTTTAATGTCTATAGAATTTGTAGTAATGACTCCAGTCTGGTATTACTTCTATTCTGGTGAGTAGCATGCAAATTATTTTAATAAAAGGTACATCTTATGTTCCATTGGTATCATTACACCAAACTTGTCATCTATGGTGTAAGAATCAAGAAGCAGATAGTTAAAAATTGATTTTCCATAAAATGTTTTAACTTTTTGTCTAGTAGACTCACTCACTCATTTATTCTTATTGAAAGCTTCTAAGAACTAGCCATTGTTTTCAGTGTTGGGCATATATCAACTAAAATGGAAAATAAGTAAAAAAAAACCTCTGTCCAAAGGAGCTTACACTCTAGTGGGAGGAGATGGACACTAAAGATGTTAAATAAATAAAATTTATAGTAGCTTTAAGGTGTGATAAGTGCTCCAGAAAAACAAAAGCATGATAAAAAGAATAAAGAATTCTGATGGGAGATGGAATGGTGGTAGGGTTGTAGTTTTAAGTAGGAAAGGTCAGGAGAGGACTCACTAAAGATAATTTTCTAGCAAAACTTGAAAGAAGTACATTATAGGATATGTTTATCAAGAAGTGGTTTGGCTTATTAATCTACCTGACCAGGTCTTTGTAATCTCCCTGGTGTGGGAAACAAATGTGTCTTTAAGTGACAATATTTAGCAAGTTTATTTTTTTAACTTTGCACTTGGAGAGCAGTGTAATACCTTTAAATTCTCTAATATTCATAAAGGGACAAAATGAAAAAAGTATTTTGTAGATAATATGCCATAAAAAATAGTTCAATTATAATAAAAGCTCCAAAACTTTTCCATATATTTTAAGATACAAGATTTATAACACAAGTATTGCTTTTCCTGTTCCAATGAAAACTTTTGTTTTCTGTGAAACTGTTATAGAAATTCAGTAGAAACCTGTTTTTCATTTAAAACATGCTCACAATAGCATTGTAAAGAAGCAATGGGTTATAAATTACCCTTTTCAAATGAAACAATAGTGAGAGCTACTACTAGCAAACCCATCCTGCTCCATTGCATGCATTAAGGCACTTAGCAAGCTCAAGTGGCAATTTTAAAGGAAATGTATATTATTAAAAACATTCCACCACTGCACAGTATTTTAGAAACTATATAACAATAGTACCTTTATTTTATTTTGTGTTTCTGATTATAGTTATTAAAGGTAATTATAAAAAAGAGTTGAAGAGACATTCAAATTTTTGCGTACATTTTTACTCCCTTGGAGTTCTGCTAATGAAGATTGGCGTTAAAAATCTAGTTTGAATAAAACTCTAATCTCACTTGTGTATCTATGTAAAATTCTATGGGTTTATTTTTATAATACATTGAGTATTCTGAGATAAAATACTTCATAAATTCTGTATGCTTGAGATTTACTGTTTGTAATTTGAAATTAGTTTACATAAGTGTAGTATATTGTTTGTTTTTCTCATGCTGCTATGCTGAAAGGAATGCCAATTCCTCTGAAAAAGCAGAGTTTACAAGCTTTCTTAGAGAATTTAACACACAGAAAATAACTCATGCCCTACTTTCAAAAGTTAGAAGACTTTCAAACAAATAACTATTAATTGAATTTTTCATTTTAAACATATAAATTAGATTCAAGCAGACATCATGTGCTGCTTGACTGAAGAACACAACACTGCCTATAAAGTAATCTTTATAGAAAATAGAGATGTAGAAATCTATCAAATAACACCACAGGGAGGCCATCAGTGGATTTCAGATTATGTAAAAATATACTTGACCCCAAAAAAAGATTTTTTTATCGAATAATTTTCAAGAAAAAGAGATATGGGGAATGATAAATTAAAAATAGACATACTCTGCATTCTTTATATTGATCATGATCAAAATGAAAAAACTATAAATAAAATGACATTTGTGAGATATTTGGAAATATGAACACGAGCAGAATGATCAATAAAATTATTAATTTTGGTAGTTGTGAAAGATATTGAAATTATGTTAATCTTTGAGATTTAGAGCTATGTATTGAGATATGTACTGGTAGAGTTGTATGAAGTCTGACGAAATAAGTCAAGATGTGCAATGAACAAGATTAGCATGAATTGGTGATTGGTTGAGACTAGGTTATTTGTTCATGGTGTTGATTATGTTATATTTTTTTATACATTTAACATTTTTATAACTTTTTCAAAATATATTTTATTGATTTCAGAGAGAAGAAGGGAGAGGGAGAGAAATAGAAACATCAATGATGAGAGAGTCATTGATCGGCTGCCTCCTGCACTCCCCCCGCTGAAGACCTAGCCTACAACCCAGGCATGTGCCCTGACCGAGAATCAAACCAAAATCTCCAGGATCATAGGTTGATGCTTAATCGCTAAGCCATGCCAGCTGGGCTTTATAAAGCTTTTAATGTGAATTAATAAATTGCTTCATATGAGTAAACAATGCTATGGCGTTGGTAAAGAGACAAGAATTATGACTCTGCTATGTCATACATCCTATTAACAAACAAACAACAAAAGCCTTTCAAGTAATAAATATTTTATATATGTAAATCAAACTTTAGGAATTTATCTGCAGGGAACTACATCTTAAAAACCACTATTATCGTATCATAAACTTCCTAATGAATCACTTTTGCATATATTTTTGATTGGTTAGAAGCAGTTGTTTACCACAATATAAATGGTTGAGTGTTATACAATATAAACCATTTTATTCATCATGTATGTGATTTGTATACCATGTGTTTATTTTGTTGTCTAATAGATTACAAAAGCCTGAGAAGTAGATAGTGAAACATTATTTTCAGCTGCTTTCTATTGTAAAGGAAAAAAAAAAAAAAAAAGACAGCAAAGAAATGCCTAAGAAAACTGTTCATGGCAAGAAAACAATCCTTGCCCGGCCGGGCGTGGCTCAGTGGTTGAGCATCGACCTAGGATCCAGGCGATCAGGGTTCGATTCCCGGTCAGGGCACATGCCTGGGTTGTGGGCTGCAGCCAATCAATGACTCTCATCATTGATGTTTCTATTTCTCTCTCCCTCTCCTTTACTCTCTCTGAAATCAATAAAGATATATTAAAAAAAAGAAAAAGAAAGAAAGAAAACAATCCCTGAACAAAGTCAGAACCGCTTTTCCTTTGGTAGTGTTGCTTCAACAACCAGTTAGAAAAATGAACACTTTTTCCAGGCTACGAGTAGAACTTGGTGTAGCCATATTGTCTTCCAATGTCATGTAATGAAATAATCGAATATGTACTATCAGACAAGATGTAAAAGAGAATGGAAGTTAAGTCAAGGGTTGATTTAAAAACAATTGGTGTGAGAAAATATAATTTGTAAAGACACAGAGAGAAAAGGCTTCAGAAGTAAGAATGTCAATTTGAATGTCACAGAAACTGAAAGTGTTATTCTTGAGAATAAAAATACAACCACCCTTAATTTAAAAAATAATAAAATTAAAAAATTAAACAATTGGAATACAAAAGAGTGTTCAGTTCTGTGGGTGCAATATGTTATAATTACATCATATGTTATAATTAGGTATCTGTTGACGTGTAATCATAAAACCATAAACCTCATGGTTTAAAACCACATATTTGTTAGCTCACAGTTTCTGTGGGATAGGAGTCTGGGCCCAGTTTAGTTGGTTTGTCTGCAAGGTTAAAATCAAAGTTGTCAGCCTGGCTGCAGTATCATCTTGCGCTTGACTGGGGATCTGTTACCTTATTGATGTGTTATTTGTAGCATTTAGTTACTTGCAGACTGTCAGACTGACTGCTACCCACACTTAAGGGGAGCAGATTACTCTAGGGTGTAAATACCAGGAAGTATTTACCTAAGAATATGTCCACTATAGCAACAAATCTATAATAATCAGAGCATAAAACAAACTAATACCTTTTTTATTTTTTAATATATTCAGGTGCCCAATGTTTTGCATGAAACTAATTTCTAAAATACTTTCACAAACTCAAATATTTTGTGGAACATCCTTTAGTCTTTTTAACTCTTTGATTTTTATTTAATAAAAGTGGAGATGATTGTCATATAACTTGCTCCTGTTTCCCAACAAAATTATTGTTTTTTTTAAAGTAAATAATTTTCATGTCATCTTGATCATGAATTCTGTTATATTCAAAGGATACTACTCAATAGTAATCCTGTATCTTTAAGAATGATCTTTGCCCAGCCGGGCATGGCTCAGCGGTTGAGCATCGACCTAGGATCCAGGAGATCGGGGTTTGATTCCCGGTCAGGGCACATGCCCAGGTTGTGGGATTGCAGCCAATCAATGACTCTCTCATCATTGATGTTTCTATCTCTCTCTCTCCCCCTCCTTTCCTCTCTCTGAAATCAATAAAGATATGTTTAAAAAAAAAAGAATGGCCTTTAATATTCTTCTTCCCTATACTAAAAAAATTAGCTGTAAAGCTCTGAAGAAAACAAACACGTATAGTATTTAAAACATCATAACTTCTCACTCTTTCTTTGGCTATGTCTTCATCAGAAGAAAAAGTAAAAGGATAGTCATCAAATATAGTCAAATTTCCTTGGAGGGCTGGAAATCATCCACTCAAAGTTTCATTTTGTTCATGAGATAACAAATGTCAATCTATTTTGTATTTGTGTAAAACTTCAAGTCATTTTCTTATGAGAGAAATTTGGAATAAAACGGGTCTATCTTAAAAAGTCAAACACTGGGATATAGATATCAAAATACAACAGAACTTTGAATATCCATTGCAATCTACAAATCTAGCTAGTTTTAACAAAAAAGTAGGTAGTATGGAAAATTAAGTGCTTGGCCTGTCCTTTAAAGACCTAGAGGAGAAGGCAAGAACCAATTTGTTTATGTCACAAGTGGGGGAGTTTCAAAAGCTGATGGATAGGAAGTTAGCTGGGGAAAAAAAGTTGTTGCTATAGCTTCTGGCTCTAGAACATCACCACCTCACTCAAAAACCACTTGCCTATAATCCACTTCTTTCCCCATATGACTTAATTCTACATTAAATTCTCTCATAAATGCACCTAACTGATAGGCTGATATCAAAACTGCAAAAGGGAGTTGAGGAAATCTAATCTTTCACTTTTCCAGCTAACTGGGTCTCCACACTAGAATGGAATATTGAGTAAGCCAATTTATATATCAATACATCTATATCCATCTATATTATTTATATCTATACCTATATGATTCAATAATAAGAAAATGAACAGTTATATCTTGCATCCTAATTTCTAATAACTGCACCATCTTCACTGACTAAAACTTGGAAAAATCAATTTATGGAGTTAGTCTTGTTGCAAACTTTTGAGTGTTAATTCAAAATAGCAATCATTATTATGTAATAATATCTTGTAGTATATACTATTTTATTATTTTAAAGTACCTTTACCTAAGTATAACTTGTGCTCCTCTCTATTCATTTACAAAAGTTAAGTTGGAATAGTCACTATAAAATCTATTCTGGTATGGAAATGGAGAGTCATGAAAACACACAAAGTAGAATGTTTAACCTCCTAGTGACCTAGTAGATTTAGGTTACAAGACCACTAAAGCAACACTCTTTGTCCTAAAATCTGTTCTCTCTTATACGGGAATAGCATCTTTATCTACTAAAATCCTGCTGTCCAAGCTATTTTTCTAGAAACAAGACTTCAGAAGAATAAGTTGGCTCTATATGGACAAACTAATTTGAAAAATAAATACTGCAATAAATAAAAAGAAAACAACACAACTTTGAAAAACTTTATAAAGGAGAACAAATATAAGGAGAACATGATTATAATTGTATATTATTTTATTTATTTATTTATTGACTTTATTGAGGTGACATTGGTCAATAAAATTATATAGGTTTCAGGTGTACCATTTATGAGACATCATCTGTATATTGTATTGTGTGTTCACCACCCTAAACCAAGTTTCCTTCCATCACCATTTATCTCTCCTACACCCTCTTCTGCCTCACCCCCCACCACCACTTTTTCCCTCTGGTAATCACCATACTGTTATCTGTGTCTATTTGTTTTATGGGGGGTTTTTTGGATTTGTTTTTGTTTGTTTGTTTTTCTTAATCCCTTCACATTTTTCACCCAGCACTACAACCTAATTGTATATTATTATAGTGAGTATAAAACTTACAGCTCAAATCTGAATAGAGCAGCCATAACTTTTTCTTTTAGTATTGTTCAAAATATTACAGGTGTCCCCTTTTCTCCTCATTGACCTCTTCCACCCCCTCCAACTCCCCTCCCCAGTCCCTCACTACACTATTGTCTGTGTCCTTGGGTTATGCATATCTGCATATAAATTCTTTGGTTAATCTCTCCCAACCCAACTTTCCTATGAGATTTGTCAGTCTGATTCATGCTTCCATGTCAATGAATCTATTTTGCTCATCAGTTTATTAAGCTCTTCAGATTTCACAAATAAGTGAGATCATGTGATGTTGTTTGTCTTTCTTTGCCTTACTTATTTTACTTAGCATAATATTCTCCAGGTCCACCCATACTGTCCCAAGAAGAAGGACCCATAGGAGGTTCCTTCTTCTTTAAAGCTCAATAGTATTCCATGGTGTAAATGTGCCACAGCATTTTTATCCACTCATCTACTGATGGGCATTCGGGCTGTTCCCAGGTCTTAGCTATTGTAAATTGCTCTGCTATAAACATAGGGGTGCATATATTCTTTCTGATTAGTGTTTCAGGATTCTTAGGATATATTCCTAAAAGTGGGGTCACTAGGTCAAAAGGCAGTTCCATTTTTAATTTTTTGAGGAACCTCCAAACTGTTTTCCATAGTGGCCATACCAGTCTGCATTCCCACCATCAGTGTACCAGGGTTTCTCTTTCTCCACATCCTCAGCAGCACATGTCATTTGTTGACTGTAGCCACTCTGACAGGTGTGAAGTGATACCTCATTGTGGTTTTAATTTGCATCTCTCTGATGATTAACAATGTTGAGCATTTTCTCATGTGTCTCTTGGCCATCTGTATGTCCTCTTTGGAGAAGTGTCTATTCAGGTCCTTTGCTCATTTTTTAATTGGTTTATTTGTCTTCCTCTTCCTGAATAGTATGAGTTCTTTGTACACTTTGGAAATTAGCCCCTTATCAGATTCATCCTTGGCAAATATGTTTTCCCAAACCATGGGGTTCCTTTGTGTTTTGAGGCTGTTTTCTTTTGCTGTGCAGAAGCTTTTTAGTTTGATGTAGTTCCATATGTTTATTTTTTCTTTTGTTTCTCTTGCCCTAGGAGATGTATCAGTGAAAATTCCACTATGTGAGATGTCTGTGACTTCACTGCCTCTGTTTTCTTCCAGGATTTTTATGGTTTCACAACTTACATTTAATTCTTTTATCCATTTTGAGTTTATTTTTGTGTATGGTGAAAGATGGTGGTCTAGTTTCATTTTTTTGCATGTACCTGTCCAATTTTTCCAGCACCATTTATTGAAGAGACTGTTTTTACTCCACTGTATGCTCTTGCATCCTTTGTGAAATATTAGCTGACCATAATGGCGTGGATCTATTTCTGCGGTCTCTATTCTATTCCATTGATCTATATGTCTGTTGTTGTACCAATGCCAGGCTGTTTTGATTACAATGGCTTTGTAGGACAGTTTGATATCTGGTAAAGTCATCCCTCCCACTCTGTTCTTTTTCTCAAGATGGCTGTGGCTATTCAAGGCCTTTTTTGGTTCCATATAAATTTTTGGAATATTTGTCTTGCTATGTGAAATATGCTGTTGGTATTTTAATAAGAATTGCATTAAATCTATAAATTGCTTTGGGTAATATGGACATTTTAATGATATTAATTCTTCCAATCCATGAACATGGTATATTCTTCCCTTAATTTGTCTATAGCCAAGCTCCTCCTTGCTCTTGAGGCCCTATTTTTGCCAATTGAAAAAAAAGTGAATTTTGGACTTCAAATAAACTTGGCAATTTGAAGTTTAAAATTTAGTCAATTTTTTGTAAGTATTCAGTGAAATATTTCTTACACTTCCCTTCTCCCTGCCACAGCTTGAGGACAGAGATATTATTTTAACTATAGTCTTGTGGGCCAAGACATTGCTTCTTACGTGCTCATTAGTTTTGACTCTGCGTAGCTCTATTTCAATTTATTGGCATCAGCATGGGAGTCATGAGGAAAGAGCAAATAAAGAAACTTTGTGCAAATTAAAGGGGCAGGCATTTCTCAGATTCAGCTAACCATTGCTAGGAATTTGTCAGGTATTTTGATATTTCAAGAAAGCAGAATAATTTATTTTTTCTACTATTATTTTAAAATCTTTACTCACTATATTTTTTAAAAATAATAATTTGTGCAGAATACATACATGGAAATTGGTGTTGTTGCTCAGGGTGCCTGTTTACAGCCAGATATCTTATTGCACTTCCAGATATTTACATTTCCTTTTTAAAATTTATGAAGTGCTGCAGTATTTTTTAAATTTAACACTGAAAAGATTAGTGCCTTTGTGAGAGTACTAATATTACAATTCTTCTTATAAAATGTGCTACATGTTCCTTGAGTTTCAATCATTGGTCTCACTAGTAGTCATACTTTACAGTTATCTATTATTAAAATTAAATGGTTTAGAAGAATTAATCTCATTTTCTTCCATTTATAGTTACCATTTCCTGAGAGAATCTGTAGGGTTTTTTAATAAGAGAATTTTTGTAAAGTATTATTTAGATTTCTACTTAATCATGATAGACTTAAATCCATAGGTATATCTCTGTTCTGTCTAAAAATTGTAACAGGGAAAGTGAAGAAATAAGTGATTAATCTACAAACACAAAGAGAACAGAATAGCAGAAAGGAACAAGAGATGTCAGTATATTTTTGGAAGATTGAAAACAGAGGTGAGACGTAATGATTGACACAGCTAAGCAAAGAACAATGAAGGGCAAGTGGCTGCAGAGGGGAAGCCAATGAATAAGTAGCTGTTTTACAGGGTAGATACATTGATTCAGAAATCATTGCAAAGAAGCCAAGGTAGGTAGGGGTGAGATAGGAACTAAAACCTGGAATGCTGTTTTAGGACTTTAAAATGTAAAGTTAGACTTCCATTTTCTTTGCAACTCTATGCAGGTGGAAACCACCAGTTTCCCACTACTACAGGAAAAATTGAGGCTGAGACTCAGCAGAATGAGATGTACTTTGCTCCAATTAATGGCAGTAAATTAAAGGCAATATACTCTTCTGAATGTTGATATCCTCCTTGCAGGCATATCTCTGGTTCATTTCTGAGCAATCTAGCAATTAAGTATGAAACTCTTTCAGTATTAGATTACAAGATTCATCCCTGGAAAAACTGAAGGGTCCTGGGGAGGAAAAGGTTTGCATATAGTAAAACATTGTGATGTTCCAATGAAATCCTAGTAAGCCACCATGAGAACATTTGCGCTCTCTCTCTCTCTCTCTCTCTTCCTCTCTCTTTCACACACACACACACACACACACACACACACACACATCTATTTCAGTCATCTTTTTTAGATTCTCACTCTTTATGAGTGAGAAATATGAAAGAAAATAAGAACGACAAGTAGTACCATATACAGAAGATAGCTGAAAGAAAATGAGAAGAGATAAACAACAATGGAAGAAATAGATAAAGCCCTGCCAAGCGTGGCTCAGTGGTTGAGCATTGACCTAGGATCCAGGCAATCGGGGTTTGATTCCAGGTCAGGGCACATGCCTGGGTTGCAGACTAGGCAGCCGATCAATGACTCATCATTGATGTTTCTATCTCTCTCTCCCCCTCCTTTCCTCTCTCTGAAATGAATAAAGATATATTTTTTAAAAAAAAGAAATAGATAAAAATCTTTAGACTTTCACCAATGTTCTTAGAAAATAAAGTAATGGATGCTATAAGAAAAAGAACACACCATTACAGTCAGTTAATATTTGACAAAGGAGGCAAGAGCCTAATGGAGTAAAAACAGTCTCTTCAATAAGTGGTGCTGGGAAAATTGGACAACTACATGCAAAAAAATGAAACTAGACCCCCAACTTTCACCATACACAAAAATAGACTCAATATGGATAAAAGAATTAAATGTAAGTTGTGAAACCATAGAAATCCTGGAAGAAAACAGAGGCAGTGAAGTCACAGACATCCCATGTAGTGGAATTTTCACTGATACATCTCCTAGGGCAAGAGAAACAGAAGAAAAAAACATATGGGACTAGCTCAAACTAAAAAACTTCTGCACAGCAAAAGAAAACAACCTCAAAATACAAAGGAACCCCACAGTCTGGGAAAACATATTTGCCAAGGATGAATCTGATAAGGGGCTAATTTCCAAAGTGTACAAAGAACTCATAGCACTCAGCAAGGGGAAGACAAACAATCCAATTAAGAAATGGGCAAAGGACCTGAATAGACACTTCTCCAAAGAGGACATACAGATGGCCAAGAGACATGAGAAAATGCTCAATGTTGCTAATCATCAGAGAGATGCAAACTAAAACCACAATGAAGTATCACTTCATACCTGTCAGAATGGCTACCATCAAGAAATCAACAAACTACTTGTGCTAGGGAGGATGTGGAGAAAGGGGAACCCTAGTACACTGCTGGTGGCAATGCAGACTGGTGCAGCCACTGTGGGAAGCAGTTTGGAGGTTCCTCAAAAAATTAGAAATGGAACTGCTTTTTGACCCAGTGATCCCAATTTTAGGAATATATCCTAAGAATCCTGAAACACTAATCAGAAAGAATATATATACACCCCTATGTTCATAGCAGAGCAATTTATAATAGCTAAGACCTGGGAACAACCCAAATATCCATCAGTAGATGAGTGGATAAAAAAGCTGTGGGACATTTACACCATGGAATACTATTCAGCTGTAAAGAAGAAGGACTTTGTACCCTTTGGGACAGTATAGATGGACCTGGAGAATATTATCCTAAGCAAAATAAGCCAGGCAGAGAAAGACAAACATCACATGATCTCACTTATTTGTGGAATCTACAGAACTTAATAAGCTGATGAACAGAATAGATTCATTGACATGGAAGCATGAATCAAACTGATGAATGTCAGAGGGATGGAAGAGGGCAGGTGGGTGGAGGGGGAGAGAGTAACCAAAGAATTTATTTGCATGTATCCACAAACCAAGAACACAGACAATGGTGTGGAGAGGTACTGGGGAGGGGAAGGGGATGGCATGGAATGGGCCATTAGGGAGAAAAAGGGTCATCTGTAGTATTTTAAAGAAAGAAAAAAAGGAAGGAAGGAAGGAAGGAAGGAGGAAGGAAGGAAGGAAGGAAGGAAGGAAGGAAGGAAGGAAGGAAGGAAGGAAGGAAGGGGAAAGAAAGAGAGAGAGAGAAAGAAAGAGAGAGAGAGAGAGAGGAAAGAAAGAAAGAAAGAAAGAAAGAAAGAAAGAAAGAAAGAAAGAAAGAAAGAAAGAAAGAAAGAAAGAAAGGAACATTCAGAGAGTAGGAAACAGCCTTTGAAAGTCAATTGTGTGCATGTCAGAAAATACACAGACAAGCCATAGAAGGAGAGAGGGAGAGTTTCTGAAATTTCCTGCAATGTGGATAAAAGAGAGTGATTGAACGTTGAAATGAACAAAAAGACAATTAGAGCTCCAGTCTAGGAGGCCAACTCCCAATTATAAGTTCTCAAGAAATGAGAAACACAGGAAATAAATGGAAATATGTTATAGAAGTACAAAGTAGATTTTTCAGAATCCAGAATGAAAAATCTGTGATTCAGGAAAATTAATTAAAATAGAACTAAACCAAGAACACAACTGTGAAATTTTAGATAATAAGAAAAAGGGTAAAATAAAATTCCATGCACTCATTTTTAGCTTTGACAATTACCATTAGTTAATCAAAAATGTTTTCATTTTTACCTCCACCACTTTTTGTAGTCTTATATTATTTTATTTTTAGTTTACAACAACTTTAATAAGATATAATTTACATACTGTAAAATTCACTGGTTATAAAATGCAATTAATAAATTTTGGTGAACAGATGGAGATATGAATATTCCAGTTTAAGAACATTTTCATTCCATTCCAAAGATCCTCCATATCCATTTGCAGTAATTCTACTCCCACCCCAGCCTTAGGCAACCACTGATATGCTTTCTGTCTATGGTTGACTGTTCAGAACAATTCATATAAAAGGAAGAGTATAAAAAGTACTTTTATTCTTTGCATTTGTCTTCTTTCACTTAACAGAATATTTTTTATGTTAATTCATTTATTACCATGAATTATCAGTGTTTTATCTTTGTGTTGCTGAATAGTGTTTTATTTTATGAATACAATACATTTTCTTATCTACTTACCAGTTTTGGACATTTGGTTATTCTGAATGTATTTATTTATTTATTTATTTATTTATTTATTATTTATTTTAATTTATTTTTATTGTTGAAAGAATTACAGATGCCCCCTTGTTTTCCCCTCATTGATCCCTCCACCCCACACCCGTCCCCACCCCCAGCCTTCAGTACACTACTGTCTGTGTCCATGGGTTATGCATATATTCATATAAGTTATTTGATTAATCTTTCCCCACCCACACCCTCACCACCTTCCCACTGAGATTCATCAGTCTGTTCCATGCTTCTGTGTCCCTGGATCTATTTTGTTCCTCAATCTAGTTTGTTTGTTAGATTCCAAATATGAATGAGATCATGTAAAACTGAATCAGAAAGAATCAGAAAACCTGAATAGGCTAATAACAACTGATGAAATTAAAGCAGTAATAAAAAAAACTCCCAGCAAACAAAAGCCCCGGTTCAGATGGCTTCACAAGGGAGTTTCTAATTCTTTAAGTTGTAGGGTTAGATAGTTTACTAAAAATTTTTCTTGCATTTTGGGGTAGGCCTGTAGTGTTATCAACTTTTCTCATAGGACTGCTTTCACTGTATCCCATAGATTCTGGGTTATTGTGTGTTCATTTTCATTTGTTTCCAGGAAGTTTTTATTTCTTTTTTAATCTTATTGGTAACCCATTCATTGTTTAATAACATGCAATTTAGTCTGCATGTGTTTGAATGTTTTTGAGTGTTTTTACTGTAGTTGATTTCTAATTTCATGCCCTTATGATCTGAGATGCTTGATATGATTTCAATCTCCTTGAACTTGTAGAGACTTGTTTTGTGGTCTATCTTTGAGAATGACCCATGTGCACTTGAGAGGAATGTATATTCTTCAGCTTTGGGGTGAAATCTTCTGTAAAAATCAATTGAATCCATCTGCTCTAGTGTGCCATTTAGAGTCACTCTTTCTGTGTTGACATTTTGTCTGGAAGATCAATCCATTGAAGTCAGTGGGGTATTGAAGTCCCCTACTATGACTATATTGCTGTTGATCTGTCCGTTAAAGTCTTTAAGATTATTAGTGATAGGCCTTTATTTATTGTCATTTTCATTTCTTATGCCTATGTTTCTCTCTCTATTTCTTATTATTATTACAGTAGTCCCTTTAACATTTCATGCAGTGCTGGTTTGGTAGTGATAAACTCCTTTAGCATTTTTTTGGCTTGGAAGCTCTTTATTTCACCATCTATTTTGAATGATAGCCTTGCTGGATAGAGTAGACTTGGTTTCAGATCCTTGTTTTACACTTCCTTGAATACTTGCCATTCCCTTCTGGCCTGTAAATTTTTTTAAAATATATATCTTTATTGATTTCAGAGAGAGAAAGGGAGAGGGAGAGAGAGAGAAATATCAGTGATGAGAGCGTCATCATTGATGGGGTGGCTGCCTCCTGCATGCCCCTAACTGGGGATCAAGGCTGCTACCCAGGCATGTGCGCTGACCAGAAATCGAACTGAGGTCTCCTGGATCCTAGGCAGATGCTCAGCAGCTGAGCCACGCCCAGCCCGGCTATAGATTTTCTGATGAGAAATCAGCTGACAGCCTAAGGGAGCTCCTTTGTAGGTAACAGATTGCTTTTCTTTTGATGCTTTTAATATTCTCTCTTTGTCTTGAATTTTTGGCATTTTAATTATGATGTGTCTGTGCCTGGGCCTCTTTGGTTTCTTCTTGTTTAGGACTCTGTGTGCTTCCTCTATTTTTGTGGCTTTTTCCTTGAACAAATTAGGAAAGTTTTCTGCCATTATTTCTACAAATTCTCTATCCCTTTCTTATTCTCTTCCCCTTCTGGTATTCCTATAATATGACAACATTTCCTGTTGTCCCACAGCTCCCTTATAGTGTCCTGCTGTGTTTTAATTGTTTTTTCTTTTAGGATCTCTGAATGAGTGATTTTTTTCTATCTTGCCTTCTAATTCACTGATCCAATCATCAGCTTTCTCTAATCTGCTGTTTATTCCTTCCAATGTATTCTTTATTTCTGCTATGTCATTCTTCATTTCTGACTGGTCATTTTCCAAAGTTTCTATATCTTTTCTCATGCTGTTGAACATCCTTACAATTAATATTTTGAACTCTATATCTGATAGATTGCTTATTTCCATTTGATTTTGCTCTTTTTCTAGAGACTTTTCTTGTTCTTTCATGTGAGGCTTGTTTTTGGGTCTCCCCATTTTGGCTGCTTATTTGGTTTGTTTCTATGTGTTAAGAGCATCTTCTAGGCCTCTCAGTCTTTTTGGAGGGTCTCTGGTGCACAGCAATGTCAGATGCCATTTATGACTGACCTTGAATAGCCTGTTTGGAGCTCTCAACAACCCACGGCTTATGGTTCCCTCTGCTGGGCTAGCTTGTTGTTATTTCTGCTGGGCCATGGTGCATTTGGACAAGACCAAGATGCACACCAATGTCTGCTTTTCCAAGGCGTGGGGCCAAAAGCAGATCAGGCAAAGACTCAAAGCTCCCAGAGGTCTGCCTCTGCTTAGAGGCTGGTTGATCTTACTCTCTTTACAAGCCACAGGTTGTAGACCACAGCAAGACATAAACTCTACAGTGTGCAACAAGAGGTTTTCCAGTAAGTGGGGCCTTCCCTCCCCCACTCCCCAGGCAAAAACTCCCTGACTGGCAAAAGTCTGCCTGAGAAAGATGTCCTCTGCAATATGGTGAAATGACTCAGCAGAGGGATCCAGATGGCTGCCATCTGAACTCCATCTCCAGAGTCCAAAACCCCAGATTTTTCTCACACAGTTGTAATCCACTCTGCCCTCCCTCTGCTGGAGCCTAAGGTGAGTGGCTGCACACAAAACTTTGTGTGTTGGCTCTTTAAGAGGGTGCCTGCTTTTCCAGCCATCTCTTCCTAACCAATAGACAGAAACCCCACTAATTTTCACAGCCAGATATTATGTGGGCACCTTTCTCAGTTCTGGTGCTCTGGGCTGGGAAGCTCAGCTTGGGATTAGACCCCAGAGTCCTCAGTGGGAACCTCCCACAGCTGAGATATCCCTCCAGACCTTCAGCTGCTGCCTGTGAGGGCCCAGCCAGCCCTCTTATGCTTCTGCACTTCCTACCAGTCTTATGAGGTCTCTACTTTACAACCTTGGTTATGAGGGTTCTCTCCATCTAGTCTTCAGTTGATTATTCAGAATGATTTTTCTCTATTTTAGTTGTAATTCCAGTTTAGTCCTGGGAGAGTGTCAGTGTAGCTTCCACTCAATCTGCCACCATCTTGGAATCTCCGGAATTATATTTGAATATTGTTTTTTATTTCTCTAAGTTACATTTCTAAAAGTGGAACTGCTGAGTTGTATGCCATATTTATATTCAACTTTATAAGAATCTGACAATATTTTAAGTGGCTGCATTAGTTTACATCTCTAAGCAATGTGTGAGAGTTCTAGTTTTTATATTTTCTTATCAATGCTTGGTATCATCTCTATTTTCAGATGACATAATCTTATATATAGAAAACCCTAAACACTCCAAAAAAATTTAGTAAAGTCGCAGAATACAAAATCAGTGTACAAAAATCAGTTGCATATCTATATTCTAGCAATGAACTATCAGAATGAGAAATTTAAAGAACAATACCATTTACAGTAACATTATAAAGAATAAAATATTTAGGAATAAATTTAACCAAGTAGGTGGAAGATCCGTATACTGAAAACTATAAGACATTGATAAAAGAAATTGAAGAAGGAATTAAAAAATGGAAAGATAGTCTGTGCTCATGGATTGGAAAAATAAACATTGTTAAAATGTTCATACTACCTGAAGAGATCCATAGATCAAGTAAAGAAAGTGAAATAACACTGTGGAATCAATATTTTAGAGTTTAAAGAGAATTTAAAGATCACCTAGTTCAAGGCCACAAATTACCTAAAAACAAAACTAAAATTCAAGTTTTTACAACTTTTTAGCCTTAATGTTGCTATTAGAACTCACATCTTGATTGATATCCATTAATAATTATACTCCCAAGTCTCTTAAGCTGGGGGGATGGGATTACAGTAAGATAAAACACAATATAATTCAGAATATTTATTTATGCTTTAAAAGTTAGTAAATAGTGTAATAGATGTTAATTTGGAAGTAAAATTAAGTGGAATTTTTTTTCTCTTTTTTTAATGCATTTCAGCTTTGTTTGAACATTTTGAATAAATGTATTGTTTGTAAAGGAGAGAAAAAAAGATGAAGTGCTATATTTACTCAGCCTCTTTTTGCTTTGAATAGCTGTCCCAGTGTAATTCATAGAACTCCTCATTGATTGCAACTCAGGGAATTGGGAAATCTGGGTCTGAGTACAAAACTGGTCAAATCAATACAGAGGTTTAATGTAGCTTGATACTGGATCTTCAATTACCACCTCGACCTTCTTTTTCTAGGTGTTTTGGAATGAACACATAAGTTCAGCTTGGATAAGTAACACACATATGAAATCATAGGTTTTCTAATTCATTAATTTTTGTATGATAGGAAATAAATGTTTCAAGAAATTATGCTTGTTTCATGTATTATTTGTGTATTTATGTATGCATTAGTTTTTATCATAGATCTTCAGTTCTCATTGGTTTTATCAGTTAGCACCCATCAACTTATCTAGTAAAAATACATCATCCAGAGGTTATATACAATGGTACATAAGTTATCATCTCCATCCCCTATATTTTCATATCTCTACATGTGTCTGATCTATTGGTTTTAGAATTGACTTGGGACCTGAAATAGCATGCTATTCTTTGGAATTGTTGTTTCTATTATATGAAGGGAAATATTTGAAGTAGTTGTAATATTTAAACATAATTGCTACTGATTTTTAAAAATGCAGGGAATGAGAGTGAAAAGTAACTCATATTCATTACAAAGGTCTACACAGACTTGCAAAGAGCAGGAATGCTGAGAGCAGGAGTTTCTAACAGATTAATAACTATCTGATCTGATTTTATTTACACAAAATAAAGACAACTAACTTCAATTTAAAGAGGAAAATCATATACATTCAAATCTCCCTTCAGTTTCTATATTTTCCTGAGAAAACTGTTATTGTTCAGAATTATTTAGATAATTGTTGAACTTTTTCAATCCCACATGACAATTGAAATGATCAGGGCTTTCCAAAAGGATTACAAATACACCCAAGTTTTCAATTCCCTCTATTGATTATGATCAGTAATTCTTTCATGGTACACTTTGATAGTTTTAATCTGGCATGAACAGCTTGAAATATTTAACACCAATGGTTTTCATAAAATGCAATTATGAAGTAATAGATTGGCTGCTAAATAAATCAATAATCTTATTTTATGTGAATACTTACATTTCAAGTCTTTTTTCTCAAAAGAGGTGACATATATTCACAAGAGACATTATAACACAAAAGTAGTTCTAATTGTCCCATGCCTCTTAAAGTAATTGATTCTGTACATAAATCTTTCTCAGAAAATCCATTGCTTTTTTATATTGTTTAGATAGACAGTAATAAAATCCCACAGAACATAAATAAGAACACTGTTTTTTGATGATTTTGACTGATATCCTTGAAAAGAGTGAACTTTTAAAATGACAGTGGTTTTATTTGCTAAAGGAATAAAAATATAAATTGATCTATGTGAGATAGGCATCATTTAGTAGATGCTATATAGGAGACTAGCTTGTAATGATAAGAAAAAATGTTTGTAATATCCAAAGATAATTAAAATAAGAAAAGAAACCTCTCTTACCATGCAAATACCACACTTTTTTTTTTATTTTGAAGCATTTATAAAGCTAACATACATTAAATACACACAGTGATTTATAGAAGTTAAAAATATATAAAGTGGCCCAGCCAGTGTCGCTCAGCCGATGAGCATCAACCTATGATCTAAGAGATCACTACTTGATTCCCAGTCAGAGCACAAACAGACTAAGACAGACATATGGCACCAAGCAGCAGGGTTGCTGCAGTAATAAATTCCTAAATGTGTGGAAGCAGTTTTGGAACTGGGTACTAGGTAGATGCTGGAAGAGTCTGGAGGTAAGGACTCAGAAGGAGAGCAGGAAAGCTAGAGAGAGAGTCTCAGTCTTCCTAGAGAACACCTATGTGGTCATGAACATGATGTTGGTAGAAAAATGGATGTTAAAGGCCTCTCTGATGAGGCCTCTGACATAAATGGGGAAATATTGGAAACTGGAGGAAAAGTAATCATTGATATAAAGTGGCAAAGAGCTGGCTGAATTGTGTTCATGTTCAAGTGTTTTGTAGAAGGTAGAACTTATGATCAATGAAATTGGATATTAGACTGAGGAAATATCTAAACAAAGTGTTGAAAAAGCACCCTGCTTCCTCCTGACTGGTTATAGTAAGATGCAAGAAGAGTGAAATGATTTAAAGACATAATTATTAATGAAAAAAGGAGGCAAAACTTAAAAATTTAGAAAATTCTCAGCCCATTCATATTGAAAGGAATAAAAAAGTTGGTTTGGGAGAAACAAGAAGGGTGTAGCCAAATTTGATAAGGATATTCGTATGGATTGACCATCTCAACAGAAGCTAGGAGCTACTCATCAAGACAAAGGAAGAATGACCAGGAAGGCCTTTGGAAGATCTTCAGGGCTGCCCTTCCATTCTCACTCAGCAAAGAGTTCAAGGGCCTACAGGGCAGAAAGATACTGCTGGCTAGCCACCTCACATTGTGGGCTCCAGCCCACATTTTGCACTATACTCTTCAACCATCCCAGTGGTCTGTGGTGCAGCTTTGGCTGCCTCCAGTAAGAACCAGAACTTTGGCTGCTTCCACCTAGATTTTGAAAGATGAAGAAGCCTGAAGCCATGGGAGTGCAACCCAGGCAGAAGGCTGCTGCAGGAATGGGGCCAGGAGAAAGAGATTTCACTAGGGTAATGCCCAGCAGAGCTATGGTGGTGGGACCACCTTCACAACGAAGAGCCGCCTGCGTGCACCGAAGTGCGATTCCAGCTGGGGAGAGCTGCACCATGGTTGCACCCAGAAAAACAATGCAGATGGGGTGGCTGGAGCTTTGGGGGCCCAATTCCTGCCTTAGAGTGCCCAGACTGTGTGGGTCCAGAAAATGAGACATACTGCCAAAGAGGATTGGGGTTTAGTGTTGGCACCAATTAAGTTTTAGACTTCCCTTGAACCTGTTACTCCCTTTTTCTTTTCTATTTCTCCTTTTGGGAATGAGAATATTTATCCTATGCCTGTTACCCCATTGTGTTTTGGAAACACATAACATGTTTTCTTCCAGGGGTTCATAGCTAAAGTCTCATCCATATTTTATTTAGATGAGACTTTGGACTTAGACTGAGTTGATGACATGGGAGAAGAACATAAATTCTGGGGGAGCCGCAAGTGGAAAGCTATGGTCTAAATGTTTGTGTCCCTCCCAAATTCATATGTTGAAAGCCTATTGTCCAAGGTGACAGGGCCTTACCTAGTACTGAGTAACCAGCAGATCAAGGATTCCCACTTGTTCTGTGAGAAGTGGACTTTCATTTGCCAAAGGCACTATTTTCCATGGAAGGAATGCTGTCAATCCCACCAGCCAACGAGAAAATGTTGCTGCTACTACCCTCCGAACCTCTGTGCTGGACACTATGAAGAGGAAGTGTGTCACCTTGGCTATTAGCCTTGTGCATGACCTCCTTTTGAGGTGTGCCAATTTAATTTTCTTAATGATACTCTATGCACTATTTTTCAGTTATTTATTTACATCTATCCTCTGTCTTAAACAATGAGCTACTGAGATCAGGACACATATCTTAATCATTTCTACATATCTGACATCTAGTTTCTTGATATGCTTATGAATGAATGAGTGAATGAATGAATGAATGAATGAATGAAGTCTGCCAGGTGAGGCTTTAAGATTAACTAATCATTTTTCTTGGATAAGATCAATGATTGCAGAATTTCTTAGTGAGCCTTCAACACAGGATGAATAGCATAGGCTAATATTTCATATATCTTAATAGTATGAGATAAAGTTTCTAGCCTAAAAGCATTATGATGTAGTATAAGATTGTCAAAAAATCTGCAATCATCAACTATGTTTGAGTCATGCCTTTGTCAGAATTCCCTCATTTATTCTGCTAAGCTTCAATGCCATAGCTATTACCAATGCACAGCTTCTTCTAGAACAAGAATTTATTTGTCACTCATAGTCATGTAAAGGTTACTAAACTTGAATGAAACTTGAACTTTAGATTATCAAAACTTCATAGTTTATTTCAAGCTAAAAGTGTAGTTTCATCAGTAAAAGAGAGTGGCTCAAATGCACTGTCTACAAATTTATAGCTCAATGATTACATCATTCTAGATAGATCTCTTTCGTTAACAGAAAATCCATTTACATGACTATTAGAGAAAGAAACAAAACTATTCTTATCTATAATACATGTACAACAACATTGTAAAGCATTAAATTTTTTACAACAAAATACTAAAAACATGAGCATGACACTTAGAAATTTACAAAATATATAATAAACTTTATGCCTGACCTCAAAAAGTGGTGTTTCTACTGCTTAATAAAAGCATTTGTAGTTTAAAAACATATGAAATGATAAATTAACAACACATCAGTGCATGAAAATTACAGGGAAAGCTAGCCAAGTTTTTGGTGAGGAGCTGCTATGTTTTTACTGCTAGTGAAATTTTATTAGAATTCTCATGAGACACTGGAAAAATGTACACAATAAGATACATAACTTGATAAGCTACTGTATTCTTAAGCAATTTTCTATTTCTGTCAAAGTGATAGCTACATTAAAAACTGCAGCAAATGTTAAGTGAACTGCATGCCTCAAAAACACGTTTTTAATTAAAGAATTTATTATCTAATTCTAATTTAAACATTTGAGGATTCAGATATCATTGAAACATTTTTTAAAAGCATATCCTATAGCTGATAGGCACACATATATCTCTGCCACCAAAATGATAAGAATTTGAATTGTAGCCCAGTCGAGCGTGGCTCAGTGGTTGAGCGTCAACCTAGGATCCAGGCGATCAAGGTTCGATTCCCGGTCAGGGCACATGCCCGGGTTGTGGGCTGCAGCCGATCAATGACTCTCTCATCATTGATGTTTCTATCTCTCTCTTTCCCTCTCCCTTCCTCTCTCTGAAATCAATAAAGATATATTTTTAAAAAAAAGAATTTGAATTGTAGCAAAATGAGTATATAAATATGAATTAGAAAATAAAGAATTCTTGATATCACTATAGATGAAAAAATATATGTCTCTGAGTTTTGCAAAACTATTCCATTTAAAATGGCTATTCTAAGGTAGACAAGAAGAACCTAACTTTAAGTGCAAACATATACAGGTAAAACCTTATATAAAACAGCTTATCTCCTGACTTTTCCCAAATAATTTGATTTTCATCATTTTATGTTACCTTTTAACATCAAAACTAGTTTGACTCCGCAGCACGCTTCCTTCATTTGCTTAGTATCAATCTAGATTAGGTTTGGATTCTCGATTTCTAGGCTCCTGTGAGAAAGCCATCCCTGGTACTTGTTGGCCATTTCTTTGCTTCATACTGTGGAAAACTGTATCCACTAAAATTACCTCCATGAAGTGAGAGCTTTTAAGTATTTGTTTATGGCTCTATAACCAGCATTAAGAACAGAGTCTAAAACACAATAAGCATTCAATATGTATTAGGTAAATACATTTTCTAAATGAATTCTCTTCTGATGCAAAAATGATCTGGGACTCTTTCCGTTTCAAACACTAGTCCAAAGTGGCTAAGCTGGTAAGACAGGAATGCAATGACATACATCTTTGGGAAGGCAAAAGATGGAACTACCTTTTCAGCTGGATCCAATTAAAACATGGTTATCAGGGCTTCCTTTCACTCTCTGTTGTTCTTTTTCCTTGGATACATTAGCAAGCCCATCCAGGTGGCCACACAGGATAAGCACTGCACAATTCTAGATGATACAGTTCACATGGAACAGGATGTGAATGCTAACCCCTAAAGTTCTGCCATGCACAACCTGCAAAAGCACACAAGAGAGTCTAAGAGTCTGGACTCCTCCTTTTTTCACAAAACCAGGAAAATGGCTGTCAATATTGGTGTTAAACAGTATTAGCCAATACCAGTAGAAAACTTTTTTTCTGAGTGTATGTGTGCACACACACACATGCTTCCATGCTTACCTGTGTGGTGTATCTCAAGATAAGATTCGATTCTGATGATTCCTCAGCCACACTCAGTATTGTCCCCAGAGGAATTGAATAAGGACTCATTTTTTCCACTCCTGTGGATGATAGCTAGAGTGTACTTCCAAAACAAAAGGAATTAGAGAAAAGTAATAAGCAACCACAGACAATTGCCGAATCCAGGGGTAAATAATACTGCAGTCTCTAACAAAAAAGATATCTGCTTCTGATTCTTAAAAATTAAAACAACCAGTAAAAGCCCTCGAGTGTAAATCCTTAGATGGAACTTCTAACTAAATAGGCTGAGTACACAACACAACATATGCTGGAAACACGTTTATAGTGTATGTGTGTATATGTTCACAGAGCACAATTCTCATTATCAAAAACGTATAGTGATTGTAAGTATTATTATTATAGACTTAATTCAAAATAATTGGTGACAGTAAGATAAATTATGGATCTGAAAAGAACTGATATGACACTTCTCTCCTGTTTTCTTACTATTTCCCCCAATTTTTCTTTTGTTGTCTTATATTCTTTTTTTATTTCTTTTCTTCTTTAGCACAATAAGTATTTACAATTCAATTTTAATTTAATTCTATTCTATTTCTATTTCTGTTCTCAATTATTAAAGTTATCCTAAATTCTTTTCTAGCACTGCATGATATGCTTTATCCTATCAACTTAAGTTAATTTAACTACACCATATATGCCAAATATATACCAAGTTAACTACAGATTCTGTTTTCTACCTCTAAGATGTTGGGAAGGTCCTTCTCATACCATCAGTTGTATTCCACATCCTCATCATTTCTTGCCTTAAATACTGACATGGTTTTAAAACAATTATTTGTTGCTTCCTGCCTTCAAGTTCACATGTCTCTTACCCATTCATTTTTTTAAAATAGATCAAGTCATAGTCTTTGCTCCCTAGGCTGGTTCTCTAATGCTTGGAGATTCAATATCCAATTCTTAAGGATTTTTTGCAGTTTAGGTTCAACCTCGCCTATCTCATTCCCCGCCCCCCATCATTTTCTCATTAGTCCTATACTCTGACACACTAGATTACTAGTCATTCCCTGAGTCCACCAAACCTGCAAGGCAGCCCCTTGAATGGGACTTGATATAACCCTGTGTCAGCATGTAGTCCAATCTGGGTTCGTAGGAAACACTGTGGAGATGCTGGCTATACTTGATTTGTTCTCAAAGCAACTATCGAGCCTATCAATCTCCTTTTCAGTGGGCATCAGACCTTAGTTTTAAGAGCGCTAACCTCAAAGAAAGCAGAGCTCTTCACTGTTCACTTTAAAACTCCTCTCTAGTCAGAAGTGAAAAGAAATATAACAAACCCCTCTGAATGGCTGGAAGTGGGGGTTGGGAGATGAGGCAGGATGGTTGCAACGAAGAAGATCTACCTAATTATTTTCATCACAAGGAGCCTGCCTTATCCTGTTTCATTAAATCTGAGAAGCAATGGATTATAAAATTTTCTACTCACATTCCACTAAGGAAGACAATGTGCTGCTATATATATGTGTGTGCGTGTGTATGTGCATATACATGTATATGTATATGTATATGTATATGTATATGTATATGTATATGTATATGTATATGTATATATGATGTACTATTGATTTTAAGATAATTCTTGATTTCATAAATATAAAAATAAACACTTCTTCTTTGGGACATGGATGTTAAGACTAAGGCTCACAGTCCACTTCTCTTTGAAGAAATTCACTTTCATGGAGCTAGAAGCTTAAGAGTCATCTAATGGCCTTTCTGGGCATCTACTTTGCTTCAGCCAAAATTTTTGTTATAACACTGTTACATAACACTTTACACAGCAGTTCCTTCTTCATCTTTTAAGACTCAGATGAAATATAAGTTTTTCTGGGAAATATTCTCTGATTCTTACCTACCACACTCCTTTTCATTGCCAGGAAGAAAAAAATCACTCCTTTAAAAATTTTATATCTTTTTTTTGTTAATACCAATTATGATTTTTTTTTTGAAAAAGGGACCAAGAACACTCAATGGGAAAGGATAGTCTCTTCAACAGAGGTTGTTGGGAAAACTGGACAGCCACAGGTAGAGAATTAAATTAAACCCTTATCTTACACCACTCACAAAAGTTAACTTGAAAGAGAATAAAAATGTAAACAAGAGACCTGATAACATATGAAAGAAGCTCCTTGAGATTGATGTTCACAATATTTTGGGGGATATAACACCAAAATACAACCAACAAAAGCAAAAAATCAACAAGTGGAACTACATCAAACTAAAGAGCTTCTGTACAACTTAAGAAGCCATTAACAAAATGAAAAAGCAACCTACTAAATGGGAGGAAATATTTGGAAACTATATAATCTAGTAAAGGGTTAATATTCAAAACTTATAAAGAACTCATACAACTCAATACAAAAAATTTAAAAAGATTAAAAAATGGGCAGAGAAACTAAAAAGTCATTTTTCCAAAGAAGACATAGAAATGGCCAATAGGTATAAGAAAATATGCTCAAGGTCAAAAATTATCAAGGAAATGCAAATCAAAACCACAATGACATATCACCTCATATCTGTTAGAATGACTTGTCAAGAAGACAAGAGATAACAAGTGTTAACAAGGGTGTGGAGAAAGGGAACTCATATACTGGTCATGGAGTGTAAGATGGTATAGTCACTATGAAAAAAAGCATGGAGTGTTCTCAAAACATTAAAAATAGAACTACCATATGATTCGAGCAATCCCATGTCTGGGATTATATGTATACAAAGGATATGAAAATAAGATATTGAGGAAGTATCTGCACTCCCATGTTTATTAAAAATAACCAAGATATGGAAACAACCTGCATCTGCCAACAGATCAATGGATAAAGAAGATGTGAGTATATATACATACACACAATGAAATATTATTCAGCCGTGAGAAAGAAGGAAATTCTGCCATTGGCAACAACATGGATGGACCTTGAGGACATTATGCTAAGAGAGATAAGTCAGAAAGAGAAAGACAAGTATTGTGTGATATCACTTATATGTGGAATCTAAAACAAACAAACAAACAAACAAAAACTTGTAGAAACAGAAAGTAGAATGGTGGTTAGCAGGAGCTGATGGGCGGGGAAAATGGGGAGATGACTAAGGGTAAAAACTTACAACTAGTAGATAAATAAGTCCTGGAGATGTAAAGCACAACATAAGGATTACAGTAAACAATACTGTGTTACAAACTTCAAACTTACTAAAAGACTAGATATTAATTGTTCTCACCACAAAGGAGAAAGACAATTATATGACATAAGAGAGGTTTATCTAATGCCATGGTGGTAATCACTATTTAATATAAATGTGCATCAAATCAATGCACTGTACATCTTAAACTTACATAATGTTATATGTCAATTTTATCTCAGTTGAAACAAAAACATATCATGAAACATGTTAGGTACTGTAGCTGTGTTCATGTCTGCCAGTACATTTTTGTGTTTTTAGTACCTCAATCACTGCCTGGAACCTTCCTCTATATTTGTTGAAAGAGTGAATACATCAAAAGTTGTAAAATAGGAAGCCAGCTTGCTAGCAAGGTTTGAGTACTTCAATGTGATCCTTGCATATCTAATACGTAGTCATTAAATATTCAACTCACAAAATTGATTTTATTAATTCATCTATAAATAACTGGGCTTTGTGACAACAGACATGCTCAATTAAATCATGTAACACTGATTTTCATTCTAAAAATGTATTAGTTTACACTGGTAAATATAACTGCCAAGTGGACAAAAACTATACATAGTATTGTCATAACTTCACTTTTAAGTATCACTACAATAAAAACAAAATTACAACCAAAGACGGTTTGCCAAGCATTGGTATCACAAACAACAGGTCATCATAATAGGGGCCTGATAAACTCCCTGGTGAAATTTGTCAAGTGGGTATGAATAATGGCCTTCGTAAGTTGGAACAGGTGTTTTCCACCCTGAATCATGCTGAAGAAATATTAACGCTACTATGATTTTCTCATACAGGTTGGTTGTCCTTTGTTTTAGTATCTAATTTATGCAGCTAAGAGTTCTGTTGCTTACAGTGTTTGCAGAAACCCCCAGATTCAACAGAGATAACAAAACATTCTCATTAAGAATCAATTTTAAGGTTGTCTCGTAGACAATTATCAGAGGTGATGGAGGTTGGGGCCCTGAGTGAAAAAGGAGAGGAAATTAAGCAAAGAATAAAAAACCTCATAGACACAGACAGCAGAATGGCGATTACCAGAGGGAAAGGGGGTTGGGGAGGTGGAGAAGAGTAAAGGAGGGATAAATACTGATGAAAGGAGGCTTGACTTGGGGTGGTGAACACAATACAATATATAGATGATGTTTTATGAATTGTATACCTGAAACCTATATAATTTTCATTAACCAATGTCACTCCAATAAATTCAATAAAAATTAAAAAAAAATAAAAGTGTCTAAGAAAAAATAGTATTTTAAAATATGATAATGCTGCAAATCATGAGTATACTTATTTATATGTTGATGTTTGTAGTTCTCAGTCTTACAGGGAAATTTTTACCTTGATATTTTGGGACCACAGTTGGAACGATACATGAAAAATTGCAATGCATCATAACAAAATTTTGCTCTACGAAGGAGAAAGAAAATGATTTACACTGTTAAGACCGGGTTGCAATATAATTATTATGAGGTAAAAATAACTAAGTACATATTTAGACTAAGGAATAGAAGATATTTCTTCACTAAGAAATATATTGGATCAGAGAATAATTTCTCTTGGGAATTTCTGTGGGGGAAAAAAATGAGTGTATTTACAGTATCGATTTTCTTTCCACCCAAGCGAGTGACTCATTGAATTCTATATTAAGAAAGAAGTAATCCAAGAAAAAGCTGTAATAAATCTAAAATGTGATTGCATCTATTATAAACATAAAATGATTTACTAGAAAATAAGGTAAACTGTGATAATAATTCTTGAGCCACTTTATTTATACACATTCCAGTTTTTATCCAACAAGCAACCAAATAGCCATATCTAAGGTAACAAGTTTGCATTTGTTTCCAAATAGCCATATCCAAGGTAACAAGTTTGCATTTGTTTCCTTATGAATATATTCATTCTAATTTTTTAAAAATGTACCTCAAGTAAAAGCATAAAGAAACTTTATCAACAGACTTCCTCAGATGCTTGAGCTGAATAATTCTGTAGGTTTGTTTTGATATTTTAGTACATGAGCCAAATCATCACATTAAGTTGTAGTATTCTCACCAGAAGACTGACACAGTATAACACATGATGTTTTCTCTCATGGATAAAAAGAAGCAAATTTTCTTTTAAATCGTTTTATAATATATATGTGTAGCTATACATTTTAGAGACATGTTACTTGTAAAAACTAGTCTGAAAGTAAAATGAGATCACTGCTGAGGTTTCAGAGACGGAAGATGGTTTTCGTATGTTCTAGTTACAACTAGCCCTATGCTTCCAGCTGGAAAACTCCTGCGGTTAGAGCTCGACCTAATCCAGTAGGCCGTGTTCCTCATGTGGAGAATGAAATATTTGTTTATATCCCCTGCATGAATTCTCTCTACTATTCCCACATGAGAGATTTTCTTTTTCTCAACTGACACTAAATAAATAGAATTTTTTTTAGAAAACAAGCTTCTATCATTTTGCTTTAAATGCAATTTATTTCAAGAGGAAAGATATCAGTAGAAAAACAATAGGCTGTAAATAAATAAACTGCCATAACTTTAACATCTTTTATCTCTTTCCCCAATGTTTTCCTTTTAAAATATCATTGTTCTTACTCCACAGTGAAATACTAAGCTTTTTCACAATTATAGTTCTTGTTTTCCAAATATTTAATTTTTAAAGATGAGACTCTCACTAATCTTGTTGGTGGAAATATAAATATACATATATCTCTCATATGCATTCCATTATTGAGTTTGGTTCCTTTTATTGTGATGTAAAGATTTTTAAACTAATTTTTTCTTTCTGTTCTTAGAGTCACTATATATAAAGAGAGTGGTGATCAGTCATTATATTTTACTATGACTAAATGGGCTTTGTTTTGCATAAAGTTCACATCTTCTTGAAGGTCCACAACTTGGTCAGTTAAAAGAAATATATCCTTTCCTGCCTTAGCCCGTTGGCTCAGTGCTAGTTAGAATGTTGGCCCTAAGACCAAGGGGCCCCAGGTTCAATTCCTGGTCCAGGGCTCATACCTGGGTTGCAGGATTCCCAGGTACGTGGGTTGCAGGATCCTGGGTTGCAGGATCTCCAGTCGGGTGTGTGCAGGAGGCAACAGATCAATGTGTCTTTCTCACATCAATGTTTCTCTCTCTTCCCCTCTTTCTCCTTCTCTCTCCCCCTCCTTTCCCTTCCACTCTATCTAAAACTCAATGGAAAAAATATCCTCCACTGAGGATTAACAACAAAAAAGAAATATATCCATTTCCCAAGTGTCACACCATGTTAAAATATATGTTTTTATGTATTTAAACATGTCTTTTTTTCTGTGAATAAAATGTTATTTAGTTGTATTTATAGCACAGAAAAATAATTCTAAGGCACTTTTTAGCTTTTAAGGGATCACAGTTAATTTAGGTCATTTTGGTGTTTTCTGTTTGTTTGTTTGTTTGTTTGTTTGTTTCTTACTATAAGAACACTTTTTGTCCATACCGCTGTTACTAGAGGTAGAAAACTCTCAATGTAAACTTTCAAAATATGCAAGGAAATGTTGATTGAAAAGCATTGGAATTTCTTTTATGCCACACATCTGTTGCTGAGATTAAAACAAAACATAGATCCCAAAATCTAAAAGTAATATTTAAAACTGTTCAGTCAGTGTGCAAAGATTTTTAAATAAGTTAAAGGAAGAAAAAGTTACGTAGGACATTTGGTAACTGCAAATAAGAAAGTAAGTTACTTTAGTTCATTTTTATTTTTTTTTAAATACATCTTTACTGATTTCAGAGAGAGGAAAGGAGAGGGAGAGACAGATAGAAATATCAATGATGAGAGAGTCATTGATCGGCTGCAGCCCGCAACCCGGGCATGTGCCCTGACCGGGAATCGAACCCTGATCGCCCGGATCCCAGGTCGACGCTCAACCGCTGAGCCACGCCGGGCCGGGCTAGTTCATTTTTAAAACATAAGTATACATTCAGTCAAAAAACTTATGTTTATTCACATATAAGATAAAGTTGTCTCTCAAGTTAACCAGAGTAAGTTTAGATTTAGCATGACAAAGATTACAATTATACTTTGATTCTAAAGCATGTATACTTGTTTGCTCATTTTTGTTTTAGTACTTAGATAAATATCAATATCAGATAAATGTCATGCTCTAATCTCATGCTCTGTATATTCCTAAAAAGTAATGTTATTGATTGACAATGACATTTTACTCAAACACCTCAAACACTTGAATTTCCTGTTTTACATTTTTTGCCTGTTTAGGGTAGCAATATAGAATAATGGTAAAAAAATAAAAATAAAAAGGTTTTATATGTATGTGAAAAGACTTTAATTTCATTAAAATAGCTAAACTATAGGCTCTAATATTTGCTTAACTTTTTTTTAAAAAAAGTATCTTTATTGTTGAAAGTATTACAGATATACCCCCTTTCTTTCCCCATTGATCCCCTCAACTCCAGAACCACACTCCCCCCAGACCTTCACCACACTATTGTCTATGTCTGTGGATTATGCATATATGCATATAAATTCTTTGATTAATCTTTCCCCACCCACTCCCCCACCCCTCCCTTCCCACTGAGATTCATTAGTCTGTTTCATGCTTCTATGTCTCTGGATCTATTTTATTCCTCAATCTATTTTATTAGATTCCACATACAAGTGAGATCATGTAAAACGGAATCAGAAAGAATCAGAAAACCTGAATAGGCTAATAACAGCTGATGAAATTGAAGCAGTAATAAAAAAAACTCCCAGCAAAAAAAAAAAAAAAAAAGCCCTGGTCCAGATGGCTTCACAGGGGAGCTTTCTAATTCTTTAAGTTGTAGGGCTAGATAGTTTACTAAAAAATTTTCTTGCTTTTTGAGGTAGGCTTGTAGTGCTATAAACTTCCCTCTCAGGGCTGCTTTTGCTATGTCCCATAGATTTGGGAATGTTGTATGTTCATTTTCATTTGTTTCCAGGATTTTAAAAATTTCTTTCTTGATCTTATTGGTAATCCATTCATTGTTTAATAGCATGCTATTTAGCCTCCATGTGTTTGAATGTTTTTGAGTGTTTTTACTGTAGTTGATTTCTAATTTCATGCCCTGGTGATCTGAGATGCTTGATATGATTTCAATCTTCTTGAACTTGTAGAGACTGGTTTTGTGTCCTAACATGTGGTCTATCTTTGAGAATGACCCATGTGCAATTGAGAGGAATGTATATTCTATCCAGTGAAGTCAGTAGGGTCCTAAAGTCCATGACTATGACTGTATTGCTGTTGATCTCCCCCTTAAAGTCCTTAAGGTTATTATTGATAGGTCCTTATTTATTGCCATTTTAATTCTTTATGCCTATGTTTCTTTCTCTATTTCTTATTATTATTAAAGCAGTCTAACATTTCTTGCAATGCTTCTATTTCTACTTCTAATTACAGCAGTCCCTTTAACATTTCCTGCAATGCTGGTTTGGTGGTGATAAACTCCTTTAGCCTTTTTGTCTGGAAAGCTCTTTATTCCACCGTCTATTTTGAATGATAACCTTGTGGGGTAGAGTAGTCTTGGTTTCAGATCCTTGTTTTGCATTACCTTGAATACTTCATGCCATTCCTTTCTGGCATATAGATTTTCTGATGAGAAATCAGCTGACAGCCTATGGGAGCTCCTTTGTAGGTAACAGATTGCTTTTCTCTTGATGCCTTTAAGTTTCTCTCTTTGTCTTGAATTGTTGGCATTTTAATTATGATGTGTGTGGATCTGGGCCTCTTTGGATTCTTCTTGTTTGTGACTCTCTGTGCCTTCTGAGCTTGTGTGAATTTTCCTTCACCAGATTAGGGAAGTTTTCTGCCATTATTTGTTCAAATAGGTTCTCTAACCTTTGCTTACTCTCAACCTCTTCTGGCATTCCTATGATGGGAATATTGTTGCATTTCATGTTGTACCACAGCTCCCTTAGACTGTCCTCCTGTGTCTTTTTTAATTGTTTTTTCTTTTTGGATCTCTGAATGAGTGATTTTTTCCTACCTTGCCTTCTAATACACTGATCCAATCCTCAGCTTCCTCTAATCTAGTGTTTATTCCTTCCAATATATACTTTATTTCTGCTCTATCATTTTTCACTTCTGACTTGTCATTTTTCATAGTTTCTATATATTTTTTCATGCTATTGAAAATTCTTAGGATCAATATTCTAAACTCTATATCTGATAGATTACCTATCTCCTTTTTATTTAACTCTTTTCTGGAGACTTCTCTTGTTCATTCATTTAAGGCTTAGTTTTTGTCTCCCCATTTTGTCTGCCTGTTTGGACTGTTTCTATGCATTAGGTGCATTTGCTAGCATTCTCAGTCTTTTTGGAAAGTCTCTGTTGCAGGCAAATAGCTTACACTGTTTGTGACTAGCCTTAAGTACCCTGTTTGGAGTTATCAACAACCCATGGCTTGAGGTCCTTTCTACTTGGGCTGGGTTCATTTGGACAGGACCAAGAAGCACACCAAAGTCTGTTTTTCCAAGGTACAGGTACTGAAGAAGATCAGGCAAAGTCTCAAAGCACTCTGAGGTCTGCCTCTGCCTATAGGCTGATTAGTCTGATTCTCTTACTGAGCCTCAGGCTGTAGAAACTACAAGGGGTAGGGTAAGAGGTTTTTCCACAGGGTAGGACAGTTTCTTCCCTCTCAGGCAAAGCTGCTTGGAAGGTAAGTGTGTGCCTATGAAAGATGTTCTCTGCACTATGGGGGAATGACTGGGCATAGGAATCCAGAGGAGGTGCCCTCTGAGCTCTATCTCCAGTGCTCAGATTCTCCTCACACAGCTCCTGTCCACTCTGCCTTCCCTCTGCTGGAACCCAAGGTGAGTGGCTGCATATGAAACTTGGTGTGTTGGCTCTTTAAAAAGGTGCCTGCATTTACAGCCATCTCTTCCTGGCAGACAGAAATCCGGCTGATTTTCACAGCCAGATGATATGTGGGTATCTTTCTCAGTTTGTGCTGTTGGCTGGGAAGCCCATCCTGGTGTTTAGGCTGTAGTGTCCTCAATGTCAACCTCCCACAGCTGAGATATTCCTCCAGACCTTCAGCTGCTGCCTGTGAGAAACCAGCCAGCCCTCTCACACCTGTGCACTTTCTACCAGCCTCTATGCATTCTGCATTTTTCCTCCTTGGTTATGAGAGTGCTCTCCAGCTCATCTTCAGCTGCAGTTGATTATTCAGGATGTGTTTTATATATTTTGGCTGTAATTCCAGTTTGGTCCCAGGAGAGTATAGTGTAGCTTCCACTCATTCCCATATCATCTTTAATCCCCTTCAAAGTTGCTTAACTTTTAAAGGCATTTCCTAAACACATTGGGGGCTTGTCTTACAGAAAAACTCAAAAATGTTTGAATGGTTTTGGGAAGGATTTTTTCAGTGGTTAGAGAGTCGGCTTGCACACTGAAAGGTCCTGGGTTCAGTTCTCTGTCAAAGGCATGTACCTGGGTTGCAGGTTTGATCCCTGGCCCTGTCAGGGCATGTTCAGGAGGCAGTCAATCAATGTGTGCCTCTCTCACATGGATTTCTCTCTCTCTCTCTTTCTCTCTCTCTCTCTCTCTCTCTTCTCCTTCCTCCTCTCTCCCTTCCACTCTCTCTAAAAAAAGAAAAAGAAAAAGAAAGAAAAAGAAAAAGAAAAATATATCCTTAGGTGAGGATTAACAACAAAAAAAATATTTGAATGAATGAATGAATAAAATTTCTATCTGTAATTGTCTAACATTAGTGTATGCAGCAGATCCCCACACCACACCCACATTAGACGATTCACAAGGAAGACTCGCAGGACTCAGCATTTCATGACACTCATGCTTACCATTTGTACAGTAAAAGGGTTCTAAGCTAAATCAGCAAACTGAAAATGTACACAGGGTGAAGTTCAGAGGAATCCAAGCACAGGCTTACAAGAGTCCTCTCCCAGTGAATGAATTTGTGTGGATGAGTTTCATCCCTCCACCAATCAGTTATGACAACACATGTGAAGTGTTATCTACAAGGGAAGCATTCTTGAGCCTAGCAGTCCAGGGATTCTATTTGGGGTTGGATATGTGATTGACTATAATCACGGAAATGTACCCTCCCAGAAAAAAAAAAAAAAAAGCATATGCTCTGGATAAATCTCATTGTACAGGTTAGGCACAGTGAGCCACTCTTGTCACTTAGCAAAATTTTATATCATTGTGAAAAATTGTTCCCCAGCCAAGTTACCAGACTACATCCAAGGGCCAATCTGAAAAGCAGGCCTTTCTAAGGATAGCAGTCTCAGGGCTGCTATGTCATTTTCTGCTCTTGGATGAGAAAGAAAAGGCTGATGTCAGCATCTGTATTAAGCATTTTATAATATTATAGTTATGATAGTCTTATCATGGAAGAAAATTGAAAATCAACTACTATATTTAGAGCTCATCTTCCACTTTTTTTCCAGGTTCAGGTCCCACTTTGTGCCTCAGAGATATCAATGGACTACATCAACTTTCTCTGTACTCCTGGCTTTCATTTGGGTTTGGCAATTGGGAGGCGCTGCAAGAGATTAAATGGCAGAAGGGGAGTGAGTTCATGAAATTTAGTCACACTAACTACATCAAGTCCACAATACTTTTGCCAAGACACTGGCTGAGGCCAGTGATGTGATGGAAAGCAACAGTGGCTCCAGGACAACCTCTCAGAGGGAGATTCTGGAACCTTCTTTGAGAAGCATGTCAGTAGTGTTCGTTCTGAGAGGTAATGGGATGTTTGTAAACCATGCCACATAGTGAGGTCATATTAATCAAATTTTCATAGGCAATGCATGAGATAGCATGTAGACAGAGGGCAAAGTATTGAGACATAAAGTAGCTAGGGCAGTTAGTCACTATCATTATGAAATTACTGTAAATATTACAGCCTCCTCTGATGGCCCTAGAGAGCACACAGAGGAAGGAGACTTTAAGAACCATAAATGTCTAACACAATACAAATGGAAAATCAGAAAACTGAAAGTAGCTTTAAAGACACTATTGCAATAGTGCATATATGATGTATATGAAGAAAGATTTCATCCATGTCTTGACTGTAAGAGTTGCAGAGTTGCAGCACTAATTAAATGCTCAACTATCCCAGGACTTAAAGCTAAAGTAAGGGAACTAGAAGGATGCATGTTTCATTGGGGACCTGATAGGAGACATAAATGAGGCTAAAATCTTTGCATTTTCAAATGCACCTGAACCTCCAGCTAGGAGAAGCAGCTGCCTATTACACCTGCTTTTGAGAACACCAGCTTTCTCCTTATAAACCTTTTAGTAACGGCACCTATGTAAGCTGCCACATATGGAGATTTACTCTCTCCATTGCACCATGTTTTCTGTCTGTCTCTTTCAGTGGGCAAACATAACTAATCAATTTATCTCAGTCCACCTTATCTGCAGGGAATACTCAGTCATATTGTTTAACTCAAATTTGATTTTTCTATAATCACACACGAAACAAGAGGCTGCTAGAGATTTTGTTTGTTTGTTTTGGCAAAGGGATGGGTATGAATACAAGGTCTTGTTGACTACATTTCTTGAGCTTGAATTATTTATGCTTTTAGTCTCTTAGAACTCATGCAGCTATCTTTTTCTTCCTGTGCCCTCTGAAATGCCTTCTCTCAGTGAATTATTTCTTGGAAATGCTGCCTACTAGGCTAGCACTGTGTCTCTGTGACATGTTTGTGCCCCTGGCCAGCTTCTCGTGTGTTCTGATGGAGTTGCATTATATCTCAATTTCTTTTGACAGAAGATTAAAGTCCACATTGGGTCCATCCTCTGAAGAATTCTCCCATGGTACAAAAGCATGAACATCAGGTTTTCTTCTATGTAATACCATTAAACACTCCCTCAAACTGTAGCAGCCTGTGATTTGACCATTTAATCACTGTCTTATTGGCTTGTTTTCCTTACATTGGATAAACATTTCCTTTTAGATTTCACAACTCCCTGTAGGTCTCAAGGGCACAAATGAATACCCACTTGAGTCCTTTCCCTTACTCTGACATGCGTTGAATTAGGTTGTTCTATGTATCAGGGGACCATCTTCCCTCAGAATTATGCTTATAAAAGTTTAACATGTATCTGAATCACCTGAGGGACTTGTCAAAACTCAGATTGCTAAACCACACTCCCAGAGGTCCTGATGCAGTAAGTGTGTGTAGGGACCTGCGAATTTGGGCTTCTGTCAAATTCTTTGGTGATGCTGATGTTTCTAGTTGGGCATCTCACTTGGAGAATCACTGCCCTAGAATGATGCCTTACTTCAGCTTGAATAATATTATCACAACTCATTCTGCCTAGTAAAAGTGCGTTCCAAAATTAAAATAGGGCCCTGCCTCCTTCACACAGAGGTATAGTTCAAAATGTGTTAAATCCTATTCAAATCTGAAAAACGGTCCTGGAGGTGCTATCATGCTGTCAGTGCTCACACAAGGGGCACCAGTCATGAGGATGAAATGTCCTTGACATGTTGAAAAACTTGTATTCTCTATAATCATCTGGGGAGTCCTGTTTCTCAGTAAGTAAGAGAGTCTCAGTGTTTAAAGTGCTTTTTCAAGTCAATAGATTCTTATAAAAAGCATTTTTGTGGTAAGATACAATAGTGATTGTGAAACAGTTGTTGAGAGTTTAGCAATGTAAAGCTTAGAGAAAGTAAAAAGAACATTTGCTTTTTGTTGATGTGGTTGTTTTGAGCAGGGGGAAAATTATACCTTCAAATAATATTTGAGACCAGAGGCTATAGATATATTCAGGATATATAACCATGGGTATTTGCAAATGTCAGGATGAAAAGCTCTCTATCTACCTCTTTTTTTCTGTCCCACAAGAGGTTGAAAGAAATGAAATAGTAAAAAAATGTATAAATAGAACAAGACATTACTACCGTTACGTTGAAAACAATCTTTACCTGGACCATTCTTACTGTAAAACTGCATGTTTATATCATTTATTCTGTGGAATCTGAAGTGAAGAAAGCATCTTTTGTTTTCACCTCTAAGTGAGAGAATAAAAGATATACTGGGGTATTAATGGAATTTAAGAATCATGAGCTAGAACAGTGGTCATCAAACTTGGCTGCACACTAAAATAAACTGGAACAGTTAGAAAAAATTTCCTAGCCCAGGATACACCTCAGATCAATCAAATCTGAGTTTCTACCTGTCAGACCCAGACATCTCATTTTTCAAATTAATCTCCCAGGTGATTCTATTATACAGCCAAGGTTAAGAGCAATTGGAAGAGAACCTTAGCATACCTGACTAAATTTGCAAAAATTAGTCTGTGCCATGGTGAGGAAAAACACATGCACGGTCTTCTGTTTCTGGATGAAATTTACTTTCAGTCATTTGGGATATTTTCAGTAAAATATAGAACTTAAAGAGGCAATGGTATTTACATAATAATCCATTCATAAGTAGGCAAGTTAAAGATAAAGCTTCAAAGATTAATTCTGGGATTTCTATTCAAATATATCTTCCCTTGTTTTTCTTGACGTACTTGCTCAAATCAGCTTTCAGTCCTTCAATAAAGTGATCCAGTTCTATCAACCTAGAGTTGCTACCTTTATTTTGGACATAATTGGCTTTTCAAGATAAAATTTGCAAACACAACTGGCCAATTAGTCCCAAGTATCAGGTTCATATAACTCTTTTGAAATCAATTTCTAGAATCACATTTTTTTTTCCTTAATGTGTTTTTATAATGAAAAAGTATGGTTCAAGAACTGGAAAAAAATAAGTATTTTTCAACAAATCATATGTGTATGATCAATTTTTTTCAACCGTTCATAAAAGTTACTCTGTTCTGCCAGTAATGATGGGAAAGTTACAGACATGATGGTAAGTCCTTTTGGAAATGATTGAAGCTAATTATATAACCCTCAAATATTTTTCTGCTACTTATATGTTATGTAACAGATACTTGTTGAATATTTACTCTATGCAAGGCACCATGCCAAGCATTATAGTATATTAAAGACTGCATCAGACACATTGCCCTCTGTTCAGTTAGAGAAAGATGCACAGAAAAAGGGCTTTTTAACTACAAAATTCTGTAGAATTTAATGAAACTATTCTTCCACTGGGCTTTGAGCAGAGCCATTCATCAGTGAAATTACAGATTGTTTTTGTTGCCCATTTATTTGGAACGAGACTCAAATTCAGTCTTGAAAGTAATTATAGTTTGAACAGTCTATTTAGATAAAAAGATTGTTTATTTACCTCATGTGAAATCATCTCCAAATAACTAATAACATCCTCCTTAACTGAAAATTGTGAGTGAAGAATCCACTTTTACAAAGAACTAATTTAAGAGTTACACTTAAAATGGCTTTAAAGGTAAGACTGGTAATTGAGTGGGAATGGGACAATAGAGAGTGCTGTGGACTGTGGCTAACTAAAGTCACATATTGCTATGTGAGAATATACACCCCATGTGTCTTCTAATTTTTTTAATAAGTAATAATATGGACATTTCATTGAAAAAAAATCTTTACTTTGAGAGATACTGATTAGGTAAATGAATTATATACATTTCTTTTTATTTTATTTTATTTTTTAATCAACATTTATCCCCTCTATAAAAACTTTATAGGCCAAACAATGATCACTGAAGGACCACATTTATAAAGTGAGTTCCAGTTTGTAATTTTTGGCTTAAAATAAATAAGAAACTTAGCAGGTTACTACCAGCTTTTGAGATGACTGTAGTTTTATAACTTATCTGTCCTTGAAGCATCTAAGGACTAAATATTAAGTGTGATTAATTCATTAATTGATTGATTTGTTCAATAAATAAAAGGTTTTCTCTGATTTAGAAAAAAATTAACTGCACTTTGGAAGCTTTGTTTACCAGAGTAGCAATAGGCTGGTAGTGCACTAATTACTGCCCTTGAAGAAAGAAACAGCAATCTCTGACCTTCTGCTATCCTTCCACTCTGTCCTTCCTCCACTTTAAGAATATAGAAAGACAATTTCATAGAAAGGACTATGTCATCTTTCATAGGAGCCTCAAAAACCTACATTAAGCACTGAGTACATTGGTTCATACTGTCAATATTTGGAGAAAGCTCCATGCAAACTAAGAATAGAATAAAACTTTTAACACAATAAAAAAGTTATTGCTAGAAAAGAACAAACTTTAAAGTTCATATTGAAACTTTAGAGTCACAGGTATAAAAATTAGGAAAACAGAAATAATTGCCACTAATAATATTTATTATTGTTCTGAAAATATTAACCTATACAATACTACAATAAAAAGAAATCAGAGTAGTCAATATTAGAAAAATGCTGTAAATATAAAAATGTACTTAAGATATGATTATATACCTGGAAACCACATGAAAATAAAATACAAAACTATTCATATTAATAAGAATTCAGTATACCAGCAATAACTAGTTAAAAATTAAACAAAAAATATTTTATTTATAAGATAATAAGTACCACATGATTCACTTCACAAGAAATACAAGACTTATAAGAAGAATAATGTTAAATGTAGTGAAAAACCTAAAAGAAATATCAAAAAATATATATGCATTCCAACTTCATGAATGGAAAGTCATAAATTCAATACTGAATCAGACTCATCAAGAAAAAAAGAGGGAGGACCCAAATAAATAAAATTAGAAATGAAAGAGGAGTAGCAACTGAAATCATAGAAATGCAAAGGACTGTAAGAAAATATTATGAACAACCATATGCCAACAAATTAAACAATCTGGACAAAATGGATAAATTCCTACAAACATACAATCTTCCAAAATTGAATCAGGAAGAATCAGAGAATCTGAATAGATAGATTACAACCAGCGAAGCTGAAACAGTAATAAAAAATATCCCAACAAATAGAAGTCCTGGACAGGAAGGCTTCACAAGTGAATTTTATCAAACATTCAAAGAAAAGATAACACCTATCCTTTTCAAACTATTTCAAAAAATTCAAAGGAGGCAAGACCCCCAAGCTCATTTTCCAAGGCCAGCATTATCCTAATTCTATAACCAGATGAAGACACGACAGAGAAAGAAAATTATAAGCCAATATCCCTGATGAACAAAGATGCTAAAATCCTCAATAAAATATCAGCAGACAGAATCCAGCAATACATTCAAAAGATCATCCACCATGATCAGGTGGGATTTATTCCAAGGATGTAGGGTTGTTACAATATCCACAAAACAATAAACGTGACACACCACACAAACAAAAGAAGGCTAAATCCCACATGACCATATCAATAGATACAGAAAAAGTATTTGATAAAATCCAGTATCAATTTATGATAAAAACTCTCAGCAAAGTAGAGGGAACATAACTCAATGTAATAAAGGCCATGTGTGACAAACCTACAGCAAACATCATACTCACTGGGCAAAAACTACAAGTGTTGCTCTTAAGATAGGAAACAAGACAGGGGTGTCTACTTTCACCACTCTTATTCAGCATAGTCCTGGAAGTCCTTGTCACAGCCATCAGAAAACAAGAAGAAACAGAAGGCATCCAAATAGAAAAGGAAGGAGTAAAATTGTCATTATTTGCAGATGACATGATACTGTATACAGAGAACTCTAATGGTTCTACCAAAAAAGCACTAAAAATGATAAATGAATTCAGTAAAGTAGCAGGACACAAAATAAATACCCAGAAATCAGTTGTATTTTTACTCACCAATAATGAACTATTAGAAAGGGAAACTAAAAATACCATCTCATTCACAATTGCTTCAAAAAGAATAAAATACATAGAAATAAATTTAACCAAGGATGTAAAAGACATGTACACAGAAAAGTATAAGACACTGAAGAAGATACAAATAAGTGGAAGCATATACTGTGTCCGTGAATAAGGAGAATTAACATCATTAAAATGTCCATATTGCTCAAAGCAATCTATAGATTCAATGCAATTCCTGTAAAGATACCAATGGTGTATTTCACAGAACTGGAATAAATATACCAAAATTGTATATAGAACCACAAAAGACTCTGAATAGCAACAGCAATCTTGAGAAAGAAGAACAAAGTTGGAGGAATTACACTACCTGGTATCAAACTATACCACAAGGCCATAGTAATCAAAACAGCATAGTACTTGCATAAAAACAGACATATAGGTCAACAGAACAGAATAAAGAGCTCAGAAATAAACCCATACCATCATGATCAATTAATATTTGACAAAGGATGCAAAACATACAATGAACCAAAGATAGTTTCTTCAATAAGTGGTGTTGAGAAAATTGGACAAATACATGCAAAAAAATGAAATTAGACCACCAACTTACACCATACATGAGAATAAACTCAAAATGGATAAAAGACTTAAATATAAGTTGTAAAAACCATAAAAATCCTAGAAGAAAATATAGGCCACAGGGAGTAGGTTGTAGGGAGAGGGTAGAGGTGGACAAAGGCCAGGGAATGGGGGACATCAGTATTAGTGTCAACAATAAATAAAACAGCATAGTAAAATCTCAGACATCTCTTGTAGCAATATTTTTGTCAATATTTCTCTTAGGGCAAGGGAAATAAAGGAAAATATAAACAAATGGGACTACATCTAACTAAAAAGCTTCTGCACAACAAAGGAACCATCAACAAAATGAAAAGAGAGCCCGTTGTATGAGGAATCTTCCTCGCCAATGATACATCCAATAAAGGGTTAATTTCCAAAGTATCCAAAATATATAAAGAACATATACAACTCAACACCAAGAAGATAAATATTTCAATTAAAAAATGGGCAAAGGACCTGAATAAACACTTCTCCAAAGAAGACATACAGATGGCCAATAGTCATAGGAAAGTATGTTCAATGTCACTAATCATCAGAGAGATGCAAATTAAAATCACAATGAGATATCAAGTCACACCTTCTAGAAAAGCTACCATCAACAAACAACAATTGCTGGTGAGAATGTGGAGGAAAGGGACCCCCTAGTACATTGGTGATGGGAATGCAGACGGGTGCAGCCACTGTGGAAAATAGCATGTAGTTTCCTCAAAAAATTAAAAATGAAACTGCCTTTGACCCAGTGATCCCACTTCTAGGAATATATACTAAAATTCAAAAGAATACATGCTCCCCTATGTTCATAGCAGCATTATTTACAATAGGCAAGATCTGGAAACATCCCAAGGGCCCATTAGTAGATGAGTGGATAAAAAAGTTGTGGTACATTTACACAATAGAATACTACTTGGCCGTAAAAAGAAGGAACTGTTACCCTTTGCAGCTGGATGGATGGACCTGGAGATTATTATGCTAAATGAAATAAGCCAGTTAGAGAAAGACGAGTATCTCATGATCTCATTTATAAGTGGAATCTAATGAACAAAATAAACTGATGAGCAAAATAAAAACTGAGGCATGGATGCATTGAACAGACTGACAGATCTCAGAGGGAAGTGAGGAGGAGAGACTGGATGGAAGAAGATGAAGGGATTTTCCAAAGAACATATGTGCAAAACCCATAGACACAGACAACAGTGTTGTGATAGCCAGAGGGAAGGAGTGGGGCTGGGGGCTGGATGGAGGTGGGCAAAGGTGGGAAAAATGGAAACATCTGCAATAGTGTAATAAAAATAAAGTAATAAAAAAGAAAGTCCTATAGTCTTCTCATATGGATCCAGGCATCTGATATTATATCACGCACAAATCCAATGAATTCTTGGGAAGCATGCTTAATACAATAGTTCTGGAATTTAGGAAAAAATAAACAAAATACAAAGCCACTGTATCGAAACAGCCTGGTACTGGCACAAGAACAGACATATCGATCAGTGGAAAAGAACAGAGAACCCAGAAATTGACTCATGCCATTATGGTCAATTAATATTTGACAAAGGAGGCAAGAACATACAATGGAGTAAAGATAGTCTCTTCAATAAATGGTGTTAGAATAATTGGACAGGTACATGCAAAAAAATTAAACTAGACCAAAATCTCAGACATCTCTTGTAGCAATATGTTTGCTTTATACATCTAGGGCAAGAGAAACTAAGGAGAAATAAACAAATAGGACTGCATCAAAATAAAAAGCTTCTGCACAGCAAAAGAAACCATCAACAAAATGAAAAGGGAGCCCACTGTATGGGAGAATATATTTGCCAATGACACATCTGATAAAGAGTTAATATCCAAAATATATAAGAAACTCATACAACTTAACAAAAGGAAGACAAAAAATCCAATCAAAAAGTGGGCAAAGGACCTAAATAAACACTTCTCCAAAAAGGACATAAGAATGGCAAAGGGACATATGAAAAATGCTCAACTTTGCTAATCATCAGAGAGATGAAAATTAAAACCACAGTGAGGTATCACTTTACCTGTCCGAATGGCTACCATCAACAAATAAACAAATGACAAGTGCTGGCTAGGGTGTGGAGAAAAGTGCACCCTAGTACACTGCTGGTGGGAATGCAGACTGGTGCAGCCACTATGGAAAGCAGTATGGAGTTTCTTCAAAAGATTAAAAATTGACCTGCCATTTGACCCAGTGATCACACTTCTAGCAATATATCCCAAGGAATCCCAAACATCAATTGCAAAGAACTTATGCATCCCTTGTCCATAGCAGCACAGTTTACAGTAGCTAAGATCTGGAAACAGCCCAAGTGCCCATCAGTGGATGAGTGGATAAAAAAGCTGTGGGACATTTACACCATGGAATACTACCCAGCTGTAAAGAAGAAGAATCTCGTACTCATTGGGACAGTAAGGATGGACCTGGAGAATATTATGCTAAGTGAAATAAGCCAGGCAACGAAGGACAAACATCATATGATCTCGCTTATACATGGAATCTAAAGAACTTAATAAACTGATGAACAGAATAGATTCAATGACATGGAAGCATAGATGAGACTGACGAATGTCAGAGGGATGGAAGAGGGTGGGGGTGGAGGGGGAGAGAGTAACCAAAGAATTTATATGCATATATGCACAACCCAAGGACACGGAAAATGGTGGGGAGAGGGACTGGAGAGGGGGAAGGGACGGGGTGGAACGGGTCATTGGGGAGAAAAAGGGACATCTGTAATATTTTAAACAAAAATAAAATTAAAAAAAAAAAAGAGAGGAAGGATCTTTTATCCTTTGGCACAGCATGGAGGGAACTAGAAAGTATTATGCTAAGTGAAATAAGCCAGTCAGAGAAAAGACAAATATCACGTGATCTCACTTATATGTGGAATATAATAAATAAAATAAACTGATGACCAAAGTGGACCCAGAGACATAGAAGCATGGAACAGACTGAGGGATCTCAGAGGGAAGGCCAGGAGGGAAGTATGGGTGGGAAGATATTAATCAAAGAACCTGTATGTCTATAAGCGTAACTCATGGACACAGACATTGGTATGGGAAAAGCCTGGGGGTGGGATAAATGTGGTGTGGAGGGGATCGGTGGAGATAAAAAGGGGAAATCTGTAATATTCTCAACAATAAAGATAAAGAAACTTAAAAAGTAAAATAAAAGTGGAAAGCAAGAGGAAGCCCAGAATCCATAAGTATAAACAATTTAACTCAAGATAAATTGGCATTTTACACTCCCACCAAAAGTGTGGAAAAGGTATGAAGTTTCCTCAAAAAATTAAAAATAGCACTAACATACAATCTAGCAATCCCACCACTTGATAGGAAATGAAATCAGCATTTCTAAGATATCTGCACCCCCATGTTCACTGCAGCATTATTCACATTAGCCAAAGTATGAAAACAACCTAAGTGTCCAACATGAATGGATAAAGAAAATATTATCTACTTTTTAGATTTTTTTCTCAGTACATCTCCATGAAAAATAAATCATGAAATCCCTGAGTGTACTAAGCCATAGAGCAGAATCATCAATTAAGAGGGAGTGTGATTTTAGAGATGGAAACCGAAAAGTAGTACTAGTGATGCTGTTTATAACCATAAATAATATGTAATTTATGTTTTCTAAGTGTTTGATGTTCATCTTTAAGGAACATTGACATAGAGTATGAGTTTAATATTCAAACAAGTTTCTTTAGTGAGATTATAGCCTTTTCAGTATGCCTTACCATTTATTTCAAAAGAATATAAACCAGTTAAATGTTTTTGTGCCATAGAAACCACTGAAAAATCATCATCAACTGTAGTCATCATATATTACATGTGCATCCTGCTTTCCAGGAGCATTCATTTGGACCAGACAAATGGTGGGGAGAGGTGAGCTTCAGGGACTGTTCTTCCTCCTTGGCCACCCTAAACCACCACAAGACCAGTCACTGAACATGGAATGTGATAGATTCCTCAAAGTGGATGACCAAGACGAGGCACAGACAACTGTCTACTTCCTGGGATAGCTGCTGATATTATTTGTATTTCTCTCTCTCTCTCTCTCTCTCTCTCTCTCTCTCTCTCACACACACACACACACACACACACAGTGCTAAACACGTTACTAAGTGTTATGTGGCAAATACTTTAGGAAGTAAAACAAAAAATACCTTGTTCTTTATTATCTAAAACCATGTATCTATCATGCATTCGCTTTAAATCCTAGTAGAATGCTCCTTACTGCACTTAATGTAATCAGATCCCTGTACCTGAAAGTCATAAATACTACTAATGCATTGTTAGCATCTGAGCTATTACTCAATATAAACACATAATTCATGTATATTCTTGAATAATACAAGAGAATAACAAACAAGGACTAACACAGGACAGACAGATGTCCTTTCTCATCCTTATTCAGCATACTGCTGGAAGTTTTCAGGTAACATTTTGTCTTATGTTGATGTATTTTAGATGTTATTAAATATCTACTGTTAATATCAAACTCTCATAAGTTGTCCGATACAGAGTAACTGCAGAGGCAACGGAAAAATCAAAAGATGTGCCAGATGTTGTTGGAGGCATCAACCTATTCAGCCTAGATTTCTCTAAAGATTGTATAAATTATTCTCCACATAATTTCTAAAACTATTAATCATAAATAAAAGACAAAATTTAATAATTCTGATTTTAATCTCATCTTTAGCCACTGCTATTGCTAGATGATACTTTGATCAATATTCACTCTAGAGCCAAGTTGATGTGTTTCAACAGCAGCATTTTGTTGATTCTGGCTTTTCTTTTGGACATCTTAAAAAGAAATTTGTTCCAGCAGAAATTATTTTACATTTGTAGCTATGCCTTGTATGAGCTATATACAATAGTTATCTAAACTCACTTTAAAAATCATGCTGTCAAGTATGTTCAATATTCTTTCATTTATAATAAACTATTGGTTTAACAAATAGCTGTATTTTAATATATATACATTTAGGGGGAAAAAAAACTTGTGCAAACTCATTAACAAACTATTAAAACTGCATCTCTGTGACACTACAATTCCCCAAATTCCCCACATGTTATTTAGAAACTGTTATAGCTTCTTAGTACTAAAAAAAATATTAATCTTTAAGAATAATTGGATATAATTTTATAAATATTTTGTTAGTTGATCTCATAATGATTTATACCCAATTTAATAAAAACACACTTCATGTTATAAAATGATGTATTTTAAAAAAATATTTAATTGCTCTTAAGTATACATTTTTAACAATACCATTTTACATATACACACAGAAATCTTGCAATACATAAATGTGTAATATTGTGCTATGTCCTTAAATACTGTAGTCACCAAAATTGCTGTGGGAAATGTAAGAATTGGAAAGTATACCATAAATTTAATTTATAAAGTACTATATATCTCATTAGTTCTTTGCAAATTACTCTGTTGGCCCCAAAGCATTTTAGTATAAAATAAATTACCAAATAATGAATATTTGGGGAACCTCAGGAACTTCAAATAGTAATAATGCATTACATTCATATGAGTTTTTAACTTGCTTTGATTTCATTTCCTTCTCTGGGCTTATGAGTATTATGAACTTTTCTCCACTGTGTACATTTTTAAAGATATGCAATTTTGTATAAAAAAAAGTGAAGTTTTTCATTTTTAAGGTAAAAATATTAGGGACTTAAATGTTGCTGAGAAACACATGCATTATGCAGAAGACAAGAAGAAAGGATTGCCCTAGGTGCAGGTCTGAAGATATAAATAATCATGCATAAAATTAAAAGGTATTTCAGATCCACATGCTGTAGCCTTTAAAGGCCAAGTGAAGAGCTTTATTTAGCTTATAAGACTTGAATTAAAAACAGTGTATTTGTGTGCACATGTGTATACATGTGGGTATGTGGTTTAACATGATAGTGGTTTAATCAAAAACATTATTAAAGCAACAGCATTGAGACGTGATCAGATCAGTGTGTGAGGAGAGTAACATGGCTAAAGAAGTAAGGACATTATGGATGGAGTGTAAATGTGTGGTGAGAAGTTTCTGAGCTGAAATAGATATCAGAAATATTAAGAAGCAATGACAGAGAGAAGCAACAAAATGGAGACTTTAAAGAATTTTGTGAAAATAATGTATAAGGAGAATTATAAAAAGAATTGGCATGTTTGACATATACATAGTAACATTTTTAAAATTAAATGAATGAATAAATTAATAGATGTCATAAGGGGAAGATATACTTAAAAAATAAAATTTTATTTTGAACCAAAAGCTCTTCTCATATGTTGTTTTCTTTTAACTCTAAAACTGATTCTTTAACTTTTTATTTTGAACAATTTTTGATTTGCGGAAGTGTACAAAGGTAATACAGGGCCCTCTGTACCCTTCTCCCAGCTTCACTTATATTAACATCTTATGTAAGCATGGTATATTTATCAAATCTAAGAGGTAAGTATTGTTACAATACAAATAACTAAACTTCTATCTTTATTTAGATCTCAAGTGTTTTCCCACCGGCGCCCTGTATCTATCCCGGGATCCAGCCTAGGGTACCACGTTACATTGAGCCATTAAGTCTCTTTAAGGCAACTCCAAAGTATTAGTTTCTATCATCATTTTCCCTTGTCTTTTGTGAATAGTATTGGTCAGGTAACTTGTAGAATATCTCTCAGTTTGTGTTTGTCCATTGTTTCTTATGATCAGACTGCAATTATGGGTTTTGGTGAAGAATACTGCAAAGATGAAGGGGCCTTCTTGAGCATCAAGGGGTAGATGATGCAGCCATAACTAATTATATATGATGTGGACTTTGAACACTTGGTTAAGGTGGGATCTGCCAGGTTTCTCTACTGTAAAGTTACCATTTATTCCTTTCCTTAAGTCTTGGTTGGAACTGAGTCCAGCCCAAAATCAACGAGGAAGAGGAATTAAGCTCCCCTTCTTGTAGGGGTAATATATATCTACATGAATTCTTATGTAAAAATGATTTACCACTTCTTCATTTATTGATTTGTCCAATAATTTATGTCAACATGGATTCATGAGTATTTATTTTGTAATTGGGGTTATAATTCAATACTACTATTATTTATAGTGTTCCAGATTTGACCATTAGGAGCTTTTATTTTTGATACTTTTAAAAATTGCACTTTAAAAAAAAATTAGAAAAACATGCACAGAAATTCATGGCTTTACGATATAGCATAAGGTAAACATCCTTGTAAACACCACTGAGAATTAAAAATAGGATTTTCTGGCTACCTTAGAAACTCCCTCCATGATTCCTGCCCCTTCCTTCTCTGAAATAATGGCTATCCTAACTTATGGGAACCCCTTCCCTGCATTTCTTAATACTTCTATCACCAAGTTATGTATATTTAGACACTATAGTTTAGTCTTTTCCATGTTTTTTAACTTGACATGTCTTTTAAATCTCTCTTTATAGGCCCCATTAATTTTTCTTTTCATTTAATTTAACATCTTAAGGTACTCAGGACATTTAACTTATAAAGTTTCTCAAAACCAGGATTTTGTTGATGCCACACTCGTGGTGTAGCACTGCATGTTCATCAGTTCTCTGTATGTCCACTAAGTTGGAAGCTGGAGTCAGAGGTTTCATTCAACTCATATTCATTCCCTTTGGCAAAACTCTAAACTGTTAGGTTTTTCCATCATCTGACACATAATGTCTGATATTTTTCTTTTGCTTTTTGTCATGTTAGCAGTGTTTAATGTTCATTGCTCAGATCCATTAATTTATTGAGGCTTACAAAATTTTGATATTGTCATCTTGTTTTTATTTATCAGCTAAAAATAATTTTATAAGGAAAGGTAGAAAAGTGATTGATGCACTTATTTTATTTACACTGTTTTTAAGATTGCAAATTGGTTTTCCTGACATCTACAGAGTTCATTTATTTAGGTTTTGAATATCACTATAAAACTGAAGATAATAAACCTATTTGATGGGTCTCAATCCATTTATATTTTATCTATTAATTGAATTGCAAATTGTTCCATCTTTGGTTAGTAAGAGCCTCCTCAAGTTGGCTCCAGAGTCTTATTAACATAACCCCAGTGATTTCCATGACTTCCTTAAGGTCTTATTTGTTAAATCTTGTACAGTTCTTACCTCCTACTATACAATTCCTGAAGGGAGACTGTTCCTGAACAAGGAACAACTCAAACAAAAAAATGGGCCTAGGGTTTTACAGAGGTGAGTAAACGAGGGAGTCCCTGAGGGAGGAGGGAGGTCAGTCTTGTCAGAGAGTGTGACAGTCCTTCCCAGAAAGCCGCCTCTCAGGATGGAAAGCGTGGGGGATTCTCAACCCGCTGATTTCTGTGATAACAGAGTTCAGATAAATTTCAACATTGTTCGTAATGCAATGGTACCAAATGCAGTGACTGATTTAATCTAAATTTCGGCTGTGGGGAAAGCTCCTCAGAGGATGTGGCATTTTATGTGGAATTTTAAGGGCTTTAAGTAGTTATTACCTAGATGAGGGAGGCGCAGGAAGGAAACATTTACAATTCTGGAGGCTACAGATCATGAAGAGTTGGACAAATTAAAGTTCAGTATAGCTGGAATTAGCATGAGCCTGATGGAGGTTGGAAGGATGAGGTAGTTGATTCTGGAGAGGTAAGAAGGAATGAGACTGTTCATGCATTTTGGATATTTCAAGGAATATATAATTTATTCATAGAGCAATAAGTTCCTTCTCAAAGATTTAGAAAAGTTAAGTGATTAGATACTATGTGGTTTTAAAAGATCATTTTTCCCACCACTATCTGTGAAAGGTAATGAACTTTTCTCTGTTCACAGGGCCAGTTAATATTTTCCAGAAACAACCCATATTTAATAAAATTTTTAGGCATTTCCAGAGTGTCTGGAGATTACATTTTGAGGTGGTTTTGTCTAGTATGCTTGTGCTTGCTCTGAGATGGTGATACCGATTAAAGATGTCCCTATGCATGTTTCAGCTTGTCCTTTTCACACACTCTTGCCGAACAGTGCTGAGGACTTCTCATCCAAGTACCTCAATGTTAGTGACCTCACTGTGACTGAGGATCTAAAGTCAGGCCATGAACCTGTATGGACCCTCTCCTGGTCCACCCAGGTTGGAGATTTGACTAAGTACATAAGGGTTTCAGATGAAAAGCTACCTGGAGTGAAGCCTATTGCAACTACGTGTATAGTATATGATGGTGGAGTTTTTCTTGAACCCATATATGGAGACATGTTGATTACTGCCAGCCAAAACATTCAGATGGTTGTGGGAGTTAAATACCATACCAGCTCATTGCTCAAGTTCCTGTTCTCAAATACCTCCCAGGGTTAACTCCCCAGGTCTATTCTGTGTGGTATTCTTTTAATAGTGACATCAATTTTGGTTTATATTACCAGAACTAGTTCCCTGATGACTTGCGGGTCTTAAAGACTGCAATGAACAAAATGAGGTGCAAATTTACTTTCTCAAATCAAAGGAATGTGATGTCTCGTGTAGACCTATTATCCATTGGAGTGCATCAAATGTAATGTTGCTGAGGCCCTTCGGTCTTGCCATCAATGCCAGTGGAGAAAGCCTCTTCCTAAAGGTGGAACTCAGGCTGGATGCTGTGGGGCCTCCCAGAGCTATCATTCTAGCTTATATGCAGGAATACAGTCCTGTCATGTAATAAATTCTGCATTTCCTATGGGGAGAGAGAGACAGAGACAAAGACAGAGACAGAGACAGAGACAGAGACAGAGAAGGAAAATCATCTGACAGCATGATGGGGAATGAACTGAATGACTAAAATTAGAGGCTTAGGCTAAGAAAATGTCATACATCCATGTGAGAAATGACAATGATGAATGTAAGAGAGAAGTAGGTTTCGTGACTAATATTGATAAGTTTAGTTTTGTATTTGTTGGGTTTGAGATACCTCAGATGTTCACATGGAGAAATTTATTAAGAAATTAAGTACACAGTATTGACCCTAAGAAGACAAATCTAGAGTGGATATACAGATTTGGTCATTGTCAGCATATAGATGGCTGTGTCTTCCTTGTTTTCACACACATACACACATTTACAAACGTCTCCAGCACTTCTCACCTAATGAGGACCTATTGGGAAAATCCTCTCACAGCCTCTTTTTCATTCAGAGTCCAAATCCAAAAGATGAGTCATAAAAAGCCAGTTGGTGGGGGGGACAGTGGTTAGAGCGCCAGATGGCACACCATAGAGTTAGATTCCCTGTCAAGGGCACATACTTGGGTTGCAGGTTTATTCCCAGCCAGTGGGGGGATGTGGGCAGGAGGCAACTGATGAATATGTCTCTCTCACATCAATGTTTTTCTCTCTGTCTCCTTCTCCCTCTCTCCCTCCCTCCCTCCCACTCTACCTAAAAGCGATAGAAAAATATCCTCAGGTGAGGATCAATAATAATAATAATAATAATAATAATAATAATAGTATAACTTATCTTTTTGTCATAAGAACTGTCTTAATATCGATGATAATAAATATTGGTATAACCAGATGCATTTGCCATGTTAACAAGTCCATAAAACTATGTGTAGAAAGAAAAAATGTTGCAGAATTTTATTGTCATTTTTACTTTTCCTAGCTATTTTCTGCATACTGAGACTTTTGATTTGTTACTTTTTATACAACAGGGAATTTGATTTTAGTCTTATGTTATTATAAATATGTTTTATCTTATTCTCATAAACTGCATAAACCCTAAAATAAGCTATTCCATTATAAAGCTATAGATTTAATTTTAAATAGTACTCCTGGATTCTGGGAGGAAATTCCTGGAATAAGTAAATCAGAGGTGAAATAAAGACCCACAGTATGATAGCAAGAAAAGAATGGGTAAAGGAAAAGGAGAGGTGGGGAAAGAAATAAAACTAAAAGCACTAAGACGTTTATCTTCCTGCTCTTCAATGTACACGGTTATCACAAAGGAAGAAATAAGATTCATTATTAAAAAGGAGCGGCTGTGGGTATAAACTTATCTTTCTTATAAAAGAAAGGAGAAAATTATAATTTTCAATAGATGTGCTATTGAACTCAAGGGGCTCGCTGCTCCGGGTGTCTCTTCAAGAGCAAGGCATTATTGCTGTTAGGTGGTTTTATTTGCTTGCAGCCAGTAAAGGAGACAGGGGATTCATAGTCAAACCTCTGTCTCCCAGAAAGTAGGTTTAGTTATTTCTTATATGGTGATGGGCAAAAGCAGATTTATAGTTGTAACATTCTTTTGAGTTAGTAAAGCTGTTGTAAAAATAATAACCTGCATGTCTTTTTCATACAAACAACTGAAAACCTACTTTTGCCCACCTCTTTAAAACCTACATTTTTGCCCGGCCGAGCGTGGCTCAGCGGTTGAGCATCGACCTGGGATCCAGGCGATCGGGGTTCGATTCCTGGTCAAGGCACATGCCCGGGTTGCGGGCTCGATCAATGACTCTCTCATCATTGGTGTTTCTATCTCTCTCTCTCCCTCTCCTTTCCTCTCTCTGAAATCAATAAAGATATAAAAAAAAATAAAACCTACATTTTCCCACCTGTGTCTACACTAGTTGTTAAATTACTTGTTGATTTCTCCTTTGAAGGTGGCCGAACTTACCTGGTTGAGTTCAGGAAAAGATCATTTGATTATAAGGGCCTCTGCAAAATACTGTGCTGCATTTTTACATTTAGCAAGAAGAGTATTAGTAAGAACCACCCAGACCCTGAGGCCCTTGTTCTCTCTGACAGGTATAGCTGAATGGTACTTAAGAAAGATAAAAGTTAAGTGAAGAAGAGAAGAAAGGGTAGATGGTCCAGGCTGGGAGGCAACAGTATCAGAAGAAGACCTACCTTCGTGTACCTACCACCAAGGTCAAGAACAGAACACTGCCAGAACCTTAACACCTACCGTGTGCCTCTTCTCAGTTGCAATGTCCTTGTTAACCCCTAGAATTGTTACTTTGAGGATTCTATGTAATAATTTCCTTGGTTTTCTTTATAGCTTTAATATCTATGTCTACATCTCTAGAAATTATAGTTTAGTTGTTCCTGGGTTTTTTTGTGTGTGTGTATCTTTTTTATATATTGAAACACACTATATCTATTTTAAGTGTCTTGCTTCCATTTCTTAATATTACAGTCTCTAAGATTCATCCAGGTTATTTGAATATAACTATTGCTTGTTCATTTGCACTGCTATTTATCCATTCAACAGTTGAAAACAGTTGAGTTGTGTACTGGATTTTTTGATAAAATATTCTGTATGTATTTTTATGGATAGAATTTAAAAACACTTTAAAATCTCAATAATTTCAGCCTGGCTGGCATGGCTCAGCTGTTGAGCATCGACCTAGGATCCAGGAGATGGAGGTTTAATTCCTGGTCAGAGCACATGCACAGGTTCAGGGCTCCATTCCCAGTAGGGGGCAGCCGATCAATAACTCTCTCATCATTGGTGTTTCTATCTCTCTCTCCCTCTCCCTTCCTCTCTCTGAAATCAATAAAAAAAGAAACTTTTAGAAAAATAATAAAATCTCAATAATTTCAAAACAACATCAAGATAGGCAGCAAGTACTGTCCTTTTGTTTTCAGATGAGAGCAAAATGAGAAAGATAATCTGAGCAATGTTATGAACATCATACAACTTGCCCAGAGCATTAAACTGCTACAAATTAATGTTTCTCTAAGTTCACTACTATTGATATTTGAAGGGGGTCTAATAAATAGCTCCTTTTTCCTTGCTCTCAAATTCTGTAACAACTGAGGAGACAAAAGGAAGGCACAATGGGAGCTCAAAATACTTTCAATTACTGATTAAGCTAACACTAAAGAAACTGGCGTTTAGATATGTGGAAGTCAGAAGCTTCCCAGTGTTGAACCCCAGACTTAGGAAGAACTATTCAGCCTGAGACTGGCTGAGTCAGTAGACCATGGGCCTCCCCACATGGGAACTTGTTTTGTGAAACATTTTTGGGGGGGGAACAGAACTGAACGTCTGACTTCTGAGGGAGATAAATGGCAATGAGAATAGGATGAAAGCAAGTGACCAGGTTTCCTTTCTTTCCCTAATTCCTCATCCAACTCACCAATAGATTCACTCTTCTCCCTACTCCCTCAACTCCGGCCTCGCCCATCTGCTAAGGAGCATGAGGAGAAAGGTGGAGAAAGGCCAAAACTGTTACATCAATTGATGCCCTTCACACAAAAATATAGAACATGGGGAAAGGAAAATTTTCCTCCTCAACCCTCAGTTCTATAGGAATACTGGATCCCCTTAGATTATTGTGAAACACATCTACTAGGGGTAGCTGAAGGGATAATTCATGTTTTTCTAATTGCCTCAGTTACCCCAGAGCATCAATATTTTTATTCTTTCTCCAGATTTTGTGGTCTCTCAGGTGAATAAACAATAGACCCTTAGCCCGCTTAGCTCAGCAGTTCTTCAGACACTCTCAGACATGCCTGAATACTACAGTGCACACACCTTCAGCACATGCTGCATGCTCTGACAGGAGAATTTATAGTGCAAACTCCACCTGACTCTGTTTCAGCTCATGCTTCTTATTCAGTCATCTCCTAAGTTGAAGATGTCTAAATCCAGTTGTCTTTCCCTATGAATCCCAATTGCAACTTCCACTAAGATTTTCTTAAATCATATATCTGGAGCTTTTAGGAAATAAAAACTCAGAGTCATCTGGTTCAAATACTCTCCTGATGTCTGAAGCTGCTCTATGATAATAAGCCCAAATAGTTGTCCTATTTTGTTTCAAAATATTTTCTTCTTGAAGAAGTACATTTCTCTTCTGGGTGGTATTAGAAAGTAGGTTTCTTATTTTGAATTAAAGTATGTGCTGTGATCTGAATGCCTGTGTCCCCCCAAAAAATTGCATGTTGAAATCTTAATGCCCAGTGTGATGGCATTAGGAAGTGAGGCCTGTGGAAGGTGTTTAGGTCATAAAGGTGGAAACTTCATGAGTGGTATTAATGTTCTTATAAAAGAAAAACCACAAAGCACCCTTCCCTTCCACATGTGAGGACAGTGAAAAGTCTGCATCTCAGAAGAGTGCCCTCACTTGGCCTTTCTGGCACCCTGATCTCAGACTTCTAATTGTGAGAAATAAATTTCTGTTTTTTATAAGCTGCTCAGTCTGTGGTATTTTGTAATAGCAGCCTGAATGGACTAATACAGTATTATTTCCAATAATTTACATGTATTGGTTCCAGAACAAGCTTATCACAACTTCCAAATGGCATAGCCTCAAATGTTTAAATATAGTTACCATAGCCCCTTTTATGAATTAAATATTCCCAGTTCTTTTGATTTTGTATCACTTGATTTTATTTTGATTTATGTAATAATTATAATTTCTTTTATCTGAATATGCTATTCTTTATACCTTAATGTGATTCATAGAACTAAGCGTTCTGATTGTGACTTGACAAATGCAAGGTAATTCTTTTGAACTTGCATAACATTTTCCCTGTACCTGTAGAAATACTCATTAATGTCTGAATTATATTTTTCCTATTCAGTAAACTTTTTTTTTAAATTTATCTTTATTGTTGCAAGTATTACAGGTGTCCCATTTTTTCCCCCAATTGACCCCCTCCACTTTGCTCCCACCCCCTCCCCAGGCCCTCACCCTGTTATTAACCGTGTCCATGGGTTATGCATATATGCATATAACTTCTTTGGTTAATCTCTTCCCACCCTCCACCCCCCCTTCCCTCTTTTCTCTGAAATATGATCATCTGTTGCATGTGTCAATGTCTCTGGATCTATTTAGCTCATCAGATTCTTTTGTTCATTAGCATCTTCTTAAAGAAGACCCTTCAACTTTTCCTGTAGTGCTGGTCTGGTGGTAATGAACTCCTCTAGCTTTTTCTTATCTGTGAAGCCCTTTATTTGACCTTCAATTCTAAATGATAGCTTTGCTGGGTAGAGCAATCTTGGTTGTAGTTCCATTTTTCATCATTTTGAATATTTCTTGCCACTCCTGTCTGGCCTGCAAAGTTTCTGTTGAGAAATCAGCTGACAGTCATATGGGTGCTCCCTTGTAGGTAACTAACTGCTTTTCTCTTGCTGCTTTTAAGATTCTCTCTTTGTCTTTAACCTTTGCCATTTTAATTATGATGTGTCTTGCTGTGGGCCTTTTTGTGTTCCTCTTGTTTGGGACTCTGTGCTTCCTGGACTTGTAAGTCTATTTCTTTCACCAGGTAAGGGAAGTTTTCTATAATTATTTTTTCAAATAGGTTTTCAATTTCTTGCTCTCTTTCTTCCCCTTCTGGCTTCATTTCAGTTCCTATAGCCTTCATTTCAAATTGGTACTTTATTAAGTAATCGATTTTCTCAGTTATTCCCTAATAGTCTGCTTAAACATCCTTATAAACAAAATTCTGAACTCTGTATCTGTTAGCTTACTTGGATCTATTTCATTTAGTTCCTCTTCTAGAGACTTCTTTTGTTCTTTCTTTTGCGACATGTTTCTTTGCCTCCACAATTTGGCAACTTCTAGGTATTTGTTTCGATGTATTAGGTAGAGCTGCTATGTCTCCTTGAATTGGTAGAGTGGCTTTGTGTAGTAGGTGTCCTGTAGGGTCCAGTGGCTTAGCCTCCCCCCTCACCTGAGCTGGGCCTTCTAGGTTAGGTGCTCCCCTGTGTGGGCTGTGTGCACTGTCCTGTTGTAGTTGAGCCTTGATTGCTATTCGCGTCCCTGGGAGGAATTAACCCCCAGGCCAATCAGCTGTGAGGACCAGCTGCAACTACAGCCAAAGAGCTGCTGTGCTGGAGACACCCCTATGGATCAGGATTTACTTCATTGGAGCTTTGGTGTTCACCAAGTGTACCCCTTGAGTGTCACTTCCTATTCAGTAAGCTTCTTAATATAAATTCCAGGTTCCTTTTAACTTTGTATTCCCTAAAACTTCAGTGCTTTTTTAAAAAATGGTTCTTAGTAACTATCAGAAAACAAATGTGTGGTTAGCTGTATAAGATTCCCCAAAGATGTTTACACCCAGATACCTGGAAACTCTGAAATGTTACCTTATGTTGCAAAAGGAAGTTTACAGATGATATTGAAACAAGAAAACTATTTTGGTTATCAGGGCAAGCTCAATAAAATGACAAAGAGAAAGCTATATGAAAATAGAAGCTAAAACCAGAGTTATTTGGGGTCAGAAATCAAGGAATGCAGGCAGCCTCTAGAAACTAGGGGAGGCCAGTTAATGGTTTCTCCCCAAAGGAAACACAACCCTGTGATTCATTTCAAACTTCTGACCTCCAGAACTATAGAAAAATAAATATGTGTTTCAAGCCACTAAATTTGTGGTAATTTGTTACAATAATAACAAATTAGAAAACGAATGCAGAATGGAATAATAAGTGACTTTAAATCTGCCAAAGTGAATATTGTTTTGAAATAAAACTTTTAGAAAACAGATAATCCTTTTGTGGATTAATAAAATACATGTTAATTAAGATGGCCACCAGAGTATACAGGTTATTTGTGTATGTATTCCTGCTTATGTGACATTTAACTGAAAACCAAGATTTTAAAGTATAAAAGATTATTTCCATGCCCCCCTCGATGGCATTTCCTTTCCTTCCTTTAGAGGACCATTTTATCAGAATATTCTCATTTTGTGGTAAGAACTATAATGAGTAGTGCTGAAACTGTAGGGTTCATCATTCTGACCTGTTAATTGAAAAATAATTACAACCAAACTGAAACTAAAATCACCAAGGCTTTATTTTTTAAATAACTACACTAAGGAATTATTATAATTCTGGAACCAGTTTCACTAATTACCTTCTCTGAAGATACAAACAGAAAGTGGTATCTGGTGTTCTCTAAGCTCATCAAATTTGTCCTGGAGTAATAGTTTCTCATTTGTAGTCTGAGTGTTTCATTCAGTGCCCCATTTATCAAATCTGACATAAGAGTATGAAATCTAACAGCTTCCACAAGGAGCTGAAAAGCAAGGGGAAACTTCATTCAGCAGCAGTCTGTTATGGAGCCACATCTATAAAATTAATTTGATTTGCTTATATTCACACTTGAATCACAATGAAAAAACTTTACTAAGATTTTATTTTCTAATTTATTGTTAGCATTTTGTCATATGTAATTTAACCAATTCCATATCACATGATACAATATTCACAAAAGATTCTATAGTAATACATGGAAATAATTTCAAAGTATGTAAACAATAAAAGGCAAGAATTTACCAGTGATTAGCAATGTATCTGTTTAAGCCTGATTATGCTTTAACTTAGCAATCAGTTCCAAGAGTTCATCATATATTAAGCAGAAAGGGAAAATGAAGAAATTATCTGGATAATTCATAACTTGTCAAAGTTTCCTTCAACTTGGATATATCATACAAAATTGTGTTGGTAATGTATAAGTCAAAACATATTCTCAGTTCTTAATAAAAGATTTCTATGGTCTGAATTATACTCATGATAATAGGTTATGTTCACATGGGAAACACTTATACCAAATGTAATAGTCCAGTAATGTTAAAGACTAGACCAATACAATGTACCAGTAATCACATCTAAATAATAAGTGAGGCAAATGTTAGACAAGTAAAAAATAATATTTACTTTTGTAAATGTAATAAATGTCCAAAACTGTAGAGAATTTTTATTAATTTATTTGAGCTTAAACTGACAACTGCTGAGAAGCAAAATCTGAATGGATTGAGAAAAATGTCCTGGAGAATGGCAGTTTTGCAGCTTATTTTATACATTAGAGTTAAAAGAGCCTTAAGGGGGCATTACATGAAATCCATTGTTGATAGACTAAGGGAGCAGGAAAAAGCAAAGCAGGGGAAATATCTGCAATTGAAGAAAAAACAAAATGGAAGGACCCATACTACTTTTACACTGATGGATTCAGAACAGTTAATAATTAACACAGCCCGGCCGGGCGTGCCTCAGTGGTTGAGTGTTGACCTAAGATCCAGGCGATCGGGGTTCGATTCCCAGTCAGGGCACGTGCCCAGGTTGCAGGCTAGGCAGCCGATCAGTGACTCTCTCATCATTGATGTTTCTGTCTCTCTCTTTCCCCCTCCTTTCCTCTCGCTGAAATCAATAAAGATATGTTTTTAAAAAATCATAATAATTAACACAGCACATAGAGATAGTATTGGTGGGGGGACAAGGTAACAATGAGGCGTTTTGTGGTCTCTGCCTTGCCGCAAGCAGTTGTGCCTTGAAGTCTGAAAAAGGGGATTACGCTGACATTTTAAAGCTATGTTAGATGCAAAAAGACAATAGACAGGATCACTTCAGGGGAAGATTGGCCTTTGTCAAGGAAGCTACAGGCCTAGGACTTGACTACCTGCCATGACTTGCTTTTAGTGAGGAATTTTTATATTCAGACCATCCTATGTGGTTACTCTGGTCTCTGAGTTTGTAGGGCCTCCCCATGCTGGCCTCCCCACACTTTAGTTAGAGATCATCAGATACCTGAAATTACTGAAAGTTTCAGAGTCAAAGAAATGTGAGTTTCCCTGGCCAATGTAGCTCGGTTGGTTGAGCCTCACCCCACATACTGAAAGGTCATGGGTTCAATTTCCAGGCTGAGCACATGCCCAGGTTTTGTGTTCTGTCCCCAGTCAGGGTGCATACGGGAGGCAACCAATCAATATTTATCTCTCACATCATTGTTTCTCTCTTTCTCTAAAAAAATAAATAAATAAAAACATGTATTTTTTAAAGGGAGTATGGGTTTAACCATTTTTCAATAATGTGTTTGGGCAAACGATTTAGCCTCTTGGCTGTCATTGAATCATTTATAATATACAGAGTAACAACACCTACCTTGTCTTATACTTTTGTCTAGATAAAACATATACAAGCAAGCCTTTTGTCTGTGCTGTTCTGTCCACCTGCAGTGGCTAACAGTGCACATGATAGTCTTCATTTTAATACTGTTGAATAAATGATTAGCATACAGATCACACAATAAATGTAACTGTTAATATTAGGTATATAACTTCAATTCTCCATTAAGTTTCATTCTGCCTTCAGAAATATCACATATCAGAGAAAAGCACTTATATCACATGACATGTACTCCTGTTTTATACGTTGTTTTGCATGTGAATTCAAAGAATGTGTGGGAGCTGATGTGTATTAAAGAAACACTGGGTGTTGAAATCAATCTACCAGCTCTGCAATCTCAGAGATTTAACACAATAGAAATTCAATTTGTTCTTTTGTGAAGCCCAATCAGTGTGTGTATGGGTGGGGTGGCCTGAGGGTAGTCTGGGTGGTGGTAGGGGAATGCTGTGCTTCACAGTCATCAAGAACCTAAGCTCCTTTCCTCTTGAGTCAGCCCTGCCATGCACCCTCACAGTCCTTGCCACTTTCCCAGTGTTGGAAAAGTGATATATATCAATTCCACTTACTTTTCATATTCATAATTTAGTTTATGGCAATTCCAAACTCCAAGAGAAGAGAGGGGGGAAAATATGCCTCTGTGAACAACTAGCTGTTCTTTATTACAGTCTGCCTTTATGGTCACCAAGAATCCATTCATTTTCCCACACATATTGACACAAAACTCTTTTCTTCCCCAGCTCAAACTACCCAAAGCCTCATCCAGTCACTGTATCAATCAAAAGTCCAGGATCTGTGGAAGATATGCCATCTTTCCTATCAGCCCATGAGGTCTGATGTATTTCTTTACTATATAATGACTTATTAACTAAAAGGTATATCATCTTTCTCTCCAACACATTATTTGGAATGGGTGGAACAGGAATAAAAAAATTGCAATAAAAATGTGTACTTGAAAAAGAGATGAAGGAAAAAATCAAAAGTCACTGGTCCCTATCCATTCTCATGTTCTCCAGGGTAAGAATTCAGTTTTTGCTGGATCTAGTGGATGTTCCTTGACTATACTCTAGATCTGATCTCTGAGAGGATTTTCCTTGCCCATTATTTTCTGTGGACATGTCAGAAGTCAATGTTGGGATTATGCCTTCCTGAGAGTATCCCAGGATTCACAGCTGATTTCTTATTTTAAAAAAGTTTAGGAGATTAAGAATTATATTGAATTGAAAACAAGCCAAGATGTTTCACCTGGGTTTGAATGAGTGCGTGTATATGTGTGTGCTATGGTCTGAATGCTTATTTCTCCCCAAATTTATATGTTAAAATCCTAATGCCCAAAGTGATGGCATTAGGAAGTAGAGCCTCGGAAGCTGCTTAAGTCATCAGGATGGAGCCCTAATGACGGGATTAGTGCTCTCAGAGACTCCACAGAACTCCATCACCTCCTCTGCCATGTGAGGATATAAGAAGTCTGCAACCTGAAAGAGGGCCTTCACCCTGATCTCAAACTTCCGGCTGTGAGAAATAAATTTCTGCTGTTTAAAAGTTACCCAGTCTGTGGTATTTTGTTATAGCGGCCCACATGGGCTAAGCAGAAGATTAGTACTGAGAACTGAGGGTGCTGATGTAACAAATACCTGCCCAGTGTGTCTGGAAGGTGGGACCACTGCCCCAGTGGGTCTTAAGATTTTGGACCTGTTTTGGGCCTGTTACTTCTTTCTTCTTTCTTATTTCCTTGGAAATGGAAGTGTTTGTCCTATGTCTATCTTACCATTGTGCTTTGGAAGCCCATAACATGTTTGATTTCACAGATTCACAGCAAGAGAGTAGTTTGCCTCAGAAAGAATCATCTACCCATATTTAATTAAGATGATATTTACATAAGACTTTGGACAATGACTTTTAAGTTGGTGGTGGAACAAGGTAAGACTTTGGGGGTCGTTAGGATGAAATGAATGTATCCTGCAGATGAAAAGGACATAAATTTAGGGGGCATGGGCAGAATGCTATGGTCTAAATGTCTATGTCCCCCTATACTTCATATGTTAAAATCCTATAATAAAATCCTGATAATATTAGGAAGTAGAGCCTTTGGAAGGTATTTAGGTCACAAGGATAGACGTCTCATGAATAGGATTAGTGCTTTTATAAAGAGACTCACAGATGACCTCCCTTACCCCTTCTGCCATGATGCAATACAATAAGAAGTCTGCAACCCAGAAAGGGGCCCTCGTCCAACCAAATGTGCGCACCTGATCTCAGGCTTCCAGCCTCCAGGACTGTGAGAAATACATTTCTATTGTTTGTAAGCTACCCAATCTGTGGTATTTTGTTAAAGCAGCTTGAAGGGACTGAGACAGTGTATGTGTGTGTGTCTGTGTGTCTGTGTATGTCTTTGAATGTATGTGCACTTGTGGGCACATTATAATTCTCGCAGCTGTTTAGTTTAACTTGTGATCTATTGCAATACATTTCCATGTGCCAGTAACCATATCCAGTTTGTTCCTTGACATAATTGCCCCAGCTTTATTTCTTTGATTCCTTACTTGGACATCTTCTCTCTCAACTTAGTGGATTAATTTGAAGTATCTGGAACAGTATTTGTGGGAAATGTAATGCCCCTAAACAGATCTTTGCTTTATTACCATTATTACCATTTCTTTATTCATTTGAAAAGTCCCACTGTGACATTGAGGCTCAATCTTTTTTTATCATATATTTTTAGTACTTAGCTACTTAGACTCTAATAGCATTTGGCTTTTCCAAGCCTGCAAGACCCATGTTTTCCTCAAGTCTTACTAATATCTTTGTTCTCTGAAAACCAGGCCCTTTTTACCTAAGTGTATCCCTTTCATGAAATATATTGTTGGAAGTAGAAAGTAAAAGTCACATACAACATTCCTTGACTATTTCCAACCACTCTCCCTAGAGCTACAGGGTCAGTAGGCTAGGCTCGGCCAACTGAGGTTTTTGCACTACCTGCCTACTGTGGCTGTCCCTCTTAAATATTTGTATTTACAATTTGTATTAGTCAAGGTAGTATCATAAAACACAACTCCAGAATCTCAGTGACTTAACAAGTCAGAAGTTTATTTCTTAATGATGTAAAGTCTAGTCAGTGAAAGGGCATGTGATGAGTCCTCCACTGAGAGACCTTCACTCCTTTCCTATTGTGAAGCTGCCCCATCTACATTTTTGGAGTTTTCTATAGTTAGCAAAATAAGGGTGGGAGAAAAGAGAAGGGAGGATCATGAAAGAAATTATCATGGAACAACCTGAAAATACTTACATTACCTACTCCCACATTCCAATGGTCAAAGAGACAAATCTAATTGAAAAGCAAGCTGGGGAATTTGGTCTAGAAGTATGCTCAAAAGAAAATGGAAACTGGATTGTTAAACAACTAGCTATTCTTTGCCACCAGAGTGAGGGTGTGACATGCATTTCTCTACTCCTTAAACTATTTGAAGTCTGACAAGACAGGGCAATGTGGTATCGTGATCATAAGGTATTCAATCTAATAACAATTTTTCTAAGTCTGTAGAATCAAAATATAGTCATTATCAGAGTAAATAAAAATTGTTAAGTAATAAAATTTGAATTCTAAGTTCTAATCATTTAATGGATTAGAAAAAATCATCAAATTCTTACCTTATTTTAAATTTCACTCTGAAATAATTTATTACTGTTAGTAAGCAAATGCATACCAATCTATAACAGCAAAAAAGTATGCAAGTATCCACTTTTGTACTCTTGGCTTGAATCAGGCACTTCTTTAAGAAACATCTGGTAGTATTCGCTAATTTCATCAAGGAATAAAACCTTAGCACCAATGACACTAACATTTCCCCATATCAAATAGAAAGTGTACCATCCAATAAGTCAATTTATTCTGCAATATCACAATGTGGTTATACAGCTCCAATTCATCCTGAAAGCACTTTAACATCATTTTTATAGAAAGTCAGACAATTTAGAGGGTCTTAGAGATTTTCTTTTATGATTGATATGTACATTGGTAAGATTAAATCTTAAAATTTCTTAAGCTTCAATGCAAAAGTTCCACAATGTGAGGTTCAGAGAACTGATTTTATGGACTTATTAATGTATTTGAAAAAAAATGTCTGTTTTTAACTAAAAATGTTGGTCATCTTTGCTGGTATTAATGTCTACTTTTGGACACAGTTCAGATGGTATTCAATATGAAGAAAAAATAGGCAAGATATTATATTTTCACAACAAAAATGTCAAATCTCCAATATAAGTCTGGTGTAAAAATTTAGACTTCTTATATTCAGGCACAAAAATGTTTTCTGCTTTTATGTATTAAGAAGCAAGTGGTACTGGGCTATTTTTCTCACTGTATACAACTATAAAAGTAGAAAAACATAAAAAAAAGCAGTTTTCAGATATTGGACAATAGGCAATGCACAACCATGATCCATGAAAGAAAGGAAACACATGAGAGAAACTCTACAAATGCCAACTTTCTTCTGAGAAGACATTTCTCATTCTGACAGGAAGGTAGAATGTAAAGAGCCTGAAAGTCCTGATTCGGTGGGGAGACAGAGCAGAGTCTAGGGAGGCTAAGGCAGCTGGAATTTGCAGGGCAGAGTGTCAGAGGCAAGGACCTTTACTGAGAAATAGCTTCAGAAATTGGCATGTTATCCCTTTCTAATCTTCTGCATTATACTAATATGTACATAAATAGGGTAAAATTCCATGAGGCCAAGAAAATAACAATTGCCAAGGAGATGTAAACTAAACAACTGTCTGAGCTTACATAGACCTAGGAGCTGTTCAGATTTTCACCAGCCAGAGGAGAGACAGCTGAATACTTGGGGCAACTGGGAAAAACACGAGATCATGCTTCAGGAGAAAGCATAAGTTAGCCCTAAAGTAAAGACTATTTTGACCCATCTAAACAAGATAATCTACAAGTAACTACCTGCAAAACAAACTTCAACACAGAAAGAAACAGATAATATGCCCCATAGCTGGCCAATATAAATAGACATAGACACAACAAATGTAGTATCTAGAAGAGCTGAGAAATGTTGTTAGACTGTCCTGTTTAAGTCTAGAGATTATTTTTATTGATTCATTTACTAGAGTGCTTCATATATCTACCCTTTTGTTTCATTTTTAATTGGTGATTGGCTTTTATAAAATTTAGTATTTTATGTGTTATAAGAAACCAAATTCAATCAGTTTTCATATTTAAGGTATATACTATAATAAAATATAAAATAAAATAAGATTTTGTTCAGATACATGTCAGAAAACAGTTAAGTGTGAAAATAACATTTTTACAAAACCTTTTTTTACCAATAATGTGACGCTAAGATTTAAGGTAGGAATGAGTTCTATCTTGCATAATCACTAATTTATGTCTGATTAAAAAATAAATATTAACATTAATTTCCTCTGAGAAAAAGTCTTTTAAGTCACGTGTAAAAATTTTCATAACAAACTATATATTATCCCTAATATCTTTTTTAGAAAGAATATTAACTTATATGTTCTGAATATTTTAAAATTAACTTCAGTTGATTAATAAGCATAAGTTTTAATGGAGATGATTTTCCGCTATTAAAAATGAGCACTGTGAGTGACTAAATATATTAAATTCAGATATCTATTGAGACTTGCTACTAATTTATCATCTGAGTAAATGGGTATAAATTAGCTAATAATCCATACAAATCCTATTATCAACAATAAAGTACTAGATATCAGTGAACTTATTCAAAGGATTAGTTTCTTAATGTTAGCCTCTGTAGCACTGTTAAGAAAGTCTTTTTAGAAAGTAAACTATAATTTGCATATGCAGTCTTATATCAGGGTAATTATTTATAAATGTCATTTTGACATTTGGACCATGTCCATGCATTAATATTACTGAAATATAAATTTAAGAATGATTGCTCTCAAATAATTATTGCTTCTAATAAATGGATAAACAACATTAATAAATATACATTAATCCTAGCATAGTAATCCTATATTCAGGTTCATTCCTCAACCCATGATTAATTAAAAACCTGATACTGAAAAGGAACAGAGTTATTTGTAAATTTATAAAAAGAATTCCACATAAAGTTTTCACTTAGACTAGGACAGAGTACTGGAACATTGAAGTAATTTGCACATAGCAGATGCAGCTCATATACATATACATTCCCTTAGATACTAAGAAGGAAACCAAGATCAACTCTTGCTCTAATACTGAATTTCACATTAACTCAAGAATCACTTATCACTTTCCAGGTGAATTCAGGTAATTTTAAGCAGCATGAACTAGTAATTGTTTGAATTGGTACATAATTTTCTTTAAGGGAGCATTTTAAAGAGCTTTATTAGCACAATTTTCTTAGTAACATTTTGAAGTATTATAGGTCAAAATTCAATTCAAAAAGTAAAACTCTAGCAAACATTTTTAGGTGAAAAGGTTTTTAAGCCTTAATAATGTTGCAGAATTTAATTTTCACTATTTATTACTGATAGCAAGACTACATTTTCAGTTATCCAAACCCTTTCTAGTTCTAAAGGAATGTGGGGGGTAAAAATCACCAAAAACATCTTGGTAAAGACTAGACTTTTTGTGAGTAGTTATCTATTTGTTTATTTTTTTGGTTGTTGTTATTATTAATTGACAAAACTAAGATAAAAATAGTAATTTTGATGGCCTTATTTAGGAAAGTATAAATTTTTAATTCTATAACAACACCCCCACCACTTTTAAAATTCTTCATTAATTCATAATTATCACAGAGATTTGGTCTCAATGAAGGTAGAAAATATGAATTGGAATAGTAAGAATAAAGTCAGAAAAATAATCTAAACAAAAGCTTTAAAAGGCAAATCTAAGATAGAGATAGTAAAATTGTAGAGGAGAAGAGAGATAGGTGAGGCATATAAAGTTTAATTTAGTAGAGATTCTGAAATATAAAGAGAATGGTTGATTAATCATAGAACAGATTCATTTTGGAACTAGGTGACATCACAGAGTTCACTTTATCCAATCTCTGACATTTTCACAGATGAGAAAAATGAGGAACAACTTAGCTATAGAAACGTGCACAATTTAAGTTAGCTACTTAGAGTCAGAACTGAAGTACCAATGAAGTCAAATGTCTGGGGAGGTTCTAGACCTGCCCCCCTTAGGAATCTCAGTGTCAAATTTAAGTTTTTATTACTTGAAAATTTACTCACTTGAAAACACATTTTTTTAGTATAATCTGTAACTTTTTTGGACCGTACAGAGCATTACAGAAAGAATGCTAGATTAATAAGGATTTTTGGTTCCTACTCAGCCATTAGCTAGTTAAGTGACCTTAATAAAACATAGTAAGAGTCCATCTTTTTTCATATGAAAAGTAAATTCGATGGATTTAAAAGTCCATAAATTATACCAAAAGATTAAAACTCAATGCACATACATATTGAAACTGTACAAATAAAAACATCTGTTATGGAAATGTCCATTGTGCACTTTCTTCACAAGATTATAACTTTCCAGAAGGCAGCTTATTTTTCTAACCAATATCTTCCCAAGTGCTAGTACCAGTATATGATATCGCTGAAAATATAGATTTTAGTTATATTATGATAAAAGCAGTCCACTATAGGAAAATCAATATTTGTGTCATAAACCTTACATATAAGTAAATATAATGTGAGTATTATTTTTTTTAAGGAAATAGGTTGTTTTACAAAAGCAAGCAAATTGTTTTCTGAAGACTAAACAGTAACAAAATAATCCTTCATCTGATAAATGGTAAAATGGGATGGGCAATGGGGAAATAAACCAAATTTTTATCTTTTTGTAATTACTCAATGTAGAACCAGAGAGTAAAATTTCAATGTCATTATTTTGAATGCACCAAACTGACATGCATTTTCCCAAAATGTAGAGTTCAAGGTTTTACAATTTCTTGAAAAATTAATATGTAATTGTTATATGAGTCCTATCAAAACAATCAAAGACAGTGACATCAGAGCAATGGCAGCATGAGAGAGCCCATTGGCCTTTCCACATGAAATTTTAACAAGTTAAACAACTATAATTCAACAAAGAATTCCCTACTCAATTTAAAGGCATGCCTGAGAGACCCAAGCATTGAAACATTTAAAGGTGAGCAACCAGGAATAACTGGGGACATGAGAAGGGAGGAAAGCTTGGTTGGCCCTCAGATTCAGCTCTGTAGCCAGGAGCTTGGGGCTGGCAAGGAGAGGGGTGGAAACCAGCAGCAGCAAGCACTCCCTTCAGCCTACCAGGAGGAACAGAGAGCTGTAGGAGGCAGTCCAGCAGGGCGAGTGGAATGAACAGTGACTGAGCCAGCAAATGCCTGACAGAGTGCAGCAGCGTTCTGCCAAGCGGCTACCCATTGTTGTGACTGGGTGTTCCTGACAAAGAAACAGAACCACAGAACTCTGCCCCCCAATCCCCACCCCAGTTAGACTCCCCAAACTCACCTCCCATTGCCTTCGGTGTTGGGTCAAGAACATTTTATCTGTAAACCAAGAGCTATTGCAGTGGAACCACTGTTTCCCTTCGTTACTGATCCTCAGGTTTGGTGCTTGGGGCTGGACACCATGGAGGTCAGGGTGGCCATTATGGTGAGGGCAAAACAAACCCCACCCCCAAGCAGCAGGGGCTGCATTGTCTTACAAAAGCTGTGGAAGTAAAGTCTGGAAGGTCATAGAGGTAAAAAAATTATTTCGATTCAGCACCATCAACCAGAAAATAGTAGAAAGACCTCTTCAGAGGATGCTGCTATAGAAGGGATATTTATGCCTAGGCTGAGGAGAGTAACAAATACCATGAATAACCATGGCAATGAGGATAATCAGAAAGAAAATAAAAAATCCCCAAAAAGTGAGCTGGAACACATGGAAATATGTGATATAAGTGACAGAGATTTCAAGATTGCAGTTCTGAAATCTTGAAAATACAAACAGGCAATTCAGTGCACTCAGAAAACAAATCTATAAACAAAGCAAGTACTTTACCAAATAGATTGAAACTTTTAAAAAGAATCAATCAGAAATCCTAGAAATGAAGTATGCAATTAAGGAGATTAGGAATGAGCTGCTGAGCATAGAAAACAGAGCCAACCAGATGGAGGAAAAGATTAGTGATATAGAAGATAGGAATTTAGAAATGACACAGAGGGAAGAAGAGGGAAACCTGAGCATAAAGAAAAATAAAAGAGCTCTATGAAAACTATCTGACTCCATCAGAAAATGCAATATTAGAATTATAGGCATTCCTGAAGAAGAGGAGAGGGAGAAGGGAACAGATAGTCTATTTAAACAAATAGTGGATGAGAACTTTCCAAAGCTATGGAAAGAACTTGATCCTTGAATCCAAGAAGCAGACAGAACGGCTAGTTACTTTAATTCCAAGAAGCTCTCTCCAAGGCACATGGTATTAAAACTCTCAAAAATTAATGACAAAGAAAAAATCCTCAAAGCAGCCAGGGAAAAGAATGAAGTGACCTACAAAGGAAAACCCATCAGAATTTCATCCAGCTTCTCAGCAGAAACTCTACAAGCCAAGCCAGAAGAGAGTGGAACCAAATATTCAAACATCTGAAAGAGAGAAATTACCAGCCACGAATAATATATCCAGCAAAATTATCCTTTAAATATGAAGGAGAAATAAAGATGTTCCCAGACATACAGAGGCTGAGAGATTTTATCACCAGAGAACGTCTATGGCAGGAAATACTCAAGGAAATTATTCTACCTGAAACAAAGAACATAAGGTCATAACACTGCAAGTTAGATCACTAAAAAACTTACAACATAAGTGAGCATAATTTGTGACAGCAAAAACATAAAAGGGTAGAGGGTGAAGGTCTGAACTGGCAATGGAGGATGAACATCAGATGCACTCAAAAGAAAAAAGAAAAACGACTATTGTATATATGCAAATTTATTTTTTATAAACCTAATGGTAACCACACACAAAAATCCCCAAACTAGGTCACATAGCTTAAAAAAAGGACACAAAAGAAAGAAGTATGAAATACCACCAAACAAAAGCAACAGACAGAAGTACAAGAGAAAAGAACCAATGGAGGCACAGAGCTACCAGAAAACAAAAGATAAAATGGCTATAGGAAATCCTCATACAGCAGTAATTACCCTAAATGTAAATGTTCTGAATTCGCCAGTAAAGAGGCACAGAGTAGTAAAGTGGATCAAAAAACAAAACCCAACCAACTATATGCTTCCTGCAAGGCACATCTAAGCTGCAAAGACAAAGGTAGATTCAAAGTAAAAGGGTGTAAAATGATTCTCCAAACAAATAACATCCACCGAAAAGCTGGTGTAGCCAGATTTCAAGACAACAAAGATAACGAGAGACAAAGATGGACTTTATAATGATAAGGGGACACTACATCAAGAAAACATAACACTTCTTAATATGTATGCATCCAACCAGGGAGCCCCAAAATATAGCAACTGCTCACAGAACTAAAGGTAGAAACAGATCAAAACACAATCATAGTTAAGGACCTTGATACTACATTGACAGCTCAAACAAACAGAAAATCAATAAAGAAATATTGGTCTTAAATGAAACACTAGACCAAATAGACATAATTGACATTTACAGATCCTTTCATCCCAGAACATCAGATTATACATTCTTATCTAGTGCACATGGAACATTCTCAAGGAAATAAGTCAGTCAGTAAAAGCTAAGAACCATATGATTTTACTCACATGTGGGATATAAAACTGAAACTCGTGGACACAAACAGCAGTGTGGTGGTTGCCAGAAGAAAGGGGGTCGGGGATGGGAGGTGAAAGGGGTCTTAATATATGGTGATGGGAGAAGATATGACTTTGGGTGGTGGGCACACAGAGCAATACACAGATCTTGTAACAGAAATCCACATCTGAAGCCTATATGTTCATATTAATCGTCACCTCAATAAATTTAATAAAGTGTTACAAAAAAAAATCCAAGACTACAACTGCTTAAACTAAAAAGGAGTAAAACCTAAAATATAAATTATTTCCTTTTTCCTATAGTCTGATTCAGTCACATGGTACACATTTTCTTAGCAAGAATATTTTGCAAAACAGGTGAATTGCTCTTTTTAAAAGTATTAATGATAAAACCTAAGCTATGACATTCTTCACAACCAGAAGAAAAATATCATTTTTGACAGACAATTTTATCCATAACATTTTAATAATTTCCAGGAAAACAAAGGAAGAAAAAAAAGGTAGAAAGGATGAGGCAACACATCATGTTGATAAGAACCGCATGCTCTGTATAGGAAATTTTTAAATTGGAAAGAATAAATGTCTATTTTACATCCCTTCCAAAATAATATGAGGACTCAAAATAATCTAAGGACCTTCCACTTTAAGAAATGGAAGACCAGTGGCCTAGTGAGAGGTAGTAACCGAGGGTCAGAGGGACAGAGCTCAGTGTTTGGAGCTCAAGGTCTGGTATTAGATGGTCCTGAATTCAAAAAACAGTTCTTCCATTTACTACTGTGTAACTTTAGGTAATTCCTTTATCTGTAAATATCCTCACCTACAAAATGAGAAAATTGTTGCTGGGAAGATTAAATGAGATAATAGAGAGAGCCTTGCACAGTGTCTGCACTTAATAAGTGCTTGGTATTATTATTATTAAATAATATTGATATAGGTACTTATAGAGTAATGAAAATCATCTTGAGGCTGAAAAGGCAGCTATAAATAAGGCTAAAATGTATGCTTTGGTGTAAGGAGTACCATTTTTCCTCTGTCTTCTGAGCTACACCTTTCACAGGAGAAACCTAAACTCAAACTGAAAGAATGAAAATGATGGACAAATTTTGTCATTTTTGAACGTATAAACTATCCAGTATTCCTAGAATTTGTGTGTGATGGGGAATAAAATCCCCTTCAATCAACATGCCATTTTTAAAATGTAAACTTGATATCTCCAAATAATTTTACAAAGTGATTTCAGAGGCACTGGACTTGTAGGAAAAATATAGAATGTTTTACAACTGTGTAGTTCGGTGCTTAGCTTCAATGTTTAAAACTGTAGTCTTTCTGCCCAACAGATGTGGCTCAGCATTTTAGAGCCAACCTATGATCCAGGAGATCAAGGTTGGATTCCCAGTCAGGGCACATGCCTGGGTTGCAGGCTGGATCCTCAGAGGGGTCGTGCAGGAGGCAGCCGATCAATGACTCTCTCATCATTGATGTCTCTCTCTCTCTCTCTCTCTCTCTCTCTCCCTTCCTCTCTGAAATCAATAAAGATATTTAAAAAAAAAACAAAAAACACAACACTGCAGTGCTTCTGGTAGGATTGATGCTAAAGAGGAAAGGATGGATCTGGTTAATGCCAAAGTTAAAGGTTCTGTGACACAGAGAAGAACCAGGAACTTGGGAATTTGGGAGGCTAGCCATCTGAGGTGGGAGTAGGTACGAATAGGGAAGAGGGTGCTTAAGGCACAGAAAATTTCCAAGATTTGACTGCTCAACAACTGAATCTCAATATCCTTAGCTTGGCCTGTATTCAAGGATCCTTGTAATTATGGTCTTTCATACCCTTCCAATGTTTGCTTTGTCTGCTTTACCTGTTTTCCAGTCAAATGAGCTAATTTTATTCTCTAAGCATGCATCTTTGTTCGTGCCCTCTCTGCCACCAGGAACTGTCTTTTCCCAATGCTGTATGTTCAAAAATCAAGATCAAAGACTTATATCAATTGCCACCTCGTCTATATTCTTTCTCACTTTCTATTCCCTTTTTTTCCCCTTGTCCCTGCTGCAACCCAGAAGTTTTCTGGCAGGAGAAATTTATCTTCTTTAATTCCATAGCATTTCACCCACTTTTCTTAAGGTACTTAACACCTTTTATCTGTTCTCTCCTTGAAATCCATTTTTGATACAGATAAGTTTATAAATGCATAGAGACAGGTAAGAAAAAGAAATGACTCTACTTGGAGGGATCAAAGAGGACCCATGGAGGAGCAGTGTTATGAGAATGGTGTGGACTATTGGGAGGTTAAGAGGACAGACAGAGTAAGGAAAGCAAACAGGAAAGGCCACAGGGTTACCAGAGAACAGTTAAAATGACACAAAGTATTGGCTGGAGAACCATGAGATATAACATTAACATAAAAATATAGGGCTAGATCTTGCCCTTTAATAGCAGATCTATATATTTGGTTCAACTTTGGAGTCCCAGTGCTTTGAAGACTTTTATCTAGTGTTTCTTATCTGCTCTAAGCATCCATATTCCTGCAGTTCTCCCCTTTTTTTGGTGCATTCATGATCCATTTGAGGATGTGATTTTCTGAAACACAAATCTGAGTATATCATTCTTCTGTATAAACAGTTTATTCCTTATATTAGTTGAAATCCAAACTCCTGCCCAGACTGCATGGCTCAGTGGGATTAATCATAGTCCCATGCACCAAGAGTTCACTGGTTCAATTCCCTGTCAGGTTGCCGGCTTGATCCCCAGTTTCTATCTCTTTCTCCCTCTCGCTCTAAAAAAATCAATAAAAACATATTTTTTTAAATAAAAGAATCCAAACTCCTAAGCAGGTCACACATTACAATATTAGTTAATGCATACTTTCCCAGCTTACTTGGAGTTTTCCAAACCACTTGTTTTAGGTACTTTGCTCTTAACTAGTCCCTTTCCTAACATGTTTATCATATAAATCATACTAATTTTTCAAAGTACAATTTACTGCTTTTTTTCTTTACAAAGATTTTTCTGACACCTTTAACCTATTACCAAGAGGCCTTAGGTGCCTCTCTGTTGTTAACACTCTGCATATACATGTCTATTCAACTGTTAACACCATTTAGTATGTGTTTATGTTTTTTTCTCTTTCATATAACAATAAGTTGTGTTGTTTAGTGTTTATTTTGGATATTCTAGCACTTAGCACAGAGCAAAGGCTCAATACAATAATAAATGTTTGCAGAATTTTTAAAAATCATAAAATTGTCATGCTAAAAACTGAGCTTGAGGCAGATTTCCCAGTCAAGAGAGAAATGGAGGCTGCTAGACCAGTTATAGTAGACGATGGAGAGTCTGGGTGAATCACACTGACTAGTTATTCTTTCTGTTACTTTAGAAAACTGATCAACATTGTTAAATGTGACAAATATGAGGAAATATAATGTAAAGGAATATTACAAGGTTAAGTGGTTTGCTATGAGTCTCATGAATTAACATTAGTACTTATTTCTTATAGCTAATTCTAAGGGCAATGAAAAACATTAAAAAACTATGGAAAGTTATATGCTGACAAATTGAGAAACTTAGATGTAATGGATAAATTCCTACAAACACAAAATAATGTGACTGAATCATGAAGAAACAGAAAATCTGAACAGATCAATGAGTGCAAAAGATTAAATCAGTAATCAAAAATTCCCCAACAAAGAAAAACCCAAGACTAGATATATTCACTGATGGGTTCTACCACACAGTTGAAAATTAACACCACCACTTCTCAAACTCTGCCAAAATATTGAAGAGGAAGGAATACTCTTAAACTCATTTTATAAGATCTGCATTACCCTATAACAAAGACACATAGGATAGTAAAGAAAAAGAAACACTATAGGCCAACATTCCTGATCAATAAAGATGCAAAACTACTAAAAAAATACTAACAAACTGAATTCAACAATACATTAAAAGGATCATACACCATGATCAAGTGGGATATATCCCTGAGATGCAAGGATGTTTCAACATATGCAAATCAGTAAATGTTATATATCATATTTTTAGATTAAACACAAAAATCATATGATCACCTCAATAGATGCAGAAAAAATATTTGCAAAAATAAATAATTTCATCATAAAAATCTTTTAATAAAATGAGTATAGAAGTAATATACATTTAACATAATAAATGCTACATAGGACAAGCCAATACCTAACATAACAAATGGTGAAAGGTAGAAAAGTTTTCCTCTAAGATTAGGAACAAGACAAGGGTACCCACTCTCACCATTCTTATTCAATGTAGTATTAGAAGTCTTAGCCAAAGAAATCAGGCAAAAATACAAATGAAAGACATCTAAATTGTAAAGGAAGAAGTAAAATTGTCTGTTTGCAGATATTATCTTATGGAGAGAAAATTCTAAAGACACCATCAAATAACTGTTAGAAACAATGAATTAAGTAAAGTAGCAGATACTAAATCAATATATAAAATTAATTTTATTTCTATATGTAACAATGAAATATCTGAAAAAAAAAAATAACAAAAGCAATCCCATTCACAATAGCATCAAAAACAATAAAATATTTAGGAATACATTTAACCAAGAAGGGGAGAGATCTGTAAACTGAAAACAAGACTATAATGCAAGAAATCAAAGAAGATACAAACAAGTGAGAAGAATCTTGTGTTCATGATCAGAAGAATTAATACTGTTGAAATGCTCTTACTACCCAAATCTGTCTTTAGATTCAATGCCATCTCTATCAAAATTCCAATGGCATTTTCACACAAATAAAAAAAACAATTCTAAAATATGTATGAAACCACAAATTACTCCAAACAGCCAAAGCATTTCTGATACAGAACAAAGCTGGAGGCATGACACTTCCTGATTCCAAACTATACTACAAAGCTACAGTGATCAAGAGCATGCTATTGGCATTAAAGTAGATACATAGACCAATGGAACAGAATTAAGATCCTAGAAATAAGCCCAGGTTTGAACAGTCAACTAATATCTCACAAGGGAGCCAAGAATAATCAATGGGGGAAGGATAGCCTCTTCCATAAATGGTACTGGGAAAATGAGATAACCACATGCAGAAGTTAGAAATTGGACCTCTCTCTTACACCACTCACAAAAATTAACTCACAATTGGTTAAACACTTAAACGTAAGACCTAAAATCATAAGACTACTAGAAGAAAACATGGGGGAAAGCTCCTTGACACTAATTTTGGCGATGATTTTTTTGTATATGACACGAAAAACACAAGAAACAAAAGCAAAAATTAAGCTGAGCTACATCAAATTAAAATGGTTTTGCAAAGGAAAAGAAGCAACAACAACAAAAAGCAACATACAGAATGAGAGGAAATATTTGCAAATAATATATTTGATAAGGAATTAATATCTAAACTATATAAAGAACTCATACAATTCAGTACCCTCAAATAAAACCATAAATCTGATTTTTAAATGTACAGAGGACCTACAGAGATATTTTTCCAAAGAAAACTTAGAAATGGCCAACACGTACATGAAAAGTTGTTTAATATTACTAATCAACAGGAAAATGCAAACCACAAAGAGCTATTACCTCACACCTATTAATATGGTTACCATAAAAAAGTCAAGAGATAAGTCTTTGAGAGGATGTGCAGAAAAGGGAAACCTTGTGCACTGTTTGTGGGACTATAAATTGGTGTAGCCACCATGAAAAATAGTAGGGAGATCTCTCAAAAAATTAAAAATAGAGCTATTTTATGATCCAACAATTCCACTTCTGGGTACATACATATCCACTGAAAAATGAAATCAGGATGTTGAAGACATATTGGCATTCCTGTGTTGATTGCAACATTATTCAAACTAGCCAAGCTATGAACGCAACCTGAATGTTCCTCAATGGATGAGTGGATAAAAATGTGGCACATACACAGTGGAATATTGTTCAGCCTTGAGAAAGAAACAAATCCTTCCATTTGCAACAACATGAATGGCCCTTGAGGGCATTATGCTAAGTAAAATAAGTCAAACAGAGAAAGACAAATACTACATAATAGCACTTATATATGAAATCTAAAAATGTTGAACTCATAGAAACAGAGTATAATGGTGGTTACCTGGAGGTGGGGTGGGGGAAGGGGGCTGAAAAAATGTTGGTCAAAGAATACAAACTTTCAGTTATAAGCTGACTAAGTTTTAGAGATCTAATGTGATTATATGGTGATTATAGTTAACAATATTATATTATATAGTTGAAAATAGCTATGAGAGTAAGTCTTAAATGTTCTCACCACAGAGAAAAAAAAAAAAAGGTAATTATATGAGGTTGTTACAGAACAGAAAGAGTTTGTCCACTAGACCAAACACTAGACGTTCAGAATTGCAGTGAAGAAAGATTGGCTATTTTATTATGAATGGTGCCACCCAGGAGAACAGGAAGCTAATGCTCAAAAACCCAAATCCCCAATCCAGGGTTTGTGGCAGGTTTTTAATGGTTTAAGGGGAACAGGTATGTGGAAGCACTGCAGGGCAAGTTTTAATTGGAAGACCTTGGAGCTTAGCCATCTTTGGTAAGGGTGTCAGCACTGGATCTTCCTGGACAAGGAAGCCTTTGCTTCTCAAAGGGATCCAGTGTTCAACTTCCTGCTATGTCCTGGTCCTTTGGTTCCATGTGTGTATGAGGACGGGGAGAGTTTGGTTCTGGGTGCAGCTGGAGGTCAGTGCTCTCTTCTCTGAGCATGTTTTAGCTGCATGACTTGTGGCTTAGGTCTGTTGTCTCTGTAAAGCAACAAAATATCTTGTTAAACAGGAGGAGAACATTTTAAGCCAGTTCTGCAGTACAAAGTGATGAAGGTGTTAGCTAACACTAAGGTAGTAATCATTTTGCAATATATATGTATCAAATCAACACATGGTACACCTTTAACTTAATATATGTCAATTTACCGCAATAAAAATAATTTTTAAACATTTGAAAAGGAGCATTTGCTTTCACTTTCATGTAGGTGAGTATAAAACTTTAACATCTCTATTGACAATAAGCAACCCCTAGGTTGATCAGTCTTCTGAAACACACACGTTAGTTCAAACTGTCTTTATTCAAATTAATAATTTAAATTACAACACTTGGTATTAAGGCATTTTGGCATCTACCCAAAGGGATGATATGCCAACACCTAGCTACTAGGAGGAAAACTGCCCATTCATCACGCCTCCCCCCTCGGCACTCTGACACGAGTAGCAAGTCCCTGTTGTTACCTGGGCTTCTGACTGACTGGCTACAGGTTGGAGAGATTCCCACAATCCCCTCCTTGCACTTCAGAGACCTTGGGTTTGATTAATTTGCTCAAGAACTCAGAGAAACATTTTACTTACTAGATCACTGGTTTATTATGAAGGGTATAATTCAGGAAGAGATGCATAGAGCAAAGTATGTGAGAAAGAGCATGGCGCTTCTGTTACCCCACAGCAAGTTTAGGAAAGCTGGCTGAGCCCTGATGCACCCAACTCTGTTTACTTTTAGGAACAGGAAGGCTGAGGTTAATAGTCCCTTCTGAAGAAAAGACCAGTCACGGCCAGCTAGAACTAAGATGGCCACCAAAGAGACCTCCAGAAGACCTTAGTCCTTATTATAATCTTATTTCCATACAAAATGACACACCCACTGACCATGACACCTGATGATCACCATGGCAATGCAGAAGGAACCCTAAAAGGACAAAAAGAAGGTGGAGTATCAGTTCCCTGAAAACTACCAGAGAGACCATGAATATTTTGCCCTGTCATTTACATAGACCTCCTCCTCATTTCCACTGCCCTATAGCATCAACTCCTCTACCCCCGACGAAGGAGAAGTTGATCTGAGAGCTAGCATCCCACTTCTCCTTCTGGTCACTGAGTCATTAAATCAAGCTTGTGCTGTTAATGCTCACTTTCAGTTTTGTAACTGGATTCAAGAAACCCAACAAGAAAAGAACCCCACCTGGGGTCTTGGAAAGGGGACTTTCCCTGCTCTCTCCGGGCACACCATTCTCCCAGCTCCTTCCTGTGCTCACACGTTTGAAAGATCTCTGAACCCTGTCCTTTTGAATTTTTAATCTTGAGCTACTCTCCTCTCCCCAGAGGTTGGGGAGAGAACTGAAAGTTTCAATCCTCTAATCAAATGGTTGGTTCTCCTGAGAACCAGCCCCCATATGTAGGTCACCTAAGGACTTTCCAAAACTCACCTTATTAACATAATAAAAGGCAGAACCTTCATTGCTCTTACCACAGAAAATTCCAAGGGTTTTAGGAGCTGTGAGCCAGGAAGTACTGAAAAAGTACAAATATATATTTAAAAAACATATTTTGGTCATCCAACCCCTGGTCTTTGAACACAAATCCCTTGCAGCAAAGCAACCATATGTCAAAAGATACTGGTACATTACAAGAATCTCATTCAGTCATTAATAACCATTCAGTTCATCATCATATCTTTTGAAAATATCTCCCAGGGCAAGGCCACTCAGGTTTGCAGGCTTGTATTCGAACTGCATGGGTTCCAAAAGCAGGGGTGGCTGCCTCAATATACGGCTTCACCCTTTCAGGCATCTGCTATACTGGAGCTGAGAAACAGTATCATTTCTTGTTCTGAGCCTCTTTCGAGGTGTTAATGTAATATTGGGTTTACCTCTCTACACAACACACAACATAACCATTTATTCTTTCCTCTACTTAGCTATTTTTCCTTCTCTCCATTTAAACCCAACCAAAACCTTTGAAAGGGATACTGTTCAGCTACTGAGCTGGTCTAGACAGCAGACAGCAATACTAGTCGACAAGGGGTTCCCCCTCAGTTCACTGTTGTTCACGTAGAGTAATGGCACACAATCGAAACTAGTGGGCTATTTTTACCACCAGATAACATATATGAATTCACTGTTAATCCCAATTTGGCAGAAGGGGTGAAGGCACATCCTATCCCATCAGGCCCTTAGGAATTGTGGCAAATGTTACAAACACAGTTACAGTTACTTGCTTAGTATTCATCTCTGCTTCCAGCCCTTGTAGTCGCGGCCTTGGTCCTGTGACCAATGCATAAAGCATGAGGGCAGGGGGTGTGGGGTTATGTGGAAAGAAAATACTAGCACCTTCCCCACCTCGTCTTCCACAAATCCATCAGAAAAACAGAAAAATCTGCTCAATGGGAACACTCCTTTAGCCCCACTCATGTTCATATTGAGTGTGAGCACACAGTCCTGAAGGCACCATAAACCAGCCCTTTAAGCTTTTTATCTCCGCTGTTTTAGACAACCTATTCCAACTCTATCTCAAACTATCAAACTAGTCTGAGGAGTATATCTATCTGCCCAGAGCTGGGCTTTATCAGCTGTAAAGTGAGTTCCTTGGTCTGAAGAAATGACAGTGGACCATCCAAATTGGTGCAATATCTTCTGTTCCAATTCTTCCATTGTACTCTGAGCATTTGCATCTACTACCAGGTAAGCATGCCCAGCCTAGAGTCAGAGTCTGTTCCTGCTAAGACCCCTTTTTAGCCCCTCTCACTGCAACCAAGGCTACCGGCATCAGTCTGACTTGTCAGCTAGGCTCAGGGCCTCCCCCCCAGTGAGTAAATCTGCTGTACAGCCATCTTCAGTCTCTATCTCCTCTGCTTCCAGATGGAGTTCTTACTGGCATTTGTGCTTCATGGGGTGCAAAAGGAATAAGTCTAGATTCAGTCCATTTCTGCATTGCTGCAGTACCCCCATGTCCACTCACTTCATGGATCCAGGTGGCCATCTCAAAGGAGCATGTGGGGATATCTGTTTGTTGATTCCAGTCATTTTCCAAACCTGGAAGAAACTTCTTCTGATGAGCATCAACAAGTCCTACTGTTAACTGTTAATGGACTGCTTCCAGGCCAGGGGCTGGCCCTGCCTCAGCACAGTCTGGGACTGAATGTCAGGGGACCTCCAGGTTCTTGACTCCTGCAGGAAAAAATTCAAAATACAAGTCCAGGTGAGAGTAAAAGTGAGTTTATTAAAGCTTGGGACAGAGAGGCAAAAAAAGGGCCCTTGGAAATGGGATCAGGGGGTAAGTCCAGGACGAGCTGCCTCTGCCCTGCTCCCCTGGTTGCAAGTCTCCTTGGAACCCTTAGGGCTTAGGATAGAGAAAGCAAAAGTACATATCTGAGGAAAGGGGTGTGGGCGTGCTCAAAGAAGAGCACTTTCTGGCATTCCTTGTCCTTCGGGTCTTATGTTTTCTATAGGCAGAAATTTTAGGGGATGTCCCAGGAGAGGATCTCAGAATGTTCATTAGATTTCTGGGTGTGTTGCTTAGTAGGCTTAACCTTTTAATCATTATATGATTAAAATGAGCATATAATGGGGTCTGGGATCATTTTCTGATCAATTTTACCTCAATTTTGGATTAGCCTGGCTCTAACTGGTTTTTGTTCTGTGCCTCCCAATGATGATTTAAACCACCTGCTTTCAGGCATCTTCAGTTACAGAGGATAGGGCCTTGTGATTTATTAGCGAGCTATTGGTTGCTCAGCTATTCTGGCCATTTGTCTCAGTTTCCTCATTCCACTTGCCAGGGGATTTTCCTAGTTTCTTACTAACCTGCCTCACTACTTTAATACACCCCTCAAATTTCCTTAGTGATTTCCACAGGTCCATGCCCCATATGGGCATCCTTTTAATAAGCCAGGTTTTCATTGCCCTCCTGACTGACCATATGGCCAGGACATTGGCCACTGCTCATTAGTTAGTAAAAACTCACACATAGAAGCTCTCACCATCATTCAATTCTTTTATCATTGCTAGGAAAAACAGCATGCAATTCAGCACTCAAAGATGATCTGTTTTTACCTTCTTCAGTCAGAGTGGACACCTTTCAAACAGAAGGGTGTCCATTCATCTTGGAATCACCACGTGTAAACCAAGCAGCTCGTTATCATTTAGATGAGAGCTGTTCATAGAGCACTATCCATGTGGCAATTGTTTCTGGCTGCTCCTCAAGTAGCTCAAAAGTCAATTCTGGGGAGACAGTCTCCCTACTTGTGAGTATCTCCTCCTTGCATTCTCCAGGCAGCATGACCCCCGTATAAACCATTTCCATTTTATTATAGAACCTTCTGGGCTTCACCCAAGACATCATAGGTATTTCAGGTTTCAAGATCACTTTATGCCCTTCAGTCATCTGGGTAGCTTCAAGTAATATCCAGTATAGCAAGGCAGTAAATACCCCTGAAATGGAAAGTGTCTAGTGGCAGTAGTCAATGGGAAGTGTTCACAAGCTTTTGACTTAAACCCCAGTCTATGCTCTACACAGGGCTATGCTGCACATAATTTGCTCCTACCAGCATTCCAGCTTCTATTACACACTGTTTGGGCTCAGGTAATCGTATTGGTTCCCATTTAGCATGTCCTATTAATATTTCTTGAAGGGCAGATTCACATGCCTTCTGTTTTGGAATGCTAGTGGGGAAACGTTACCCAGTTAGACAGTGTACATCCTCACAATAAACCAGGTACAAGAGACACAACTTCTTTACATATCTGCTTACACATTCCCACATTCACAACCCTATCTATCATTACTTGTTTACATTCTCTCAATCTAATTTTAGCACAAGTCTTGGCTTCCCCAATGGGCTTTAGTAGTAGAGCTCAATGTGAGTCCCATAAGAATAAGCTTTGGAAACTTCTTTTTTCCACCCCCTGACCATTTTATCTACTCTTGTGCAAAAGGCTGTAGGTCCCTAGTGATGGGTGAGGCCAAGGGACCTTGGCCTTTTTGTCAAACTTTATCTTGATTAATCTTCCTAACCACTGCCTCATTGTAATTTTTGCCTTCTGGCTATTTAAATTTCTCCAAACTGGGGTAGAGGAAACTTGCTTGGGACACTTTAATGTTGGGGGACCAACAAGAGGTCACTTTGATGCACCCAATCTTTGGTAGTACTGTATTAAAACCTTTGTTTTAACACCATAAATGTTTATTTTATTCATTCTATTTGTTAGTAACCATCTAAAGATTTCCACCCTTCTGGGATGAGTCTCCTGAGGCTTCCCTTTCTGTTTCATCTTTGTTTTACCTTATAGATATTTGCTTTATACAGCTTATTTCTTAATAATCTTTAAAGACTTTCTACCTTAAGAGCCCGTTCCCCCATTCTATCTCCATTCTCTTATTAATTAACCTAATGTTTCATCAGCATCTTGCTAAGACCCGTGAGTGGAAGCTGAGACACCAAATTTGATAAGAATTTAAGAAGAGCCTTTCAATTTTGCAGTGATATGAGGTGCCCCTGTGAAAGGAGCCCTCTTAACCATAGCAATTATCGTGACATAGGTAATGAGCATTTTCAATGGGTGACTATTCATAAGGCCAATCCTACATGGCTTGCATGGCTTTCATGGGTTTCATCAGCTGCTTCATCTGGAGTATTCCATTTGGCATTTATAGGGGTAGTTGGGCAGTCCCCCTTCTTAGGATAAACACACTTTCCATGAATTTTATCCAGTCCACCAATCTGGCTATTCCCTTGGGGATATCCTCCTGCATGTATGGCTCATGTGTAGGCATCTGTGATTGTTTCATTGTGAGCCTTGAGTTTTGTATGAACCCAAACATGTGTTTCCACTCTGTAGCATTGAAAACTAAAAACAATACCCTCAAATTAGCACAGGTATATATGATCTGATATTCAAGTGAAACAGATGCTTGATGACAGTTCCAAAAACTGGCTTTTGAATTGAGTATAACCAAGGTAGTAACTGATAACATTACCATAGACTATTCACTGAGTCAATATAGAATATTTGAAAACACATCACTGCTATTTTCCCAGGCATTTAAGGGGATTTTCTAAGTATGAACTAGAAGGATATTAGACAATGTATTATTTGCTCTCGCTAAAATGGGATTGAATTGGCCAAACATATTCCCATTGGGATTTTGGAATATCTACCATCAGAAAATGGTACATTATTGGTTTTTAGATCTCATTTTAATTAGTAAACTACTTAGTATCTACTAAAATCAATGATGGGCATAAAACAATAAATAAAACATTCTTTTCTATGGTAGTTTAAATTTGAGAGAACATAATGTTGCTATAACACAATAAATAAAATTGAGGCTAATTTTCTTGCTTAATCAACTAAAATATAAAATAGATTTCCACTAAAACTACTAAAATAGGTTTTTTTCTACTATATTTTGTTTAAAACAATGGGCTGTTGAAAGAGATAAACAAAAGGTAAATCATTAGAAGTACCCAGAAAAAAATCGAAATTAGGCATTTTGGGTGTGCTTTTTCAAGACTCATGGGATTATATAATTACTCTAGGACTACATTTGGGACTATAATAATGATCATCATTATCTGGATAATAGAAAAAGGAAAGGAAAAAATTATAAAATCTTGCTCACTTAGAATTTCACAATTGAGCCCTAAAATATAGTAAGCCCAATTCTGAGTGGACAGCCCACAATACTTTCTTTTTTCCAGTCTCATAGGACTATTATGAGTTTCATGAAATGTACAAAGGGAAAAAAAGCATCATGTTATTTTGTTCTTATGGTTGTTCCCTGATTTCTGCACTTTCAGGATTCCTTTCAAATTGTAGCAGATACTTTAGCCACACCCATTCCTCCACTTCTTCTTCCTAGCTTGCCAAGAGAGAAGAGAAGGAAAGGACCAAACAAACATTTGTATTTTTATCTCTATGTGAATTGTCTTCCTGACTTTTGTAGTCCCAAACCACAACTCCCCTCTCCACCCCCTTCTCCTTAGCTCAAGATGGCATATAAACTTAAACTACTCCATAGGTACTTGGGTCTCATATTCTAATGAAACTTCCATTTGTACCTATGTAATTAATTTGGACATCTCCTCCTTTTAATCTGTTTCATGTTAACTTTATTATTATTATTCCAGCCAGAAGAATTTAGAAAGGTAGAAAGAAAGTGATTTCTTAGTCACCCACAATACAAAAGATTTATTTTTCTAATCATGGATAAATTTTACCCAGTACCTAGTTATCTCTGAAATTAACTCTGTAGGACACTTTTTTCTACATTAATTGTTTGACTTGTCATGAGCTTTATAGTTGAGCAATCTTAACTTGATATAGAACATAATCAAATAGTTATATAGTACAAAAATTATTTTATTGATATCAGCAACACTATCCACTTATAACATCTCCTGAGCCATCACAGAATTATACTCCTTTGATTGTAGAAGAGATCTATATTTAAATAATCCGAATTTTTTCCATGTAGCTCTTTGTAGATTTGATAATCTACTCCTTAAACAAGCATTTTGTTTTAAGTAACAGAAATTCTTTAGGTTTATCATTCACTTATTTTTTTCTTGTTATAATTTCAGAAAAGAGGAGTATCTGACCATCACAATACAGATTGACATATTGAAAACCATAATTGAAATAATTTTCTGTTTAAATTACTGAATCATAAATTGATGCAAAAAGTATTACTATGACTCCCTATGTATGATTGATCTTTTAAAAATGTTCTCAATATGTAGAAAATATGTAAAATTCTTGTAGAATCAAAGTTAGGAAATCATTCTCCTGCACAACTATGTACCTTCAATACAGTTACACAGATGGAATCACCTCTGCTTATTAAAGTATTTACACCAAAAAGAGGAAAATCCTTTCAATTTGGGAATTTTTGTTATCAAATATCTGACAAATAGATATTTATAAATTCACGATGATTTGCATTGCTTTATATGTGATTCTTATATTTAAAATATATCACAAAAGATAATCTTCAGCAATTGCAAAATACCTCTAAGCAAAAATTGTAACATCATTAAGCCATTGGTATCTTTTTTATTATTACATTACTCTAAGGAAGCAATTACACTGGTCACTATAAAACAAACAAACAAAATCACTGTCTCACAGTTTCACTGAAGTTCCTATGAGAACAATGCAACTTTAATTCAGGTTTTCATATTCACATACAAAATATTTTCCATAGCCTTCCCTTAGAAATATTTTCAATTTAAATTTATGTTTGCTGACTATTTTAGCACATTTTTCTTCTTTTAGTTTATACTTCAAAAACTCTGGATTTGTCTAAATTGGAGTTTCTGGGCTAACTATTCAGTTTATATTGTTTTTAATTTGCCATTTTAAATTTAAAGTTTAGGGTACAATTACATTTTTATTATGTAGAGTACAAAATACTATTTATTTCTTAGTAAAAACTATTTTCTTAGTAAAAATTCATGCTTTCATCTTGTTGAATTTTTTGAAAAAGTCATTTTCTGTTTTTAGTTGTGTAACATTCTTGCTGTATTTTGATGTTTTTACATTGTTAAAGAGCTAATTATTTTCAAAAATCTACATAATTAGAATTTTCTCCCTTTCTCTGCTCCTGAGGTGCCAGAGAAGAAGATTTAAGAATCCCCAGCTGTTTTTCTCTAGTACCTCCAAAGTAAATATACTGCAAGGTTATTGCAATGTTAACTTGTTCTTAATTTGGTGAGTAAACCAACATTTAGAAAAACTACTCAGCAGTAAAAGTGAGAAGCAAAACTTTGCTTCAATATAAAAATTGTGAGGTTCATGGAAAATTTATATAGGGAAAGTTAGATAAAAATTAAGGCAGATAGGAATCATATTATAGTTACTAATTTCAATTGTTTAGATTTTTTAAGAGTGGCCAGATTTCAGTGATTGCATAGTGGACTAAAACACACCTATTTCATAAATGGAATATGCATGATTGGTCTGATCCAATGTATATCCTATCAGCAAGATCACTACAAAAAAAGGGGGGGGGCACTGGGGAGGGGGAAGGAACGGGGTGGAAAGGGTCATTGGGGAGAAAAAGGGACATCTGTAATATTTTAAACAAAAATAAAATTTTAAAAAATATATATATACCTAGGTTAGAAATAAATGAGTAAATTGGGCCAACCTTCTAGTTTATTTAAAGAACTAGTGTGATATAAAGAAAGATGATGTCTATGTCCTTAAAGTTGATTTTCCTACTTTGTTCAGATATTGTTCAACCAGTGGCTCCTGTTCTTACTTGTTTCCTTCCCTGGATAGATGGCCTAAGAGATAGGAATTGACCTGAAATGAAAGGAATTCCATCAAAATGGGACAGATAACTTCACCATATTACCAGGGAATCTTGCATAACTGAGAACTATCAAATAGATTAAACTACCTTGATCTCCCAGGAAATGTTCTGTTGGCATAAAGCAGAAAATATTAAATGCCTGGTAAAAATAATACAGCTTCATTAAAAAGATTTAATGTAGATAGAGCACAAAAACCTCTGAAATTGTTGAGTAGCGTGATTACATAGTTAAAACAGGCACCAAAAATATAATTTGGTTGTTAGCACTGATGAATCAGTTCAGCATTTTCATTTTATTCAAGAAAGAATATTGGGACTAATTCAAATAGCACATATATTATTTTTAAAGACAGCGTAAATGTATTTCCATACCAAATGCATTCCAACTGATTCAATTTTAATTATGGTTATAACATCCACTTGCTTTGCCTAAAAAACATCTATTTTCTGTACCTGGACACAATTGAATTCTGAAAATCATTTCTGTATTTTAAAATTCTGAATTAATAGCTTTATCTATGCAAAATAGAATTGGGGAATAATTGTTCAAATACATGAAATCCTATGACTTCCTCTCTATTATGTTCGTGCATCGGAGACATGTTCTTGGAGGCTTAGTCTGAGTACTTCAGATCCATACTTCTCTGGGGTTAATCTTCGTTCATTCAATAAACAATTATTGATCTCTTGCTCTGTGCCAGGAGTTGGAATAGGAGCTGTTATAGTGCGGAGAGAAAAAAATGTCTTCTGCCCAGAATTACCTCCCGGTCAAAAGGTATACGTGTTAGCAGATAAGTTACAAGAAAATGAAGTTCTTTTGAACAGTAAACAATAAAGTGCACATGCTCTGCCTGCAGGAATCATAGATGACCCTACTCAAGAAGTAACAATTGATGTGATAGATGTGAAGGAATTTGCCAGGTACAGAGAGAATCCAGAGCATTTGAGACTGAAGAAATAACATCTTGTAATTACAATGTGTAGATCCTCTATGGCTGGCTCCAGGCCTTTGTCTTTTTGCACAAAATGTACCTTTCTTTAGCTAACCTGCCTGACATTTTCTCCTAATATCTCGAAGCTTAACTCTATGAAGTAATTCTTAGGTTTCCACTCTATCCTTCACCTCCTCTGCTGCATCATAATATTTGTTCTATGTTTTATTAAAGCTCTTATCATATTATGCTGTAACTAGTATTGGGGTGTTTATCCCTATGCCATAATATTTGCCTCTATCACCCAAGCACTTAATTTTGAGCCTGAGCTATAGTTTTACTTAGTCTATAGGTATAAATGGATAAATGAATAAATAATGTTAGACCCTAGAGAAAGAAGGAAAGAGTGAGCTAACCTGCATAGATACAGGGTAAACCGAAGAAAGATAAATGTTTTTCTAAAGCAAGATGAAGGATTCAGTAGACATTCATTTTTAGAAAATGAAAAAATAAAAAATAGTACCCAAAGTGTTGTACACAATGCTTTTTTTTCTTAATTAAAAGGAGCATTCACTGCCTCAATGTAAAAGAATTAATTTACATTAATTCTTAATGTAAATTGAGACAGTTGAATAATGAATGGCAAAGTAACTGCTGAGCAGAAACATGAATTTAGCTGAAGCTGGAAACATCAATTAGCTATAGTACTAGTTTTCCTGATTGGATATTTTACTCCATTAATGCTTGACAACCAATTCATTCAAACATGTTAATGAGAGTTTGGCATATTAACACAATATGTATACAGTATATTAGTTATGTATTATATCAATATTAAATAAAAACTTGATACCTTAAAACAACAAACAAACACTCAAGCTCTTATAGTTTCTATTTCTGTGGGGGTCAGGAAATGGGACTGTCCTGTGAGTGACTCTGACTCAGGCTCTGTCATGTGGTTGCTGTCAGAGTGTCCATAGGGCCTGAGGGTTTTTCCAAGGTTGCTCACCTATGTAGCTTTAGTAAGAGGCCTCAGTTCCTCACCACCTGGGACTCTTCCCACAGACTGCTTGCAGATTCTTACAGCATGGCAACTAATTCCCCCGAAGCAGGCTGAAAGAGAGAGACAGAGAGAGGCAGAGAGACAGAGACACAGAGACACAGAGAGAAGGAAACTGCAGTTCCTTTTATGATCTCGCATAACAAGCTTTACATCATCATTTCTAGTTTTTAAAATTTTTGTTACAGCCAAGTTATTAAATTCAGTCCATGCTCAAAAGTAAGGAAATTCAGCTCCACTTATTGAAGAAATGTGAAAAATTTGTGGACACATTTTGAATCACCACATGGAGTATAATGGTGAACAAGACAAAGCCTTGCTCTCGTGAAGATTATATTCTGCTTCAGTAAGATGAAAAATCAAATTAACACATAAAATTTATAAACAAGATAATTTCAGATTTTTAAAGTCTTGTGAAAGCAATGTACAAGTTTCTGCATTATTGAGGACCTAGGAGCTGAGAGTACTAAACAGACTACTTAGGGTAGACTGTTCTGCGGAGGTCGGTATGACCAAGAGGTGAAAAGAAAGACAAGCCATGCAAACAGCCAATAAAAGAACTTTCCAGGGAGAAGAAGTTTCCCAAGGAAACAATAAGGTCCTTCCTTCCTTCCATCCTTCTTTCCTTTCTTCTTCCTTCCCTCCCTTCCTCCTGCCCTTCTTCATTTTCTTCCTTTTATCACCGTCCATGTTTTAATTCTCTCGTCCTTCAGTTTTTCTTTTGTTGTTTCTTCTGCTCCATATTATTTCAAAATGCATTGAAGTTGAATTTCAAAATTCATGTAAAATATAAAAAGATATTGAACAAAACAAGTTAGCATTGATTTGCATGCTTAACAAATATTTATTTGGGGACTATCTTGTTCCAGGTATTTTACTAGTTCACTGGTGCTAATATAGTGATCAAACATAAACAGGGTATTTTATGAACATTGCAGGCTAGAGCAGGGAACAAAAGTTAGTTAATTACTCAAATTAATGTCTAATATCACATTAAACATTAATGTTGGTTAATAATAATGGTTTTTAAGGCAAGTTCATGGGTTACTGGCTTTATAGTGGAAGAAATACTTAAACTAACATGTGGAAAGGAGTAGGGTTTAATTAGGTGAAGGGAGATGGGTAAAGTATCCCAGTAAATTATGTAGTTTGTCACATGCCCTGTGCTGCTGAGGGAGATGATCCAGGAGTCAAAGGAGGGATTTTAAATGAGAAAAAGATGCATTTGAAAATGAATAGTGCAGGCCAAATAAAGAAAAAGATATGCAGCTTTCTGGGATAATTTTGAAGTGCAGCTTTCTGGGATAATTTGAAAGGAACACCTGTGGGGTTCCTTTCAGGGTTCTTGCTGATGGGCTTGTCATACTCCTTCATTCAAGATGCTAAAACAATTGAGAAACGTGCACACAAGTATGACAGGAGTAAAAGATTAACTTCATTGCTAAATAACCAAATG